>NC_059072.1:16132151-16470954 GCF_020497125.1 Mauremys mutica
TATATGATTCTGAAGGATCAGGATCAGAGCGAAGATCAGAACTAAGGAGTTCTGCCTCCTAGTGCAGTGTTCAGGCCGCTAGACCACATCTTTAGAGCTGGTCCAAAAAAAAAAAAGTGAAAATTTTCAAATTTCAATTTGCGCAATTCTTTTTTAACGAAAAATTCAACCAACTGATCAAACATACAATGAATGTTTGAAATTCCTAGAGGGAAATAAACACTCCTGCTTTTTTGTACTTTTTCCCCACTAGAAAAAAAGAGGAAAAAAGTTTTAAAATGAAAGAATGGGATTTTTCCCAACAAAATAGAACGAGAAATTTCAGTATTTTTGTTGACAAACAAAAAGTTTTGACCAAAACAAATATATTCTGCAAAATTTTGTTTTGATTGAAAATCACATTTTCATTTAAAAATGACTATCTAGTTGTATTAGTAACATCTTATTGGCCTTACTAACATATGTGATTAACACGGAACATTTTTATTTTAAAAATATTAAACACAGAATTTTAGTACCAATGCCAAGAAACAGTTAATTTTATTCAAACAGTTTAAAAATAGAAACAACACAAAACCTAGATACTTTCTTCCGGATTTTATTTTTGACTAAGTAAAAATCCATTGATGATTTTTAGGATGCTAAGAAAACCTTCAGTAGTTCTCCAGAAATTGTACTGTTTCAACCTGAATTATGCGGACTTGACAGGCAGACAATTTAAAGCTGCTGCAGTTTATAGAAGAGTCAGACTTTTTAAGAAATGCCAGTATTATTTCAGGAGAAAAATATATGCTTCTGTTTCCAAGCAGAGCAGAATTAGAAGATAATTAAGCTTCAACTGCTTCCTAGAAGCCAAAGCAACAGTTAAGTATCAAAGTCAGCTTGGTTTGATACAAATGGTTGTATAAAAGCTGGTATAGTCTCCCTCTAGGTCCTAATGCAGGGATGGTGCATGGTGCCCAATGCAGCCTGTGGTTGCTCTTCTCTTCAATACAGAGGTGCAGCCTGTGGAGACTACATGTCCCAGCATGCAATGTTCCACCATGATCTGGATAGTCTAGTAAGGTTTGGAGGTCCAGATCAAGCATTGCATGCAGGGACCTATACCTCCATGGCCCACATTTCTGGAATAAAGATAAGCTGCTATCTGGTCATTTTTATGCAAGTCAGGTGTAGCCCTGGCAAATTGTCAGTGTTGCCCTTGGTTGGGCAAAGTCTGTCTGCCTCTGTCCTAAAGTTGCAAATATTAAGTGTATTTGTATTCAGGTCACGTAAATTGATTATAAAATAAATATTAAAAAACAAAAACAAAAAGGGGAAACACACCTTTATTTTTTTTTCATTACTCTTCCATGGCGTATTGATATGAAGAGTGGTGATTTGGCTAACCAATTCCAAGCCATGAACTGATCTTTATACACAAGGTCGGCATCCTTGTCAACCAATGAGATTGCTGCCTTAACTTAAGCCATTTTAATAATTCCGTTTCTAATCTCTTTTGGCAGTGCCTAAGGAGGAATGTTGGGAAATATATTTTAAGGGACGATTGCCTCCATGAAAAAGGATTTGTTTCATACTTTAAGAAATTAGACTATATCAAATGTGTAATAAAAATATTTTCTATAGGATTTTAAAATATATACACATATAAACTACCTTAATTTTAATGCCCTGTTGATATTGATGTGATCTCTGCGGTATCTAAACCTAGATAAATGAGGTTGCCCAGCAACCTCCATCATGTCTTAAAACAGTGATTACAAGACAGGAGACCTTGTCTACCCTGAAAATTGAAGCCTGCTTGAAAACTGGATCTGAAATCTTTTTTATGGTCCTGATTCAGCTCCCATTGGAAGTCAGTGCAAAGATGCCCATTGACTGTGAGAGCTGGATCCGATCCTAGACGCAGGTCCAGGTAACCTGGTTTCAAATACTGCCAGGCTGGGCAGTGAAAATGGAGCCAAAGAGTATTGATGCTGCTATCCCCGTAAGGCTCAAACAGACTTTTGGAAGGACTCTTCAGACAGCTTGGTCCAGTCTACAGTGTCCAGCCAAATCTAGCATGGATCCTGCTTATCTAGAACTGTATCTAAACAGAGTTCCAATTTTTTTTTCAGACATGGTTCAAATGCCAGTGTAGGCAAGGTGTGAGGACCAGATCCTGCACTCTAATGCAGGCAAAACTCCCACTGGAGTATTTGGCTGTGTAAGGAGCATGAGATCAGGCCCTAAGTCACCAATATCATTGGCTTGTGCCCTAAACCTTGCATTATACTTTAAGGTAGGTAGCATGAGAGTTCTCTTGCTTTAAAGAGTTAATATGTGGGATTTGGCCTCCTGCAGAGGAGAGCTTCTCACTGAGCTTTCGGTTTATCTGCTCCATGTGCCTGTTGTTCTTTCTGGCTTGCCGGAGGGACCTCTTGACTTTCTTCACCCGGTCTCGCAGCTGCTTGTTGCGTTTCTCCAAGGTTGCCACCTTCTGCTGCAGTTTCTTCACTTGATCCTCTTCCTCAAATAGGGCTTTCTGGACCGAAGAACACATGAGCTGAGGAAAGAGTAGAAAGGAAACAGGACACATGAGCTCTAAACCAAAGCCAGGAAGCCACTTGTACTATGAAGGCACATGTAAATTCCCCAGACATTCTGTTGCTGGAACACCCCACAACTGTATGGTTGCTTTCGGAAGCTCCTCCTCACCTTGCAGTTTTCTCCTAAAATCCTCTATCCCTTAGTCTTCTTTGAATATAAGACCAAACTATTTCAGATCTTAATAACATTAGCTATCAACATCACCTTAATGAGTTCTACAAGAGGTTAACCTAGGTCAGTGGTTTTCAACATTTTTTCATTTGTGGATCCCTAAAAATTTTGAATGGAGGTGCGGACCCCTTTGGAAATCTTAGACATAGTCTGCAGACCCCTAGGAGGCCACGGACCATGGCTTGAAAACCACTGGTCTAGGTCATCAGTGGCATTTAGTTGAACTTAAGGAGGAGATCTGGCGTGTTTCTGCTCTGTGTTTCAGATCTGGGATTTGAATTCAGCCCATTGAGTTCTGCCATTTGCAAAATCTATAATCTATAACCCTTCTGAAGTTCCAGGTTTTGGTTGAAGCCCACCTCTTGTTCTTTCTACTAGAGACAGAAGGAGATGGCACAATGATCTAAATCTCACACTTGATGTTCCTACATTGCCTGGAACCACAAGGTCAAATCCTGGCAAGTTTGGACTCTGCCCTTCCAAAGTTTAACCCCCCACCCTTCCCCCTGATTTTATGCAGTTTATTACCTATAGGTCTTTTAGATGAGACCTTAAAAAGTAAGATCATGTCATCTCCATGTGGGCATTAAAGCGCCCAAGGCCTTATTCTTAAGAGTAGACATTTGCCCTTGGTCAAAAATTTTCTCCTCCCCCAATCCAACCCCATTGTTGCACAGTGCGCAATGCATCAGTTGATTGCTGCATTTCAGTGCTCCTGAATGTATAAATCTCCTCTCACTCCTGCAGTCCTTATGCAAAATTCCCACTGACTTCAGCAGGACAATGACAGGAATGCTGCCATAATTTGCAGAGCACTTTGGAATCCTCCAGGATGAGAGGGTCTGAGCAGAACTGTAAAGCTGAGGAACGGACTGATGAATATTTTTTTAAAGATAGTATCAAATATTTAAGTAACTTGTTTGTAATGTATCAAGTACTATCACATGGCCACGTCACTCTGTGTCATTCTCCTGTAATGATTCAACAGTGCTGTTGTATCTCTGGTTTATAGAATCTCTGGATGGTTTTTCCTCTTATTTCAGCCTTTGTTTTAGGTTTCACCTCCCGTGTACGTGGTTGTCATAACAAGGTTATAAAAATCAATTTTAAAAATGAAAACTAACAAAAATTTGATCCCAGGCATTGTTTCAGGGCAGAGTTTAGAGAAACAAAGGATTTAAGTTCCTAATGCATCATGTTAGTAAATCTGTACATCTTACCAATAAACTCCCAAGTACAGTAGCAACTGGAGGAAGTGAAGTCCCTTCTAGAGCGTTTGTTTTTTTCCATTCTCTCTAGGAAAATATTCCTCTTAAAACTCCAATCACACTATTAAAATTTAAGCTGCACTGGTCACAACAGGCCATCAAATGTTGGTGCGGGGGAGAGGGAGGAGAAAGGAATGCTGTTTCTTTGATTAAATTTTACTTTGTATCTCCAATCATCATCTGTTTTTTAAATAGACATCGAGGGCTCGCAGAGCTTTGGATAGGCTTCCTTTGGTGTGGAGTTTAATAAGACTAAAGTCTAAATGAATAAGTGAATACTTGCAGAGATAATGAATAATTACATGCTGTTATATACTATTTTTTCCATCTTGTTTTGTAATGTTTTTCAGCAAACCAGGAGGTGGTGGGTGGACGTGTCATGTTTCATTTGCTTTGGAAATCCGCCAGCCATCAAAAACCTCTGCGGGATAACACTGCAGCAGCTTTCACTTGCAGCTGGCTACTTTGCTTCAGCCCGTTTTACAGACGAGACCCAAGACTTTCCTAGGGACAGAACCGTTCGCAGTGATCACACTCCCACCAGAACGGCTTTATAAATGCATGCCAAGGAGAACGGTAACCCCAAAACAAAGGGCCAAATGCTGTTCAGAAAAGGAGAATGTTTGTTTTTTCCAGTAATGCATATTGCAAGCTAAATCCACAAGCTATTTGGAAACAGCCAGGAATTCTTGGCTTTCATGTTTCCCAGTCCCCTGCGAAGCTGCAACCTGAACATGTAAGAATAATCTTAAATCAAGTTTATAGCTTTCACTTGCAGTTTCTTAAAACAATCCCTATCTATTAGGGATTACAACACGACTTTCACCGGGGGTGGGGGGGCAGATTATCCCATCTTGACCTCCTGTGAGGTTTCTTGCACCTTCTTCTGAAGCATCCAGTGCTGGCCTCTGACGGAGACAGGTACTGGACTAGATCGACCTTGGGTCTGACTCAGTCTGGCAATTCCTATATAGAAGTATGGTTCTAATGTGAGAAACAACTATGTCAGAATGGTACCTTGTTACCCAAGAGATGTACACTGTGTGTTTCAGAATCCCTGACTGCTGACATTAGCGACAAAAATAAGCTTTGATTACTATTAATCTATCCATCCACACTATCTTCTTATAAGGTGTGACTCGTATCTGAGTATCTTCAACTTCTACTAGGCTGTCAGTGCCAATACACCTACGTGTATGTGCTGGATTTTATTCCTCCTTGTGCATCATCAACAGGATTGTTTATTAAATTCCAACTAACCCTATGTAAATCTACTGAAGACAGTGTGGTTGCACAAGAGGTAGGGCAGAACTGGTCCTGAGGAACTTTTTATTGCTGCTGTTGTGGCATGTACTAGACAGAAACCAGCTTGACATTTTGATCCCTGGTTCCATTTGCATGATTCTCAGTTAGAAAACAATCATCTCTATTTGTGCACAAAGCTCAGTTGATATGGAAATCACTGAGACACAATGAGCCTGGAAATCACCACTGTGTTGCCAGCTGGTTAGAAGAACCCAGTTGTAGCATAGATAGGACTTCCATTAAAAGTGGTTTCCAAACATGTTGAGCTTTCCACTAATATAGACCAGTTTCGGGCCACATTTTGCCCAGTTTTATACTCGTATAAATGTGGAGTGATCCCATGTAGGTCTGTAGAATTACACTAGTGTAAATGGGATCACTTATTACCACTCACACCTCCAAAAGCCACAGAGAACTGGATTTTGCTTCTGGGCAGGTTCTGTGGCCTCATTCATTCTGCATCTTCTGCCAGCAGGCTCCATTTCCTTGTCCATGGAAAGCTACTTCAGGTATAAAATATGAAACACGTGACCACGTACGTTCTGTGAGCTAAATTTTTAAGAAGAGCTGAAACCCAGCTAAGTAAAATGCTCTTTCCTGCCCATCAGATTCAGTTAACAGGCCACTGAAGTCTCCCGCATAATGATCCCGCACAGTAGGAGTCACTAAAGAGAGCCGTCCTGCACGCTTCCAGCAGAAGGACGAGTTCTGCAGAGAGCTAGAGGGAAAGAGGAAGGTGTGCCAAAGTGAAGGAATCTGAAGCCTTTTTCAGGCTTCAGCAGCACACTGAGGTGTGCTGAGCGGGATCCTGACCCCCATAGGCTGTGGAAAGAACTGAACGTGGCTCATGGGAGGATAGTGGAGTGAGGAGAGGATGGTGAGGAGACTAGAGAGGAAAGAGCAAAACTGTCTTGGAAGCTGTTACTGAATGGCAGCTTTAGTGTCAGTGCTGGCAATCGAGTGGATAGCTTACCGGTCCCACAGAGCCTCTAAGGCCAAACAGATAAGATACCACTTCTGAAAGGAGTACTTAGTTACAATGCATTCTAATGGAACCGAGCGATGCTGCCAAGCGACCCCAGACTGAGGATGCAGCACTACACATTGCTTAGAACAGCTTACGAATTACACTTCTGGGCTCTGCTGGTATGGTGTTTACCTCCTCTAGTCAATAACACTTCAGAACAATCTGTTCTTCTTGAAATGACTTCTGCTAGGAGTCTCTCTCTGTGTTCCATAGTTTCTTTAGCTAGCAAAGTTCAAGGGTGGCCTGAACTCAAATGTACTGCAGGACCCAGGTAAGGACAGGCACACCGCTACCCCGATATAATGTGACCCAATATAACACGAATTTGGATATAACGCGGTAAAGCAGTGCTCTGGGGGGGGGGCAGGGCTGCACACTCCAGCAGATCAAAGCAAGTTCGATATAACGTGGTTTCACCTATAACACGGTAAGATTTTTTGGCTCCCAAGGACAGCGTTATATCGGGGTAGCGGTGTAGCATGGACATGGGATATTCCTTAGAGTTGCAGGTTCCTTGCACCTCTCAGGATTTAGCCCAGAGAGTCTATTGTTGTGGAATCAGAGATTCATTTGTCCAAATATAGGTCTGAAATATTTTGCCTTTAAGCTTCACTCCAGCCATAGGCTTAACAAAATGTATTCAAGCCAATAAAAACCAACATTGTATCAAACAACACTTGCTTTTGCTAATGCGATTGCAAGAATGAGCACTTTTATAGCATGTGCACACACATTACATTTATTTATAAAATCTGTACTTCATACATAAGCTGATTTCTGAATGGCTGAAGCACTGGACTCTGTTCTCCTATGGCTGGATTACAAAGATGCTTTGTAGTAACGGCATAATGAACAGTGATTGCGCTGCTGTCAAAAGCAATGGGACACAATGGTAGCATTTATACATTATGAACAGTATACAAATGATTAAGCTGGCATAGAAGAGATCAAGTAGGTTAGCCACAAGTTCAAACCCCAGCAGTGCCAACTCAGCCCTTCATCTATTTGAGGGACATAAATTGAGTTCCAGATAGAACCACACACGATAAACTTACTTACAAGATTTTCAAATGTGGTGGATTCTCCATCACTTGAAGTCTTTAAATCCAGCCTGGATGTCTTTCTAGAAGATATGCTTCCCTTCAACCAGAAGTTTCGGCCTGTGTTATGCACAAGGTCAGATTATATGATCATAATTAGGGGTCTACTTAAATTGCGGTAAAATCACACATTTTTCATGGGTTGGTCAGGGCATAAAGAGCAAAATTTCACAGATGTGTTCATACAGTTGTATATTCCATGCCACCCTTACTTCTGTGCTGCTGCTGGCAGTGGTGCTGCCTTCAGAGCTGGGTGCCCAGCCAGCAGCCGCCACTCTCTGGCCACCCAGCTCTGAAGGCAGTACAGAAGTAAGGGTGATAATACTGAACTCGCCATACAATAGGCTTGCAACCCCCTTTTCGGTTGGGACTCCCAGTTTGAGAAACGCTGTGTATTTTTGTATACTTTTACCCTATAGTATAGTATAGGGTAAAAGTACACAAAAGACCAGATTTAACGGGGGAGCCCAGATTTCACGGTCCGTAATGTGTTTTTCACGGCCGCGAATTTAGAAGACCCCTAATCATAATGGTCCTTGCTGGCCTTAAAACCTATGAAACAAGGTTTCCTCTGCTCTCCGTGGATAATAAAGCTACTCCGGTACTCTTTCTAAGAGTTGGGGGAGGGTTGCCGTGGTGTCCTGGGCCAAAAATTCCCATCCCTACTCTCATTGTTCATTGGCATGATGTCAACGGATGTTTATGTTGTTATTACATTCTGTTGTTACTATGGGGTTCATTTTTTAAAAATGGAATTAGGGCCTCCCCCGCAATAATTCCTAGCTTTAAAAAGTAGGCCCCCTCAGTGATGAGACGATTACTTCCCTGATATCCTCACTGCTCAAAGGGAGCACATGTAAGTAACTGCTCTGGCTGAGATTTCAGCCTTTCCCTTAAGCAGCGTGCACAGTCCAGAATTTTTTTCTTCCCAAAAACAGAGTTCCAAAACCAAGATCGCACCAACAAAAACAAGTTATCAACAGCATCTGGAGTGCCTGATGGAACAAATGACATTTGTGCTCTCTGGGAATGCGGTGCAAATGCTACAGCTAGGTAGCTGCAGGGGTTGGCTGCTCCCTTTGCACATACTCGTGCTTTATTTGTGCCAGGGCTGAGCGCTGGCACCTCTGGATTTGCTGCATCAGTTATGAAAGTAAAAAAATTGCTTGAGTCCCAGCACTTAATTGCTTGAGCCCTGGCACCTCTTTCATTACAAATTAAGCACGGCACATGCTCTATCTTCCCCTACAGCAGATCTTGTTGCATCCCAGCATTTATCTCCAGTTGCCTTCCATGCTATAAATCACAGAGACCAGGAGAAGCTGGTCAGATTCATTGCATGTTGCTTAGATGCTTCGTGAAACCTTAGCCAGCCCCAGATGCTTACCTCTGGCTCCTTGTTTAACCACAGAAAGAACTGATTCACTCTTTCTAGAAAGACGTGAGAGCCAAACCTCGATCTGTATTTTTTAATTCTAACTGGATATATTTACTGAGCCCTGTCAGTCTGCCCAGCAAGGAGAAGGGCTCTCTCTGGGCCCCGGTGTAAATAAGACATGATGCAGATCACCCACAAAATGCTACCCCCTGCCTTGGCTGAAGAGGGCTGGATGGGGGACTCCTTTCAGCCCATCAGCGGGATTGTTTACACGGCCCAATTTCAGATTTGAAGTGCTGCCTCCTGCCGTGGGTGGGCCTGAGCATGCTGCCTCCTCAGCATACTCAGCCCCTGTCAGCAGGAGTCAGTGAGAGGAATCCATGACAGATTGCTTATCACTGATGCAGGGAGTGAAGGAGGGTTTTGGCAGGTGGGAGGGTTATGGAAACTCATGTAAAGTACCAACGGAGAGGCTGGGTGGGGACCGGGTGTGTTTGTGTGCATGGGAGCGGAGTTTGATGGTTATCCTTGCTATATGGATGCCTGTCACTGACTCCTAGGCACAGATGTATGTGTTTGTCAGGGAAGAGTTAAGGCCCTTTCCTGTGGTGACCCTCCAAGTGCAAGAAGCCCACATCAGCTTTGATAGTGTGATGGCTGATGGTTTGCCTATGACTGCTGTCTTCGCTTCCAGCCATCAGCAGATTAGTGAAGAGCAATGTGAAGCATTCACTTTCCTCAAAGCATGAGTCATGAAGAACTAGCCCAGGAGCAAGGACAGCCTTTTCAACTGTTCACCGGCAGACCAGCTTTCATTTTTCTTAAAAAAGGGGTGGCGGTGTCTCTCACTCCTTCAGTCGCAAAAAAACAAAAACAAACAACCCCCCCCCCAACCTTTCATCCCTGCCCTAGAAGCTGAAAATGCTGGGGCAGAGAGGTTGAACCTAAATTCGGGTTCCATGTGTGATAAAGTTTTAAAATTCTCTTAAAGTTGATAGTTGGGGCTAACGCCCCTCTGTAGATACAACAAGCTGCCTGAGTGATAACTTAAGAAGCCTGATGCAGGCAGCATTGAGCAAAGTGCTGTTTTCCCAGGCACTTGTTGTGCTTGCTAGTATGCGTTGCTGACATTCCTATTGCAGGCTGCGAAAAGGCCAAGGATTCCTGCTGCCTGCACTCTCCCTGGAAAATGCGATCTCTGATTACAAATTGTGACAAAATTTACTTCCCAGTTGCCAGCGTGCCAGCTGCTTCACCAGAATGCACTGACTCAGCAGGCAGGACTGTTTTGTTTTGGGGAAGAGGGGTTGTTGGATTTTGGGGGCCAGGGGGTGTTTGAAAGGGTAAAAACTCAACAACTTGCTCTTATTTTTTTAACCGTGTTCTTAAACTCAGCGATGGACTTCTTGAAAAACTTATCTACAACAAAGAGCCCATTAATTTGAAAGCACAGCCTTCATTTCTGGTGGGGTGTTTGGAGTCTGGGTGGGTACTTCTTGTTTTTTTTTACTTTTTTATTTTGGGAGGGGAGAGATAGCTCAGTGGTGTGAGTATTAGCCTGCTAAACCTAGGGTTATGCGTTCAATCCTTGAGGGGGCCATTTGGGGATTAGTCCTGCTTGGAGCAGGGGGTTGGACTAGATGATCTCCTGAGGTCCCTTCCAACCCTAATAATCTATGATCTATAAAATATTGGAGACATCCAATGTTAAAATCCTCATCTTTGTCTTCAAGTTCCCAGCCTTTCTGGGTTCTTATGATAAAGGGTGATTTGCTTTGGACAGTACAGCTGGGTTTGAGTGGCTTTAGTGCTGATGAAATGAGCTAACCCAAGAGCCCCCTCTGTCCATCATATAGGTACAACACCGGCGAGGGGGTCCCCAACACTGCCTTCCCACTATGCTTTGAACCCTGAGCTGCAAGGAGCATGTCTACGGAAGAGACAACACTACAGATTCCAGATCCTGTTCAGCCCGTGGCCCCTCTGCTGAGACTGGGGCAGGGGAGCACTATTGTCTCCATGTATATCAGTTTTCCTATTATTTCTATAGCAGTTGAGCTCAGTCAGGTATCGGGGGCCGCACCGGGCAAGGCGCTGTACCGATATGAAACCAAAAGACCGTCCCTCCCCCAAGGAGCTGACAATCCAAATTAATGGGAAAGACAAAGAGTGGGAGGAAAGAAGTATTTTCATCTTACAGAGGTGATGTGGAGGGCCAGATTTTTAAAGGTATTTAGGCATCTATTTCTCATTAATTTCAATGGGAGTTAGGCGCCTAAATGCCTTTAAAATTCAGGCCCAGAGAGATGAAGCTGATTTTCCAGGGCTCAGCTGGGACTTAGGTGCCCAGTTGCTATCTGTTGCCCACCAATGACTTGCCCAACGTCCAACAGGACTGCAGTGGCAGAGCTGGGAACTGAACCTAGATCTCTGGAGTCTCCGTTTGGGCTGGGGGTTAAAGCACTCATCTTCCTTTTGTGTGTATTAACATTTGTAACATGGTCACATTACACTGACCCTGCAAGGTGCTGAGCACCCCGTGAGAGCTGAGGCAAGGAATACCCATTGCCTTTTAGATTTAAAATAGCCTTCCGGTTGTTTGGCAGCTTCCCCAGTGCTGTAGCTTGAGAACCATTCACGTTAAGGATTGTAATGTATGGGGTTGGGCGGGAGACTAGCATGAACACTCCCATAGCTTTAGCCCTGAGGGTAGGTGAGGTCTTGCATACCTGTTTGTTGAGACCTGTATTCCTAGTGTTGTCTTGACTGGTAATTTCCAGTAAAATAACACTCTCTGTGATGTTTTTATTAACCTCTGAGTTCAGGTAATTATGATAATTTAGCACCCTGCCAGCACTTTGTTTTCATGCTGCGGTACAAAGGTATAAGTGCCATTTAGTGCCTAACTCCCATCTCTCTCGTCTCCATCCTGAGCCCAGGCCTTTTGAAGGTCCACCTTGGAGCTACATTTCCAGGTTCTCTTCCAGTGTGGCTGACCACAGCATGGACCGGGTAATACAGCCTTTTGCATGGATTCCCATCAGGGACGGGGCAGGGATGATGAATGTACCAGGTACCTCCCTGTCCTGCCCCATCCCCAGGGCAATAAAGGAAGGTATAGCATAGGGCATGGGATGCATGTGTTAGGTTGATTGCTTCTGAATGACTCTTAAAGGGGCATTATTAAGATAAAAATCACATTTTGAGTAAGGATAAAACCTTTCCCTCTGTTACTAAAAGCACCTTTGATGATAACTGAAAGGATTTTTATAATCTAGTTTACATGATATGCTGTTTCTTGACTTTTTGCATTTCACTCAGCTTGGGTACTGAAATTAGACTGCTAATGTTTCCTCCTTTTTAATAGTCACTTTCATTTCAGATTTATGCCCTAGTACAATTCTAATTCAGATTTAAGACTCTATATAATATATACTCTATAAAACATATAATAAAACCTTTCCATCCATTTTATTTTTAATTCACATAAACTTTTCTAATTCTGTTATTTTTTCCTCACATTCATTTATTATTATTTATTACAAAACCCAACAAGGCCCTGTTGTGCCTAAAACTACTTGTCAGTATCCTTTGGCCTATGTATATCTTCTGAGGCCTGGTCTGCACTACACGGTTAGGTTAACATAAGCTGCCTTGCATCGACCTAGCTGCAGAAATGGCTCCACTTAAATTTGGCTCCCACTGATGTAAGTGCCTCTTTACGCCAATTTAGAAAACACCACCTCCCTGAGCGGCGTAGAGTCAGGGTCGATGTAATTAGGTCGACGCAGTGTCAGTGTAGACACTGCGTTGCTTATGTAGACTGTTACTGGCTTTCAGGAGCCATCTCACAATGTCCCACACTGGCAATACAATAGATACAAGTCAAGTGCTCCTGGTAAGGATGCCCACCACTGACACAAGGAGCCAAGTTTGCACACACACAAGCAATATAATAACTGCAGGAGCCATATGCCGACGTAAGTTAGGTCGACATAATTTTGTAGTGTAGACATGGCCTGACATTGAAAGATGCTGTGTGAACTTGACACCGCTGAAGTTTTGTTTTACAGTACTTCGCTCATCTTTCACTAGGATTAGTTTAATGATTCCCCTCTCCCCTCGAATTAACATTTCAAGGAAGGAATAAAAACAGAATGACCTAGAAATGGAAGTGTGTTGTGTTCATCATCACTGACTGAAACAAAGGTCAGGTCAACAGTACTAAGTTTTGTCAGCTTAGCTCTCATGGTGGGGGTATGAAAAAATCACTTCCCATAGCTGATATAGCCAGTAAAGCCATATGCCGGCAACCCACTACCCCCACATAGATGTAGCTACATCAACGGAAGAGTTTTTCTGTCGGCAGAACTAATGTCATTTGGGGAGATGATGTTACTATAACAGCAGAACTCCTTCTGTTGACATAGGCTGTGTCCACACTAGGGGGCTTTGCTGGCATAGCTATACTGGCATCGCTGTATTAGCAAAGCCTCTGTAGTGTAGACAGGGCCTGAGAGTGCTGGCTGCATGGAAATTAGGAAGTGCTGGTGTGAAAAGCCAGGCATCTTGCAAATTAAAAGTCAAGAAACTAGAATTTATCTCTGTCGAACGCACGATGGTCATGGCAGACTGTAATGGGGCAGCTGCCCCTCACTGGTATGCAAGGGGTTAAAGCAACCTTGGGGAGGCTGCATGGGAGGCAGCCAATAAAGAAAAGGCTTATTGTGCCAGCCAATTAGAGGAAGGTTTACTGGAGGAGCCAATCAGGGCCAGGCTTGCCCATATAAGAAGGGGCTGCTCAGCAGAGCAGAGGGCACTCCCTGGAGTTCAAGGGAGGAGGACTGGCTGCTTAGAGGGCTAGAAGACCATGGACAGAGCAGTGCTGGGCAGGGTCAGCAGAGTATGAGAAAGCTCCAGGCTGACAGCTGCCAAACTGAGTCCTGGATACAAGGGTAGAGGAGGTGCTGGGGCTGTGGGGAAGTGGCCCAGGGAAGGAGATGGCAGAGTTGGAGGAGGGGCAGTACATGGCTGCTGGCTGTATGGTCCCTGGGTCGGGGCCTGGAGTAGCAGGTGGTCCCGGGTAACCCCCCGACCTTTGCCACCACTTGCCACTGAGAGGTGTTGCCAGTGTATGAACTACAGTTTGCCACTGAGATGAGTGGCTAGAACCAGGACTGCAGTTTGCCACTGAGACATGTGGTAGGACTGAGAATTGTTGGTTCCCTGTAGCGTGGGGAAGAACCCTCTGGGACACAGCTGGAGGGCTGTGTCCAGAAGAGGACGATGTGGTCTGAGGAGCAACATGGGTCTTGGAGGTAGAGACAGAAATGATGACGGGTGAGACACCACCTGAGGAGGGTGCACTGGCAACCCCGAGCGAATTCCCAGGACGATCAGCAGGAGGTGCCGCGGTGGTGAGTTAATGACCCATTACACAGACCTTTAAAAGACTATCTTACTGCAAGTCTTGTGTTACAACAGCTCCTAGAAGCTACATATTCTCTCAGTCTGTTTAATAGGGATGTTAAACTATCTACCTTGGGGTAACTAGACAGCAGTGGGGATGGGGGGATATGAAATTATTCAAAGTCACCATCATTAAATGCAGTGAAGACTGAGGGCCAAATTCAACTCTTGGATAAACAAACACATCTCCATCAGTATCAATGAAATATCCATCTCCATCAGTATAGTATCACTGGAATTGCACCAGATTATGCCAGGGCTAAACTTGGCTCAGAAGATTTTTTTTTTATGAGGATGGGTTTCTCATTCTTATTTATTTTTGTATTACTCTAGTGCTGAGAAGTCTCAACCAGGGCAGGGTTCTGTTGCACTAGGTTCTGTACAATTAGTAAAAAAGCATGCCCCACAGAGTTTGATGTCTTAGATTAAGAGGAGATGTAACAGGTGGACGAAGCAAGCAAACAAGGTCTCTCCATGAGAGAAGATGGGATGATAAACATTCACATATTTTTGCATAGACAAACTGTGCACAATTTGTAGGTGCTGAGTTGTTTTGATTATTAGTGAAGACAATTAAGCTGATTAATAAATTGTCTCAGTTTGTCACCTGCCTAGCTATTACTGGCAGCATTGTTCTGGAGGCATGATAAAAATCTTATGCTTATGCGGTGCCTTTGGTCCCAAAGTGCCCTATGAACTATTGAACCTAGTAGGTTGCTTTATTCACCACAGAAATGCAGCCAGCTCTGAGGTGAGACATGGCAGCACTTTACAACAATTTGGGAGTGGGAAGTGAAGAAATGCTGTCCAACCTAAAGCATTATAAATGCCATCTGGGTCCCCTATTAGGAACCTCAGTTTTTCTTGTATGGATCAAATAGGAAAGATGTATTTCAACCCCACATACATACTCTAAGGCAGACAAATTAAAAGGCTGCGTGACGGGAAAATATCTGGCATATAAAGATAGGCAAAGTGACTAAATAAAGAGATGGTGGTCTGTCTGTGCACACCAAATTCTTAATGCTTCAGTCACCTACTGTATGATGTGTATAGTCTGCAGCTGGAGTGGGCAGGTCACAGAAGAACAACATGAACGATCAAGGGCATGGAAAAACATTCCTATGAAGAGAGAGTGGAAAGACTGGGACTATTTACCTTAGAAAGCAGATGACTAATAAGGGACATAATAAAAGCATAAAATAATGCCTGGCATAGAGAAGGTAGTGCAGGGGCTTCTGTTCTCCATCTGTCACACACAAGAACAAGGAACTGTTAAATGAAATTAAAAAGGTGGGAAATGTCATGCAGAAAATTACCCCACCCCTGCCTCTGGTACAGGCTACTATCAGAGACAGCATATTGGGCGAGATGGACCTCGGATCTGAGCCAGTCAGGCAATTCCTATATCCGTAAGAATCCCCTACAACACTAGGCTCAGACCAAGTGCTAGATTTGTGACTTTGTACTTCCAAATGGAAAAAGCACAGCCAAGAAAAAGTCTCTTGCCTTGTACAAGAAAAACCGAAGTCTCCCCCCTCTGCTGAGTAAAGGTAAATGGATGATTCCTGCTTTGAAATACGAAGAGTGGCCCCTTTCTATCTCCCTTGGGATTGATTACTTGTGGACAGCAAAATGACAAAGCGGGGAATTTTCTGTCACCTGTAAGCTAAAACCAGGGAAGGAAGAAGCCCAGCAAATTCCTGCAGGTGCTTTTGGCCAGAAGGTGGCCGGGGGAGTGTCACACCGTAAATCGTTGCCTGTGTCTCCAAAGAAAGCATAACCGTGTAATCTACTGTAAATGGAATCTGGTAGTTTCTCCCCACCAAACATGCTTGCGAAGCAGCACTGCAAACTATTTTTTCTAAACTGCTCTGCTAAATTGCACCCCTCCATTCCCCAAGACAGGCAATCCATCTTCACAGAGCCTTAGCCCTCAGAGCTGGACCAGACCCACTAGGTCATCTGCTGTAGTCCATCTTCCTGCCAGGTCAGGACTCGCTCCCCTCCCAGAGTGTTCTCCAGGGTTTTCTCCTGTCTAGTTGTAAGTGACTCAAGCAATGGGGCTTTCACCGCTTCCCTACGGAGAACGAGTCCTGTCTCCGTGTTAGGGAGTTTCCCCTAATACTTAGCCTACTTTATCTGCTACTTAACTCCCTAGTTAAGCCTCCTTGTCCTCCATAAACGACTCCTCTCCTACCTCATATTTTACCACTTTCAAATACAGAGCATGGATAGCATGATGTCCCGCACCTGAGGGAGGAATTCTCTCTGACCTTGGAGGTGGGGAGTGCATCAAGGAGCCTTTCCTCTAACTCTTTGTTTCCCTGGGCACAAGTCAGCTGCAGTCCCACTAGGGAGTGCAAGGACTGCATGCCTAGAGCTGCCTGTGGTTCTAGATTCCCAGAGAGGCATGAGCAAGGCTAGGATTCCACCTCCCTTCCATGCCGCCTCAGCTGCAGGAGGGTGGCAGCGTACGCTTTACCCCGGGGGCGTGTCTCCTTACAGCCCTGGGAGGAATTCTTGCTAAATCAAACATAAGGAATTAGCACTCTCCTAGCTCACAGGGGCTTAATTAATGCTAAATGTTTTGAGATCCTTGGTTGGACAGTGCTATAGAGTTGCTAAGTCTCCTTCAAAAAGAAAGGTCCAGTGTAAGAGGACAGCGCTGCAGTCAGTTTCAAGACTTCCTTAACCGTGGTGTAACATCAATATGCATATGGCAAAAAAGTTTTGGGGGGTGGTTTGTTGCATGATGATAAAGTTGTTAACAGCAATAGCTGCTCTGGAAGCTTCCTGCTTATTGACCGAGAGACTTACTTAGACAAGGGACCCAAGTCAGGCAGGGCATCAGTTTAAAGTTAAAACACAGTTAATATCATAATTCCTTCAAAATGCTCCATAGCCCGACCTCTTGACTTCATACCCCACATAAGCCTCTGTAGCTCAGGTGCCTTTAAAAAAATATTTCCTTAGCCGAGTTCTTAGCTCAGAATACTATACATGTGTTGCTGCTGTTTATGTTCAGATCTTGAAAGTCAAATGCATATATGCTCAGAGCACACTGCTGCTTGTTGGCTGTGATTAGGAAGTGCAGAGTTCTTGTATCGCTTCTGAGAATCAGGTGTGAAGTTGCATTTACTACTTTCATTTTTCTCTATTCATGAAATCAGCGAGGATACACATAAGTAGGAAGGCTGATCTAGTGCACAGGGTATGGGACTGGAACGTGAGAGACGTGGGTTCAATTTTTGGCTTAGTCACAGACTCTGTGTGCGACCCTGGTCAAGTCACTTAATTTATCCTGTGACCCAGAGTCTCATCTGTAAAATGGGGATAGAACTTCCCTACCTCACAGAAGTGTCGTGAGCATAAAAACCAATAACGATGGTCAGGTGACAGATGCTATGATGATTAAAGTCCTGTAAGTACCTAGTTCTGAAGAGCACCCAGGTCTGGCCATAGCTGTAATACTGGGCCTTGCCAGTCGAGAGGGAATAGAAGGAGGAGCCCCAAAACACAAAGGGGCTGGAGGGACCGATGTACAAGGAAAAGATTAAACTTTTAGTGCTTGTCTAAATGTCTAAGTGGAGTGGGACATGACGACAACCTACAGATAAACAAAGGGCATAAATATGCAGGTTGTCCTGAGTATTGTATTAGACACGTACAGCAGTGCAAAGCGCTACCATTCTGGCATTTTACACTTTGCACTAGTGTAAAGGAATATGCAGATGGAGGGTGATAGTGAGTTGGGCCCCACAAGAGAGAGGAGTATTTAGGATGATGCATGGGGTATAACTGGGAGTTGAGCAATAATTGATTTAGGTTTAATAGTAGGAAGGATCTTCCTGACTGAGATCTGTTAAACTAGCTGCTGCAAAGAAGGGGTGGAAACAGCAACATCTGAGTAATATGAAAATAGACTGGACAATCATCGGCTACTTTAGGGAGCAATCTGGCAATGGCTGCACAGGATGGTCCAATACTAGACCTTTATATTGAAAAGGCCTAATGTATGAAACCTCCAGAGAAGGAGGAAGCCCCATTAAAATGAGACTGGACAATGTAAATGTGTCTCCGTGAAATACGTGGATTATCTTGCAGAGAGGAAAAGGCCAGTTCCGTGGAAGCATTCTGCATAGCACCTTACCTCATCACAGTTTGCACAGGGGTTTCTGAATAGTTTTGCTTTCCTTCACACAGAGGAGTAAGGAAAAGCATAGAGGCCATTGTATTTTTGGTTACTAGGAGGCTCAGTGAACTACCAACAACCAGGAGACCTCAGCAACGGCCTGTCTACTTTTGGTGTCACACTATCAGGCGCTGACAGCTTGATTAGTCACGTGGTGGTACCAAAACTAAAGATGCTAGTAATGTGTTAGATGTGATACACGAGCCAACAGAGAGGAAGTCTGAAAGCTTCAGTAAGGTAGCAATATTATGTGCATAGATTGTGGCAAGGCACCTTCTCGGTCTCCCCCGCCTCCGCTGCTTTTAGCCTGGCGAGACAGGCTTGGGTAACATGGTCCCCCTTGGGCCACAGGGGAAGTCTGTTCCTTCTCTCCACCAGTCCTTTTTAGCTTATTTTTCTCCCTTGTGGGAGGGAATGCAGCCTCTGCTCCTGGTAAGGCTCACGGTCTTGCTGCTCCTGGCAACAGGACTTCTTCTCCCCCTCCCCCCGGGGGAGGGTTTTAAAAGGTCTCAGGCAGCCCTTAGTTGGAATCAGCTGATCCTAATTAACCTCAGGTAGCTCCCTCTCAGCTGATTCTAATTGATACTTTGGTAACCCCTTCTCAGCTGAACCTGATTGACCTGTAGTTACTCCCCAGTTGATAGGGAGGAGGGCCTTTTAACCCTCTGAGACTGATTTCTATCCACCTCCCTCCCTGCAGCTGTCTGTCCTGAGTTTATCACAAGACATGGAAATTTAAAGGACTGCAGTTAGTAAAGTACTTCTAGCACATGCCATCGTTCTGAAGCAAAGGGGGTAAAACTCCAAATGAAACTGGAGATCTGGAAAACAAGTGCAGAGTGCTAATTATCAGAGTTGTTCATGGAACAGATATCCTTTTCATGGTGCACTGTGGAAGTGATGGGGCTGAGTACAATGCATCCTGATGAGTGGGCCGTAAATCTTGAAAGATGAATCAGATGATCCTATGTGTGATAATGGTAGAACATACCATGCTTGGAATGGGGAGAATTCTGAAATAGCTTGGGCTTCAGGGCTCAGGAATGGTGTATTTTTTTCTCTATTCTGCCTCTGAATGCACTTATGATTGTTAAAGTGGAGCAGAAGGACATGGGCCTGATTTACGGTGCCAGGCTGAAGGCTCACTATGGAGGCTGGTCTTGGGTCAATCTGTGTTCCTAGGTTCCACAATGTTTCTGGTTAAGGAGGAGACAGTGTCCAATGCATACAAGGAATGGCTTCCAACATGCTAGATACAAAGTGATCTTGTGTATTTACCACTTGCAGACTTAGATTTACTGTAGTCTTATTCCCTAGGGGACAGATTCTGCCTCCCTTATACACACTGAGCAATATCTTACTCAGCAAGTAATCCAGCTGATTACCATATTCTGCATGGAGTGAGGAACAACTCCATGTGGAAAGCATAGCAGAAACTGGCCCTAAGTATTAGTGCTACTAGTGACCTGCTCCTGCTTCAGGTGAGGTAAATGGGAGTTAATCTATTGATTTCACCAGGAACATTGGTCCCAAAATGCATAAATTAGATATGGGTCCAGTCTAGAGCCCTGACTCCTTGACCTCCAGCAAGTCCTGTGGAATATTTGAAATCCATACTCAAATTTTACTGCTCAAGACACTCTATTGAAACAGCTTAGACATATTTCATATAGCTAAGTAAACCTCAGCAAATGCTGGAAAACTGTAAGTACTCTGCAAGAAGGAATGCATTTACATGATTGCAATAATGATACGTTTGATGCTGATTAACAGATAATAACTTGAAAGAGCAAGATTCAGCCTTCATCTCCCAAGCCAGAAAATGTCTTTGGTTATTTTTCTATCCTGATTTCAGGGGATGAGTTTGAGACTTAAGCTTGAGGAGCTTTGCTGGGTTGCTTTATATGGGAGAACAGTAGGCTATATCTGACTTCATGTTCACTGAGCAGAAGTGTACCCTTGGATGAACTTATCTGGGAAACCATGTAAATTATAGGACACATAATATCCTATAATTTACAACTGCTCTTTTTAATATTATTATGGTAGTTCTTGACCATTTAATTCTAGGTTAATAATTGTCACGGCAAGATAATTACATGGCAAATACCACACCATTACAAGATAAATGCATGGTTATTGATGTCTTCTGAATTACAGGTCACATGGCAATTGCTTTTGGGATCTTTTAAATATGATTACACAGTAATCTGTAGGAACTTGTAACTCCTGCTGTTATGATACATTTACTAGTGAAACCTACTGTTGCTAGTGACCAGGTAATTAGTGAGAAGTTTGAGGATATTTGTCCCAGCTCACTGGGTGTTACTCTTTTCTTTTTTAAATTGGATCATCAATGGTTTTTTTCCTTCCAGTACAGATTCTTTTATACAGGTTTATTTTGCCCTTCTTTGTATTACAGGGAGGGATAGCTCTGTGGTTTGAGCATTGGCCTGCTAAACCCAAGGTTATGAGTTCAATCCTTAGGCCATTTAGAGAACTGGGGTAAAATTTTGTCTGGGGATTGGTTGTACTTTGAGCAGGGGGTTGGACTAGATGACTTCCTAAGGTCCCTTCCAACCCTGATATTCTGTGTGTTTTCTATGGAGTTATCTGCACCTTACAAAGGTTATACAGTGGAGTCATTGCAAGAGTACGATTGCAGAATTTGGATCTTCATTGCTTCCCCATGTGGATGCAAGTGTTGGCATGACTTTTTATCATGAGTCTCGTGATCTTCAGTGTTTCTATTAAGGCCCCAGCTGCTGGGATCATCATTGTTGCATGAGAATCTCCGCTTTCATTTAAAAAGAGAGCAAGTTTCTAGCCCTCATCATTGCAGAGCTTGGAAACATGAAGTGCACTCAAAAGACCCGAAGATAATTTTTTTTTCTTTTAAACTTCATGATTTTGGGGGACTAGACTTGTGCTTTTGAATCTATGGGACTGGTGTAGGTTTTGTTTTTTATAATCTCCCCTATCTTCAGTTGATAGCTTTGTGGAAGAAGATGTGTGATAAGGAGGGATTTGAATGGAGGAGGGAAAGCTATTTGGCACAAAAGGTGAAAAGGGTAGTTCCAGGCATAGAAGGGAGCAGGACAGGTACATGGATGAAAAACTGAATGCCAAAGTGAAATATGCATCTGCTAACAGAAATATTTTGTTCTATTTACATCTGAATTTGGCTCTTTCATGAAACTTGTCATATTTTCCTTAGGAGAGGCCTCTACGGAAAAACAATAATTTTTCATGCTATGCTGCTGGGCTGAGATTCTGAAGTGAATGTTTTTCCAACAATACTTTGTTCCCTGTCTTGCGCCGTATAATTTACTTTTGCCAGTTCAATAAATTACTTACATTATGTCCTGGTGTCTAATGTATGTAATTCTACAGAGATGGTGAGGGTGGTACATAAAACATTTCACAATTAAACAATTTCCCCCCCCCCCAAATTTTGAAATTTAAAAATTCAATAATTTTTGGCCATTTAGCTAATCAAAAACTTAAAACTCTTCTGACTCAAAAGGGTGTAAGTATCCATGGTGTTATGATTGTCTTTTGCCAGATGGAGAAACTGCGGCAGAAGGAGTAAAGGATGTGGAAAAGGCCCCCAAGAGGGTGTTATGTCTGCTTTTAGAACTTGGGCATTCCTTGTTCCCAGTCCTGTTTTCAGACCACTCCTTTTTCTTGTTTTAGAGGGACTCCTGCACCCACACACAGCTCTGTTGACTAAGAGGCCTTAGTCCCTGCCCCCCTTATATAATATGATCTTTCTCACATATATATGCACAACTACAAAACGGGGAATGACTAGGTAGTAGTACTGCCAAAAACGACTTGGAGGTTATAGTGGATCACAAATTGAATGAGTCAACAATATGGTGCATTTTCAAAAAAAAGGCTAATATATAATGTTGCTTTAGTAACTGATACTATTGAATATATATATTGGGCTTTTTTGCATCTGCATCACATTGTTGACTCATATATTCCATTTGCAATCCACTGTAACCCCCAAAGCTTTTTTTTACACACACACTCTCTCTCCCCCCTCCCCCGCTCCTCGCTGTCTTAGAAATTGTCCCCCTCCACAATAGTATCAATTACTAAAGCAACCTAAAATATTTGGAAAATAGGCTGCTGGGCCTTTTACAAAGTCTGGCCAGAGCTTTTATGGAGCAAATACAGTAAATCATGATACAACTAATTGGCTGTGAGGTGCTCTGTCATTTCTTCTGTTCAAGAATACTCCCTCACTAAATTTCTTCAAGATAAGTACATGCTGCAGTGTCCTTCTATTTACGTGCACACAGCTGGTGCTATAAGTAATAGGAAGTAAATGCAGAGGCAGCTCTGGGATAGGAGTTTAGTTAGAGAACTGTAATATGATTTGATGCCATGTGTGCATATTAATCATGGGCACTTAAAACGCATCCTTCAGTAATCTGCTGTATCTAAGCTGTTCAATTAAGTCTTGCTGCTCCAGAGCCTCCTTATTAGCAAGTACACTGCATGGTCTGTAGCAGTGGAGTCACATTACAGCACTGAGGCTTTAATCTGTGAATCTCAGTAACCAGAAAGCTGCATCTTTGACTTTCCCACTGTTCGGTATAAGGCATTTGAGTGCACGGTGTGAGAAACTTCTGAGTAGGAGACAGGTCAGTGCTCCTTGGACATGTGGACTGAAATGTTTCAGAACTGTTTAGGGGATTTAGACACATGTTCCACCAAAATTAATGACAGGTGGGTGGGCTTTTGAAAAGCACCTATGGGTGCTAGGAACATAGATGCCATTGAAAGTCACTGCGCATTGTACTCCTAAATTAGGCACATCTAAAATCCCACCTGATATGTCTAAATCCCCTAGACAGCCTTGAAAATCTTCAGACGTGCACGGTATTTAGCCTCCCAATTCTCATGGAAGCCAGTGGTTAAGTGGTTAAATCCCACACAACCTTTAATCTTTATGCTGCCAGATGGCACAGAAGTAAGGGAGAGATGAACAACTGATTTAGAGAAGGGTCTATATCCTACTTCAAAAGCTTAATATGCCTGAAAAAGGGGGATCTCTATAGTATTAAATAATTATCTTCTATTTGCTGAATTTCCAGATGTAAAATATATTTCTCTAAAAGAGAGAGACAGCCCTTCCTTGTCTCTTGAGGACAAATGAAAGGGTGGCCATGAATGTTCTCCACACCTGTCTACATCTTGCTGAGACAAAGGGCTAGGAAAGGAGGGACAGTCGTCTCACCACCTGCAATAAAATCCCTTTCTTTACCAGCTGACAGCTGCCTCGACAGCTGAGCAATGCACCATTTATTAATAGGTTAAACACAGTCTGACCATTATTCTGTGACTAACACATGACCTCCATGTCCTCTGCTGGGTGTGTGATCATTGACCCTAGGGCCAGGCATTTGGGAGTATGAGTAATTTCAACCAGCCAGTGAAATGAATTCTCTATTTGCCTTCAGACCTTCCTGGTGAAGGATGAAATATGGCTGTTATGGCCCCTGAAACATGATGCTCAAGTAGCACTAAGCTATACTGTATAGTGTGAATCATGGGAAAGCTGTGATGCATGATGCTGCCAGAAGAACCTGTCACTGATAGACTGGCAATGGGCTTCGGGGGGTGGGGGAAAATGGCAGTGATATTTGATTAGTGACCACACCTTTTATATTTTCCTAGTTATGTTTTTAGGGTCCAGAAATTGAAGCTACTAGAACAAACCAAACTAGAACTCTGCTTTCCTCTTGGTGACCGAGAGGACATTTTCTCTACACTAGACACCTAGTCCAAGGCCCATTGAGGTCAAAGGGAGTCTTTCCATTGACTTGTGTGGACACTGACTTGGGCCGGATGCTGAGAACTGGGGTGAAATGTTGGCCTCACTGGGTCATGGGGAGTTTCCCCATTGATTTCAGTGGGGCCAGGATTTGCCTCCATAAGTCTACACCACTGGCTGGGCTGTAGTTAATTACAAAGTGCCCTACTCTAGTGCCCAGTCCTGAGAGGTGCTGAGTGCCTTCAACCCCTCTTCAGTGGGAGATGAGGGCACTGGACACTGTCTGTGCAGGAGGTGCTCACCAGCACCCAAGGGAGCTCATCTGTGGTGAGAAGGTGGTTGTCCTGGATTACCTACCACTAAGCTAGTCCAGGGAGGGCATTTTGGAAAGGGGATGGGCTTGCTTGCATGCCTGTGTTGAAACAGCACTGGCCTTGCAAGGAACATAAATTAAACTTGAATAAAAAAAGTAAACTAAGAACTATCCACAAATAAATAAAGGGATATCACAGGGCAGACAGAGCCCTTTATTCTCATTAGTCACCCTGCACAAGAACTAATGTGGTGGGGTTTGAGCAGGAGAAGTACTTCATAATCCCGGGCAAAGGAAGGAGGTGCCAAAGGAGGTGGTGGAGTCACTTTCACGACTGATGCTGGAGGCTAGGCCTGCCTCTCAATCTATCAGGGATGGTTTAGGACAGTGGTTCTCAAACTAGGGCCGCCGCTTGTTCAGGGAAAGCCCCAGGTGAGCTGGGCTGGTTTGTTTACCTGCCACGTCCGCAGGTTTGGCCGATCGCGGCTCCCACTGGCCGTGGTTTGCCGCTCCAGGCCAATGGGGGCTGCAGGAAGCAGTGTGGGCCAAGGGACCTGCTGGCTGCCCTTCCTGCAGCCCCCATTGGCCTGGAGTGGCAAGCCATGATCAGTCAAACCTGTGGTCATGGCAGGTAAACAAAACAGCCTGGCCCGCCAGGGGCTTTCCCTGAACAAGCGGTGGCCCTAGCTTGAGAACCACTGGTTTAGGGTTCCTATAAGAAACCATGCCATGACTGCAGGTGGAAGGATTGAATGACTAACTTGTTCAAGGTCTGATTCCAATCCAAATAAACCTCTCAGATCTGCACTGATCTGTTCAATTCCTTTACTAACTGCATTAGTGTAATCACAGATAATATCTCGATAGTTGTTTTTTTTGTTAAAGCTACTAATGGCATTACCCCAAAACCCAAACCAATCTTTGCAGTTATCTACAAGGAAACAAAGCTGCTCAATACACTTCATAGATTATTTTCAGTTCAAGGCACACACAAAAATTATCTGAAATTGTAGCATTTTGTGTTTCTCTCCTTCCACTCCCCCCTTTGTGCAGGAAACTCCTTTACTGACTGCTTTAAATCCTTCCTTAAATGTTCTTTGACCATGGAGGCCATCAGGGTTACTCCAACAGCCCAAAGGACACTTATAGAAAGAAATGTGCAGGGATTTTACAAGAAATAAACCTGGCATCCTAGCTGAGATTGATTTGTCATGTTTTATCTGGGAGTCAGTGTTTGTAGCCAAGCTGTACATCCTTAAGGTAGAGGACCTGCTTCTTCTCTCCTCTTGTATAAAGTAACTCCTGACTCATACAGGACTGAGAGCCTGGCCCAGGGAGGCTTTATTGTGGAAGTGCAGACCGCTCTTTGCGTGCAAAGGAAAACAGCAGGTATAAGTGTCAAGCTTTCATTACAGACTGGAAACCCAACCTGGGATTCACTGAAAGGCGCACAAGCCAGGAGTGTGCATAAGGGGGGGGGCAAGCAGAGGCACAGCCCTCACCCCCCCCCCCATCAGCAGGGGCACAGAACTCTTCTGGTGCCAGGGACCATGAGCTGCAGAGGGAGGGAGAGCCAGCTTCACCAGGGCCACTGCAAGGAGAGGCAGCTCCTCTGGCTGCCAGGTGCGAGCCTGCTCCATCTGCCGTAGCAGGAAGAGTCAACTCCTTGGCCCTGGGCCAGGGTGGGAGATAACAGCTCCTCCGGCCCCAGGGCTGTGGGGGCAGGGAGGGAGACGCAGCTCCTCTGGCCGCCGGGGTGTGGGGGGCAGGGGGTGAGGCAGCTCCTCCAAACAGCCAAATTTTGACTCCTGTGCACACTGCTGAGCCAGGTGAATCTGGGTCAGCTAATGGTTCCATGTGGAAACTGAGGGAAACTTGGAGATATCGTATGTTTCCACTCAACGGCGGGTGAAATGTCGTGGTTTCAGCTGAGTTTTGCTTGGAGCTTGTGGATTTGTTTGAAACCTAGGGAGAACACACCCCTTGAGCTGAAACCTAATGAGAGGTTCCCATGAGCCTCTGACAAGCAAAACTGCTGCATTCCACATAATTTCTCGTTAGAAGCCTTTGAGCCCAAGTCCTCCAGCCTCAGTAAGATGAGCAAAAAAAAAAAAAAAAAAAATCCGTATGGCCAAAGGCACAGCACAGCTCCTGACCCCAAGCAGCGTTGGCCAGGTGCTTGGCAGAGGCGACGGGAGTGGGAAGGAGAGAATTATGCCTCTAGCCACTGGGGAAGCTACAGGACCACTCCCCGGAAGCTAAATTATGCCAGTAGTTGAAGTAGTCTGTGTGCCTTTTTTTTTTCCTTCCTCTCCCTCATGTAGAGACAGAGGATGTGAATAGAAGCAGCTCCTCCTAACTCCCTCTCTCGCCTGGATTGCCCATGCTACATCCCTACCTTATGCCTTGCCCCAAGAGGCAGCTATACCTCCCTGTGCTCCAGCTGGGATAGGGTAGCTCTGATTCACCCCTAGAGTGCCTGGGTTGGGACCCCATGTAATCCTAAACGCTTAATTGGATCAACAAGTGGGCCAGTTAAAACTGTAACATCTACTAGCCTTGCTAATGTGAGGATGTAGTGGCTTATTTGTAGTTATACCCACGTGAGCGCTGTGATCAGCAATGCCTATGTTCAGAGTCCTAGAAATGAGGTAATCAAGTCCAACCCCCTCACTGAGGCAGGACTAAGTAAACCTAGACCACCCTGATAGGCATTTGTCTAACCTGTTCTTAAAAACCTTCCATGACGGGGATTCCACAGCCTCCCTCGGAAGCCTATTCCACAGCATAACACTCCTTATAGTCAAAGGTTTTTTTCCTAATATCTAACCTAAATCTCCCTTGCTGCAGGTTAAGCCCATTACTTCTTGTCTTATCTTCAGTGAACAAAAACAAGTGATCACTGTCCTCTTTATAACAGCTTTGAACATATTTTGAAGACTGGCATCAGGTCCCCCCACAGCCATCTTTTCTCAAGATGAAATGTGCCCAATTTTTCTAACCTTTCCTCAAAGGTCAGGTTTTCTAAACCTTTATCCCTTTTTGTTGCTCTCCTCTAGACCCTCGCCAACTTGTTCACATCTTTCCTAAAGTGTGGGGCCCAGAACTGGACACAGTCCTCCAACTGAGGCCTCACTAGTGCAGAATAGAGTGGGACAATTACCTCCATGTCTTACATACGACACTCTTGTTAATACACCCCAGAATGACAGTATCTGTTTTGTTTTGTTTTTGCAGCTGCATCATATTACTGTTGACTTGTATTTAATTTGTGATCCAGAGCAGGAGAGGCTGAGGTAACTGGGCTTATTTAGTCTGCAGAAGAGTGAGGGGGGATTTGATAGCAGCCTTCAACTATCTGAAGGGGAGTTCCGAAGGGGATGGAGCTCGGCTGTTCTCAGTGGTGGCGAATGACAGAACAAGAAGCAATGGTCTCAAGTTGCAGTGGGGGAGGTCTAGGTTGGATATTCAGAAACACTATTTCACTAGGAGGGTGGTGAAGCACTGGAATGCATTACCTAGGGAGGTGGTGGAATCTCCATCCTTACAGGTTTTGAAGGCCTGGCTTGACAAAGCTCTGCCTGGGATGATTTAGTTGAGGTTGGTCCTGCTTTGAGCAGGGGGTTGGACTAAATGACCTCCTGAGGTTTCTTCCAACCCTGATTCTATGATCCATTATAACTCCCAGATCCTTCCCAGAAGTTCTACCACCTAGTCAGTTATTCTCCATTTCGTGGTTGTGCATTTGATTTCTCCATCCTAAGTGAAGTGCTTTGCACTTACCTTTACTGAATTTCATCGTGTTGATTTCAGACCAATTCTCCAATTTTTCAAGATAATTTTGAATTCTAATCTTGTCCTCCAAAGTACTTGCAACCCCTCTCAGTATCATGTCATCAGAAATGTTATACATACCCTCCACTCCATTGTCCAAGTCATTAATACTATAGTGAACAGTACCGGACCCAGGACTGACCTCTGTGAGACTCCATTAGATACACCCTCTCAGTTTGACAGTGATCCATTGATAAATACTTTTTGAGGATGGTCTTTTAACCAACTGTGCACCCACTTTATAGTAATCTCATCTAGACCACATTTCCCTAGTTTGCTTATGAGAAAGTCTTGTGGAACTGTGTCAAAACCCTTACTAAAATTAATATATATCATGTCTACAGCTCCCCTCCCCTCCGAATCCATGAGGCCAGTAACCCTCTCAAAGAAGGAAATTTGGTTGGTGTGGCATAATCTGTTCTTGACAAACCCATTTTAGAGGGTACTAAGGGTACAAGGAATAGCTAAGTGCTTGCAAACTGATTGTGTAATAATTTGTTCCAGTATCTTTCCCGATATCCACATTAGGCTGACTGGTCTATAGTTCCATGCTGTTGTATTTAAGAAGCACTTGCTACCCATCAGTCAGTAGATGAAAGGAAAGTGGTGACATGGTTATGCTTGATTTTAAGGTTAACTGGAACACACAAAATACATCTTGACATTTTCACTGTGAACAGAAATTAAATCATCCTGGTAAATTCTAACGTGAGTAGTTCCATTCTGCTGACCTGAATTCCTTGGGTTTTTCAATCACATATGCTATTATTTAATTCCTGATCCACACTGCTGGGCAATATTGCTGTGGAGGGTTAAACAGCTGTTTCAGACCAGAGATGGAGCTATTTCAGTGGTGGGTGAACAGAGTGTATGGTGCGTACAGACCAACACACACAGATTTGAAGCCCCATACAGTTACTGGACCCTTGGGGATACCAGCATCTAACCCTGGGGATCTGATGGGAATTCATGAAGCTAGACAGTTCCACTGTGTGGCAATGGCCTAGGAGACTGGAGCATGCTGGGGTGACCCCTCCCCCCTGCTTTTCCTTACATTTGTGCAGACCTTGTGTGTGTGTTTGTTTGCTCCCCTCTACACTGTGAAATAGATGGGGAACCATTGTTTTCCAATGGGCTCTGGGAATCTCCAGATCAAAAGATGCTGTATATAAGAAACGTAGGTTGTCATTGCTATGGCTGCAGTGCAGCCCATTCAGCATTTGCTCCCTTGTTTTCAGCCAGAGGCGGCTCTCCTCTCCCACGCTTCTTAGGTAGCATTTGTTTAGCTGATTTTAGGCCTGTACGTTATATTTAAACTGCTGTGGACAGAAGCTGGTGATGAATGTGCAATTGCTCCTACCCACACTGCACATTCCACCCGGCTCCTGTTTAATCCAATTGTAACACACAAGTAGCAGCTGGTGGCTCCCCCAAGGCACTACGCTACCGAAGCCAACTGATCCTTTATCCTTGCAGTTACACATGAGGGGGTGAGTGGAGAGGATGGTCGAGTCAGCTAGATCTGTTTTTTCCCCTCCTACATGCATTCAGAATTCCCACTGGTGCTGACATTCACGCCCTCCCTCACTCCCACATTTTTAAGAACAGTTGAATCAACATGCACCGGGAGAATGCAGAGCCCATCATAGTTTAATGTTTTTTGGAGAGGTACTATGCAAGACAGACTTTCACAATATAGTTGCACTTGTAACTTGTACTGGCTGCACTTGAGCTAAACTTTAATATGTTGTCTCAAAATATCACACGTTAAAATACAGACAAAGAGGTTGTAATGTTGTTCCAGAGCTATGTGTAAAGATGGAAATGTGGCTAGTGGCAAGAGCAAGTGAGCAGGCCAAGGATTCCTGGGTTCTAGACCCACCACAGTTAATGACCTTGTCAAAATCATTTTAACCTAAAAACTATCCAGTAATTTTTCATACTGCCATGTATGGGAGGATAACTCTAAATACCTAGGGCCTGATTTCCAGAACTGCAGAGCAACTAGAGGTCCGACTGACTTCAATGGGAGCTGCAGACACTCAGCACCTCTAAAAAGCAGTCCCAAGAGGCCAAATTTGTCACTGCTCTGTACCTTGTGTGGTGCAACATAGGTGTAATATACTATCAAGAATGGCAAATTGTACTGGTGTAAAAGATTCCACAAGGTGCAAGGCAATGGGGGGGCCTAAGTGTCTTAAATTGGGCACCCAAGTTTAGTGGAGACTTGGAAATTTAGGCCTTACCCCTGTCTGTTTGCTGATTGGTATAATTATCCCCATTTTACCAATCTTTCCTACGTGTGTCAAAACTCAATGAGCTGCTTGTAGAACACTTTGAGATCTCCAGAGTAAAGATGCTATGTAAGAACAAAAAGTAATTTATGAAGATAAGCAGGATTATAGAGATAATCAGAGATGTGCCCAAATGGATTCAACATCAGATCTGAATTCCCATGTCCAGACGCTTCCTTTGAGGGATGCTTGGGTCTGAACTTTCTCTGTAATGGACCAAAGCTAAGCCCCACCTCTGAACACTTACAAGCTTTGGAGAAAGATCAGACCCAGGTCCAAAGTCTCTATCTCGGATACATTTCTAGTAATAATGCAATATACTATATTTATATAGCAGATTTCATCCAAAAGTTTCCTCAAGTGTTTTACAAATGTGGAAAGCTTACTTTCTACATACACCACTATCTCGATATAATGCCACCCAATATAACATGAATTCAGCTATAACGCGGTAAAGCAGTGCTCTGGGGAGGCAGGGCTGCACACTCCGGTGGATCAAAGCAAGTTCAATATAACACGGTTTCACCTATAATGCAGTAAGATTTTTTGGCTCCCAAGGACAACGTTATATCGAGGTAGAGGTGTACTGTCACTTACAAATATTTCATCCATCACTACAGAAAAAGCATCTGTAAGGTGAAACATGGCACCTGGTTCACCACTGCACCTGGTTCACCATATAGCAATATCAGGCTTCAGTATTCCTGTCATTAATTCAGATACAGTAGTGTTGAGAATCCCTATAGTGAATCAGCTTAATGCAGTTTAGTGTCCTGGACTTTAAATGATCCATTTAGGGGGAAAATGGAGTTGACAATTTTAAAGGCTGTGGTACAGAGAGCGTCTTGAGGCTTAGGAGTATACTTCCCCATGTCCTAAATCCTGCAAAGACTTATGCCTGGACTTAACTTTACACGCTATGATGCCAATGGAATTATTCAGTAAGTAAAGGTAAGGCTGTGAGCGGAGTCTTTCTGGGATTGGGCCCTACAGTTATATCAGCTGGAAGTGTGTGTGGCGGCGGGTGGGGATGGGATTGCAAGGCTTGAACTATGAGGGAGGGGGTCAGGAGAAAGGAGACAAGCACCACTCAGTCTGACAAACCACAAGTGGCTCAGAGGGGCAGATGTTCTCCATGTCTCAGAAGCCAACCTTGTAGTGTTCAAGTGCATCCTTTCTTACTGGCAACATCAGTCCACAGTTTTCTGAAGCGTGTCTCATCAAACCCTTTGCCTTTGTTCCATCAGCAAACTGAAAACTCTAGAGTGTGTGTTCTATATAAATCTTCACTTTCAGCAGCTCCAACCATCTTCCTGCTCCTGGTGTGAATCAGATTCTGCATAGCAGTGTCTTGCTTCCATGGGAAGCTAGCGGTATCCTGTATTCCTCACTCTCCCTGGCTAGGGTTTCTCTTTTTAGCTTCATAGTATTTGATGAGTTGAACACTTCTCCCAATTCCTTAATACTTTAGCAAACAGCCCAAAGGGTACAAAATAGCACAATCTATGTTTTTAGATGGACTCAGGCAGGGCTGGCTTTAGGATGTGCGGGGCCTGATTTGAAAGACCTGCCGCCGGTTGCCGCTGTTTCCGGTGGCACTTTAGCGGAGGGTCCTTCCTTAGCAGCAGTTGTCTTTTGGGGCCTTGCTTTGCGGGACCCCTCATCCGGACGCTGCGGGGCCCTCTTAGGTGCGGGGCCCGATTCGGGGGAATCGGCCTAAAGTCACTCAGGTCCGACTAATCTTTCTTGGATGTCATTGTTGTGATGGCATATATCCTGGCCCCCAGTTTTTCCTATTTTTTTTTTTAAAGCTGTTCTGTAAAGAGTTTTGACTAAGAACATAAAAGACTTCTGCTTTAAAATGAGTTTTCACAGCTCAGGGCTTTTTCCTGCCATAGTTTATAGCTCCAGTCACACTTGGTGAAACACGGCACGTCTTTTGGTGCCCTGAACAATTTCTTGTGACATTGTTTTGGGGAATTCCTTCCTGGAGACGGAGTAGATCAACACTCGCCCTGAGGAAGTCCTGACCTATTCACACCTTGTGGCTTACTGCCAGGCTAGGCATTAGCAATGGTGCATGTTATTGGGGTGGGGAAGACAGGTGAGTGTGGCCAAGCAGGTATGCACCAGATACAGAACTGGAAAATGAGGGGTTTTGAGTTGGTGGGTAGAATGGCAAATTGGATAGAGTAGCCTGGGTAAAACTATCCAAGGAGAGATGAACAAATATATATTCATCCGAAACTCCTCAGTAAATGACTACTGTACTGAGGATCTCTTGCCTTCTGTTCTCTGCGAGCGAGGAATACTTTTGCCTTCAGAATGGATGCAAAAATAATTGCTTTCTGTGAAGTGCATTCGTTTTCTGTGGAGCTGGCTTGGGGCGTATCTTGTTAGAAGACCAAACAAACAAAACGGGGATGGTGGGAGCAAATTTTACGTGTAACTCAACATACAAGAAAAGAATCCCACCATTTCCATGGATTCCTATTACAGAAGAGGTTCCCAAACTGTGGGGTGTGCTCCCCTGGGGGCCACAGAGGAACGTTCGGGGGGGGCCCAGCTTAGGCTCTGCTCCTGCCCCCTGTACCACCCCTCCACTGTGGCCCCAGCCTCAGTTCCCTTACCCCTGTCTGCAACCCCCCTCCAAGCCATGGCCCTGCCCCCAGCTCAGGGGGGCATGGACAGAGGTTGGGAGGAGAGACCCTGAAAAGTGTGGGGACTAAAGGTAACAATTAGAGATATACCAATCTCCTAGAACTGGAAGGGACCTTGAAAGGTCATTGAGTCCAGCCCCCTGCCTCCACTAGCAGGACCAATTTTTGCCCCAGATCCCTAAGTAGCCCCCTCAAGGATTGAACTCACAACCCTGGATTTAGCAGGCCAATGCTCAAACCACTGAGCTATCCTTCCTGCTGCATTACAGTGTGTTTCCTTGGTAACAGAAGTAGTAGGAGTGAGATTCTGAACAAGACTTTAGATTAGACTTGGATTTTGTAAAATATTTTCCTAATGAGGCCTTTGAACAGTTGTAGGGCTATAGTATAGCACCCCATCAACACTTGCCATTGATCTGGCAGTTTCTCAGAAAGGTGATGTGTTCCTTTACCAACCACCTCAAAACAAAGTCAGTCACTTCATACTTTCACTTAGTGAAGTTTCTGAAGATTAAAGTAATTACTTGATGGAAATTTTATTTAATCTAAAAATCTGTTTTCAATACAGTTCATTAGAATTCAAGTTGCAAATTCACTTTCATCAGGAACCCATTTACACTCACTCACAACTCTTTCTCTTTTAAAAAAAAAAAAATTTTAGGCTGTAACATCTCAGGCTTGGTCTCTGCCCAAATGCACTTTGTTTTAATGGCCTGTTCAAGGAAAATCCCACAGCCTCAGATGTTTGGCTGCATGTGTGTGTGTTCTCCCTGTGTGCTGCCTCAGCTCTGCACAGTCAGCTGAGACAGCAGACCTTGAGCAAACTGCTCAATGACCACAAGATCTGTTAATGTACAAAGGCACCGGGCCAGGTTTACTGTCGACAAAAACACGGTAATAGCACCTGGCAGACTCTACAAGGATACTAAGACACGTATACTTGTGACAATGGATGCAGCTCAGTGAATGGCGGAACTCTCCTTTCCCTCCCCCCCCCCCCGCTGGACAAAGATACTTCCTCTGAGATACATTTTTATACACTGATACAAACAAGTTAGTACTGCCTCTGACATAGTTAGTTACTGCCCCCTGATGTGGCTAGCTATTACCTTGTTCATGTTGGTTCAATTAAATATCTTTATTACCTACTGTCATCTTTTAGGAGGGGTTAGTGTGTTCCCGTTATTCTTGGGGAATGTTTTTGTACCATCCTTGATATCGGGATGTTCTGGTACCACTTGATATCGGGATGTGTTTGCATGAGTACTCTGAGCTGAGCACTTTTTAGGAATGAGTATTTTTGCAATCTCAGCCCTATTCTTGCCAGATTGTATGAGCAGGTCCTGCCTCATACAAGGGCTTATGTCTTAGGCTCTCTTCCTACTACTAAAAGCATGAGCTCCTACCACTTGAGCTAAAGAGATCAGTACATGGAGCCATTAGCCAACCATATCCTTGGTGGATCTGGCACTGAGGGAGGAGGTGACTGTAACACATGCTCACCAGTGGGTTACAATCACACAGGCTTTTTTGCACACACAAGGTCTGAAGTTGAACCATGCTGAGGTCACCAGTTCGAGGAAGTGTTCTGCACTTTAAAAGATCAGGCCTAGTAGGAACACCTTGTAGGAAACTCTCAAGTACCACCCAGCATTGGAGCCGGTCTCTTATCTTAAGCAGTGGAGATTTGGACTTTTAGATCCAGAGGTCACGGGCTCAGTCCCCCCAGAGAGCCCAACCAGAAATGTCACAACTGTCATTTAAATCAAAACAAACAAAACCCAAATAAGTTACAAACCATTTATCTTAATCACTCACGAAAGTAAGGCTGCCCAGAACCTTTTGTTTTCTCTCATGGACAAAGCCAATACTTTTCTCCATGACTGAAGGAGGCAATTCCCACATCCAGCCTTCCCCTTCTTTCACAGAGGGAATCTACACAAAGGCACAGAAAGCTGCTCCATGAGAGGCCCAGGATTAGATGTGTGGCTGGGGGGCTGAGCATGGGTTGGGTGCAGCTGTATAGCTCCTTCTGTTCCCCCACAACTTAGAGGGCTCTTTGTAAGCACCTCACATAGGCACCTTCCATGGGGCTGTAGTGGCTGCTAAGTGGCTCTGCAGGATTCCTCCCTTGCCAGAACAGGCTGGATTTGCCCCCTAAGGCCTGATTCCTTTAAACTCAGTGGGAGCTAAAATAGGAACAATCAACCCCTAGTCTGTTCTGTTCCTCAGAAGTGGAATTTACAAGGCACAGTAGATGAGCCATCAAATAGCACGACCTCACTTGAAAGCAATTTGTTTTCAATTTCAAGCATCTTAAAACCCAGCAACACACCACCACTGTCCAAGAAAGTCTTGGAGATGCACTCTGTACCTGGTGACACTAACTCCACTCCTAGCATGTGAATTTGAATGGCTTTTTAATGCGCACCTCTTTTAAAACAACTATATTGCTGGAGCTTTCAGAGATGTCACTTGTTTAATTTTTGGTAGTTTAAAAAAAAAAACAAAACAAAGCAGTCAACCTGCCTAAAACTACCCTCTTTGAGGATATTAATACATCAAATGCTTGGGGAAAGGAGTTGTAAATCCCTTCTAACCTGCACGTCAGCTCCCCAGAGAATACATGTGTGCGTCCATTAGACCGAGAGTCCTAAAATCAATTATAATGTCGTCCAACAACGAGCCATTTGCAAGAGGTTTTCTCACATGATGGTTGCAACACAGTGTTCCATGGGTTGGAAAGTTCATTTTTGTTGCTACTCCAAGCAAGGGTCAATTTCCACTTCCATCTCTTTAGCACAGATTTTCAATGGATGGAGAAATTGTTGCTCTTTTGCTACACTGTTGATAACATGTGTTTTTGTGTGTTAAAATCATTTTTTTTTAAATTATATTACTTTGTTTTGACCTTTTGCATCATTTTCTAAACCATTTTGTAATTGACCACAAAGGTTGATTTAAAAAAAAAGAAGAGATTTTGAATTTAGTAACACAAGGAACTGCTTTAAAGCAATTTAGAAGATTGGATTGAAATCCACAAAATAAAAAACACACTGTGCAGGGATATTGCAGCTCTCATCCAAAAGGTTTTACAAGCTAAAGGATCAAGGATTCAAAAGGCATTACCAGCTATAGACTAAACTCAGGCCACCTTTCCACAGATGCGCACACATGAAAAGAGGAAGTCAAACGGGTACATCAGCTCAGGGCTTTCCCGGAACCTGTGGAACCCCCAGAAACTACACTGCTGATTGACTTCCTCTTTTGGGAGACTAGGTCAGAGATAATGGTCCGAATATTTTAGTACACGTGTTCCAGGACTGTTAACTCACCTACTAAGATCATTCATACCCTTAATAAATCTGTGTAGTCTGGATCAGAAGATAGGCTCACATCACCACTCCTTTTGTGCTGCTAATATACACCTGTCTCCACACAATTTGAGTGAGATCTTGTAGTGTGGCAGAGTGGCCTCCCTCCAAGCCTGATGGGGAGGGATGGCCATGGACCACTACAGATCTGAATTTGGCTGCAAATGAGTCACTTCACCCTCTGCTGAAATGCAGTGATTCCTGGGGTGGAATGTAGCAGCTTTTTGATAGATGCTCAGATATTATGAGGATGAGGTCCCAGAACAGAGCACTGTTGAAACGTCAAGGATAGTTTAGGTGGAAAGAAAGGAACTACCCACGTTTGAATGTAGCCTGGACATTTGACCCATGCCCTTACTTGTGTAAAATCCATCAGAGGATCATAAATGGTCAAGACCTTGGTCCTGGAGGTCTCCTAGAAGATCCTTTGCTCAGTGATCTCTAATAACATGCTGGTGTAGTGACTCTGAGAAAGAAATGCCACCTGGAGTACTCAGGGTACATCTACACAGCAAATAGACATCCTCGTCTGGCCTGTGCCAGCTGACTTGGGCTCCTGGGCTTGGGCTAAGGGACTGTTTTTAATTCCAGTGTAGACATTCAGGCTCCACCTGGAGCTCGGGCTCTAGGATCCTGCAAGGTGGGCGGGTCCCAGAGTTCAGGCTGTGGCCCAAGCCCAGACATCTACACTAGAATTAAACAGCCCCTTAGCCTGAGCCCTGTGAGCCCAAGTCAGTTGCCTGGGCCAGCCATGGGTGTCTTATTGCAGTGCAGACACACCCTACATCACCAGTATCACTTCCTTTAATACCTGGATGTGATACACTGGGTTAGTGCAAGTGCTGTTTGAAACAGGGCTGCATTAATGTGCACTAGGGAAATTTTAGTGTGTGCCAGCAAGGTCTATCTGGGCCAGGTAGTGTGCAATACATTGGTGCACGTTAGATTTCATACCCCTCTAGTGCACACTGCTGTGTTGTGTAGACAAGGCCCAAGTGTCTGTCTAGTGGCAGGCCCTAATATTGATGATAGTCAGCTATATACTCAGATCTAAGAGAGGTTGTTCCTTTAACTACAACAGTAGGAGCTTGTGGTTTTGGCACTGAAGAACCCAGGTTCAGTCTCTGTTGAAGACAGTTGTTTCTGTAAGAGTGCATAGTTTGTTATATGGACTTTTGGTACAGGCCTCCTGTCCAAATATTGTCCATGCCAGAAGCTGCCTAGCTTGTGAGATTTTACAAGATTACATGCCAAAGTGATACAGCTACAAGAGTGTTTATATTCAATGCTTCTTTCACTCCCCACTATAAGATCAGTGTGCGAGCAAAGAAATCATAAATGGTGCAAAATAACAAAGTGACAATGCTGCTATCACTTCCTGGGTCCTAGTGGCCTACGTGAAATGGATTAGTGATCTAAGCCCACTTTCTCCTGGACAGGTCACAGCTGGAACTTTTGTGAGTCTTCAAAAATAAATGTATTAAATAAGACGTGGAGATGGAGCTAGCAATGACCTGCAGCCAGCCTCAGCCCTGAATTTTCTAGGGTTCAAGTTATATCATGAAATTGGTTTGATTGTGATTTTGATGGTGGGTTTTTTTTTTAAGACACCCCACACTAATTGGAGCCATGTTTCTAATTAGGCTAAGTAGGAGCATGCAATCTTTTGAGTAACTTTGTTAGAACCTGGGGACCTCCTGGTATACGCTGGGCTGGGGAAAAACAGATTCCTCAGCTGTAGCCACAAAGCCACTCCAGTGACCCCTACTCTAGCCTAAAGGCTCTTAGTCTCTGCTGGCCTAACACAGCCCTCTTTCTGGCTAGGGTTGAAATACTGCCCACTTTCAATCCCTCCTTCCCCTGCCAGGAGCTATGGCACGTCTACAGGTGTCAGTCTATTCTCTCCACCTCAGATCCCCCCCCCAACAGCAGTACAAAAATGACTGCCCAGATCTGCAGAGGAGGGAACAAAATATTCCCATTTGATACAGTATCAATACCATACACCATGTAAATGGTTAAACGTGCTGTTCATATTGGTCCCTGATGCTGGAAACATTTATGTACATGCTTAAAATTAAGCACATGCCTGTGTGTTCAGAGGAGTCACGGCTATCTTGCAGAATTAAGAGCTCTTGTGTGCCTCTGACAGCTGATTTTTGCCCTTAATGAGTAATTTTACAGAAGATAAGCAAAGCTATATGACCAAATGCAGTGTTGGGGTGGCAGGGAGAAGAACCAAAAAATCTGCAATATTTGTCTTACCATGGTATTTCCTATCCTAAGTATAGGAAATACCACAGGAAAGTGCAATTACCATAGCGTAATAAACATAGCTTTTTTTAGGGGTGCCCACTGTAAGTTTTTTCCATCTTTAACTTTTATGAGGCTGAATAGAAACCAAAGCTGAGGTTGATTTTGAAGTGCACAAACAGATGAGCCTTGCAGTTGCCATAAGAATGCCTTGAGTTTGGTAGTGATGGAGAGAGGGAGGGGGTTGGTTAATCCCTTAATTATCTCAACACTGTGGAGGATGGAGCCTGCGTCTTAACATCTGTAAAATGTTTTTGGAGCCGAGATCGTTTAGAACGGGTGGGATGCATTCCAGTGGCTACCGAATGCCACTAAGTTGGAAGCATCAGGACTTTTCATGTCAGTATTTCAGCAGCTTTTTGAGTGTGGTTAAATAACGTATGGTTTTGTCGCTGAATTTATTTTTGAATGATTTAGATCGAAGCAGGAAAGGCTCAAGCATACAATACCATTTCTTGAATCCATTTAATCTACAGCTGGGCATCTCTGGAAATGGAACCTGGAATGACAGTCTTCTGCCCTGTGCTTTGTGGAAATTATACTTTAAGGTGGAACCAAAGAAGATTTTTAGGGAACGGATCACGTAGTCTTCACTTAAGCAAAATGTCTCTTGAGGACTGAGCCCTAAATTTGTCAAATGGCAAACCCCCAATGCGCTGATGTTAATAACCAATCTGCCCTTGAGTCTCCTTTAGGACTGGACTTAGCAACCTTTTCTTAACATTTTTCTTTGTGTTTAATATGACTGCAGCTGTCTGTGTGGCTCAGATTAGGTCATGGGCTTTAGAGCCTGTCATCTGTAGGGTACTGGTTCAAACCTAGGTAATGGAGGTAAAAAGCAAATGCTGTTATTACCTTACGGTTCTCAGCCTAAATGAAATGGGTTAGTAAGCTATGCCCACTTTCTAGTGGACAGGTCACAATTCACCCTTTTATTGTCATTCATTAGAGACAAAGGATTAGAGAGGACAGTCAGACTGAACTACCCTCTGACACCTTGTGGTAGTCCCTCTAGGTCATGACTTCTTGGATTTTAAGGCTAGAAAGGACCACTATGATCATCTAGTCTGACTTCCTACATAAGATGGGTTATAGAATTTCACCCAGTAGCTATGGCAGTGAAGGGAATTAATTATTCTTCCTTTTCACACAGAAAGGAAGACATGTCTCTTAGAAAGGCCTCCAATTGCTATTTAAAGTCTCACAAGTGAAGGAAAATTTACATTAGTCCATGGTTAAATTCTTCCAATGGTTATTTACCCTCACTGTTATATATATTTACTCCTTATTGCACCATTTTTTCTAACTTCAGCTTGGAACTTATGTCTTTGATACATTAAAGAGCGCCTTAATGTTAGTTACCTTCTTTCTGTGCAGCTACTTCTAGACTTTGATTAAGTTGCCTTTTTCGCCTTCCCTCTTTCAAACTAAGTAGAGGAGCTCCTTACCGTTCTCATGATAAGGCATGTTTCCTAGACCTTTAATATTCTTTTTAGCTCTTCTCTAACCTCCCTGCAGGTTTCCAAAAGTGGAGGCAATGTGGCCCATGGATGGCGCACTAGATGAGGACTACAGAAACCTGACACAGATCTGGGTTCTGCTGGGTGATCTTGGGTAACTCACTTCACTTCTCTGTACCTCGGTTTTCCCTATCTGTAAAATGGGGATGCTGATCCTGACCTACTTTGTAAAAGTGCTTTGAAAGCTACTGATGAAAAGTGCTCTCTGTAAGAGCTAGATATTATTATTTTAAAGTGTGGGCACCATAATCGGATGCAGGATTTGAGTAATGTTTTCACCAGTGCCATATGCAGATGTAATATTAACTTTCTGCACAACATCTTCCTATTTATATAGCCAAGAATCCAGTTAACATTTATAGAGAGTTGGAAGTAGCTTGCCTGCTCTGTGGCTAAATAGAGGACTTCCAGTGGACAAGTGCATTGTATTCACATTTCAAAGGGTGTGAAATAGGGCTCCTCTTCCAATCTGATGTGAATCTTTTTGGACTTGCAGTATACTAATTTCTATTCATATCCTTAGTCTGTCTTGATAGAAACTGCCATCATCTTTACTTTTCTCTTTTAAACCTCTTGTGAGATGTTGTCTAGTTATGCTGTTAGTTAAACTTTTTTTTCCCCCACCATAAACATAATCAAAAACATCCTGGGAAAAGTAATTGTGCTCAGATCCAATGCAAGTATAAAAGAAAGAAGAAGGAAAAATAAGCCCTCAACAAACTAATATGATTTGAAACAGGCTCACAGAAAAGAGAAACAAAAGCCACAAGTTCATTAAATTTTGTGGCTCCGTGCAGCGACCGTACATCACTCCCTTCCTCCTTGAAGTGAGCTGGGGTAAACACAACTGATGGTTGAGCTTCAAAAGCTTCAGTTTCAATAAACAACCAAAAATCTGGCTGCTTGTGTGAAGTTTACCTAAGTCACGAAGCAGAGCTGGAATTCTCATGCAAACAGGGTTGGCTTAAGAGACTTTTAGAGGCATGGTATAGTAGTTACAGCACATGACATGGAGCCAGCCAGGAACTCCTGAGTTCTAACTCCATTTCTGACATCCTTTTTGGCCTTGGATAACTCAAGTAGAGGCAACTCCTGGTCCCACTAAAATCAAATGGAATTTCCCATTGTTTCTGTGGAACCAGGGATCTGGTTCTTAATCTCTCTGCTTCAATTTCTCCATCTGTAAAATGGGCATTATTATACACGCCCCTGCCCCGCACGCGCACACACACGCCAGAGCACTATGAGGATTTATTAGTTTAATACTTGCAAGGTGCTTGGAAGATGAAGCTATGTAAGTGCAAGCTTATTCTTTCCTTCTAGTTTTATCTGGGCCAGAAATACTGCAGTAACAATTCTTCTTGCTGTAGTTAATAATGGTTTAAGACAAATCTAGGAAATGGAGAAGTGCCAAAAACAGACAACAACTGAATTGTCTCAGACCTCAGAGAAAAATGGTCACATTTAGTTTGGGTTGAGGTTTTTAGGCATAGATTCAGACCTGGATTTTTATTTTATAGGTATTGTTTGCTCTTGATTTTATACAGCTGAATCTTGGAGACTTGCATCTATTTTGGTATGCACATTCCTTCTCTCATTCATTTTACAGATGATTGGACTGTTGTTCTAGTAATAATCCCCAAAAAAACAAAACCGGTGCAAGGAATGTGGGGGAGGGGGAAATGGAGCTAGTATTCGCATCAGATGTGAAACGCACCTGGAACGACAGGAGCAGAATGCAGCTACTATTGGTCAGGAACAAACACACACAAACTATATTTGCAGCTCCCAGAAATCTGCTGCTCTCGCTTGTCATGTCTCATTATTTTCTGCACCCTTTTAATGTGCTCTGCATTTCCAGACGCAGATAAAGGAACCATGTCTCTGAAATTGTTGCTGCTTCTGAAAAGCACTGTAAGGAAAGGAAATTACATAGGATGAATTTGGAAACATTGTTCACTCATGAAGAGAGGCCAGGCTTTAAAAGGTTCCATCTGTAGCATCCATTAGGGATACAAACTGCTGCTATGCCTCAGCCAAGCTGGCTTGTGATTTGTGAAAATAAATGTCAAAATACAGAGAACAGGATAAATTATGTCTTGGGTTGAAAGATCTCATCTCTCTTTAGCCACAATGGCTGATTAAGTTACAGGCAACATTACAGGTGTCCTAATGGCCAGCTGCCAGTTGGATTTTGGAGGTGGTTGTTTTTAATAAGTTTCACAGTTTCTGTATTCACATGTGGGGCAAAAGAAAGGAAAACAACCAATGGAAGAATCTTTTCACTGGAATCTGTGCTGCACACAGCAAATTACTGACCAAAAGACTGTATTCCACCCTAAGTGTGTGGTGCTCCAGATCACTGGGATAGAGGCAGCGTGCATGCTTCAAAGAGGAGTTGGCCCAGATGTGCCTGTTCAGTGCCATGGGAGTCATCCTTCCCTACTGTTTAAGCCATTCTTCTTCATGCTAGAACACTTCCTTTGATTACAGATTTTTAGGACCATGTAGAATCTGGGTGGCTTCAGCAGCCAGGTTTAGGTACAAAAAAACCATGGGAGCCCTTGAAAAATCATTGAATTGGCTGGCCCTATCCCAGCAACCATGCCCAAGATTCACATTGGCCATGCTCCCTCCCTAAACTCCTACACCACAGGGTGCAGAACGGAGGGCTTGCGGTGCAGAGCCCTAGAGACCTGAAGAGTGGAGACACAAGCTCTTAATTCTCACTTAAAGCAGGAGGGATAACTCAGTGATTTGAGCATTGGCCTGCTAAACCCAGGGTTGTGAGTTCACTCCTCAAGGGGGCCACTTAGGGGCAAAATCAGTACTTGGTCCTGCTGGGGGCTGGACCCGGTGACCTTTTGGGGTCCCTTCCAGTTCTATAAGATAGGTATATCTCCATATATGAACTTTTCCAGCTTGTAGAGCTCTTCTTTTCCCAGTTCCAGCCAGGACTAGATGCAGAAGCCCTGGAATATTCCTACTTTATTCTCCACCGGTTCTTATATCACCCTTATCACTGTAGGACCGGGGTGGGCAACTACAGCCCCCGGGCCGAATCCAGCCCATGAGCCGTTTTATGCCAGCCCGTGAGATCCCACTGGGGAGCAGGGTCTGGGGATTGCCCTGCTCCAGCTGAGGTGCCGGGTCAGGGGCCATGCCACATGGCTTCCGGAAGCCGTGGCATGGCCCTGCTCCAGGGCACAGGATTGGGGGCCGCACCATGAGGGTCCTGGAAGCAGCCGCATGGCCCTGCCCCAGCGCTAGTAGGGTTGGGGACCACTGCATGTGTAGGAGCCGGAGAAGGGACATGCCACTGCTTCCGGGAGCCGCTTGAGGTAAACGCCGCTCGGAGCCTGGACCCCGAGCCTCTCCCCATACCCCATACCCCAACCCCTTGATCCCAGCACAGAGCACCCTCCTACACCCCAAACTCCTCATCCTCAGCCTCACCCCAGAGCCACACCCCCAGCTGGAACCTGCACCCCCTCCTACACTCCAAACCCCTCGATCCCAGCCCAGAGAACCCTCCTACACCCCAAACTCCTCAGCCCCATCCCAGAGCCTGCACTCCCAACCAGAGCCCTCCTCCCCTCCCACACCCCGAACCCCAATTTTGTGAGCATTCATGGCCCACCATACAATCTCTATTCCTCAATGTGGCCCTCAGGCCAAAAAGTTTGCCCGCCCCTGCTGTAGGATCTGAGTGCCTTCCGGCGCATTAAGCGACGTGACTAATATCGGTCCTGCTGTGTTGTCTCATGCTTTCCCCAAGAAGAGATGTGTGTGCAGGGGCATTTGCGGTTTTCTTTATAATATAGATATACACCAGGGGTCAGCAACCTTTCAGAACTGGTGAGCCAAGTCTTCATTTATTCATGCTAATTTAAGGGTTCGTGTGCCAGTAATACATTTTAATGTTTTTAGAAGGTCTCTTTCTCTAAGTCTATAATATATAACTAAACTATTGTCTGTAAAGTTGTCATAAACAGATAGTTAAGGGTTAAAGTCTCTTTTACCTGTAAAGAGTAAATCAGCTCAGTAACCTGATAAACACCTGACCAGAGGACCAATCAAGGGACAAGATAATTTCAAATCTCTGTGGAGGGAAGCCTTTGTCTGTGTTCTTTTGAATTCGTTCTCTCTTGGATTTAAGGGAGGCCAGACATATTCTTCAAGTTCTCCAAAGTTTCCTGAAGTATTTTCTTCTATTCAGTATAGTGAGTATTAGAAAGGCGAATTAGTCTTATAATTTAATTTCTGCATTTGCAATTGTGTGTTTGCTGGAGAAATATCTTTATTTCTGTTGCTGTTACTTTGATTATTCTGAGGAGGAGGGAGGGGGAAGTCTCTCCAATTTTTATAAGTTAGACCCTGTAATTTTTTCCATCCTGGTATTAGAGATAATGTTCGTTCGTTTCTTTCTTTTAATAAAATCTTTTCTTTTTAGAACTTGATTGATTTCTTCCCTTGTTTGAATATTCAGGAGAAGGGGAGGGGGAAAAGTGAATCCCTCTTTGCTTGATTCAAGGAATTTGAATCCAGGTATCTCTCCTAAGGGCTTGGAGAAAGGAGGGGGGAATGAATTATTTCCCTTTGTGTTAAGATTCAAGGAGCTTGGATCTGTGTTCCCAGGGAAGGTTTGGGAGGAATGGAAAGTGTACCAAAACACTAAGTGTAACAAAAGCACATTTGGTTGGTGGCAGCTTTACCAGATCTAAACTAGAATTTTAGTTTAAAGGAGTCCATGCAGGTCCCCATCTTGTGAACGCTAAAGTTCAAAGTGGGGAATAAACCTATGACAAAAGTAAATAAGGTTTTTAAAATGTTTAAGAAGCTTCATTTAAAATTTAAATTAAAATGCAGAGCTCCCCAGACCTGTGGCCAGGACCCGGGCAGTGTGAGTGCCACTGAAAATCAGTTTGGGTGATGCCTTCAGCACATATGCCATAGGTTGCCTACCCGATATACACGTTTCTATCTGTATATAACAACACAAGGGCTCTTAGGTCAGAAATACTGTGCAATCTCCAAACATAGACAATCTCACGAGAGAACCAGCTCTCACCAAATTCCTACCCAACTTCACATTCTAGAGGCTACAGGTAGCACCCCAAGTTTGGATGCTTCTCTCAGGAGAGGCAATGCTTATTTTAACTCCGACGTGGGGGTGGAGCTTGACATTCGTTCCCTGAGGGGGAGGCAAACCCATTCAGAGAATGGCTCTCAAAGACCATTAGTTAGATGTGGCAGGGCAGAAAGTCTAGGTAGGAATGATGCCCCAGAACAGGCCTACAACTTGGAATGACAAATGATGCAACCGTTTTTAAATCTAAGCATGTCCTACAATGTCCCTCTCCGTCTAGGGCTGGGGGAGAGGCCCCTTTCATCTCTGCCTTTCCTCTCCGGCCAGATTTGGTACAAATATAGGGACAATACACCCCACCACTTGGAGCAAAAACATCTGAATGTTCTAGCCTTCATGCTCCAGAGGTGAGAGGGGGTGTCGCTGAATTGTATCCTACAGGTTAGTTTAGGGAATATGAGGGGTGGGGGACAGTTAGCCTCTATTAGTTAATCCAGTTCATCCTCCTGGCAACAAAACGAAATTGATTACTTCACATGCATACACCCTTGGCTGAGAGCAGCAGATCAGTGGACAGAAAGAACTGATGTTGCCTAGGCCACCTGAGGAAATGCTGCAGCAGCATTGTGGCGTTACTGCGCTCCAGCGCAGAACACGACTTGGAAAAGTTCTGGAGGAAACGACAGGTTTCTTAAGCCCTGGATGAGCACCAGCCTGTCTCTGAATCTCTAAACACATGGAGCTGAGCACATTGGCAATCAGAGTCACCACTGCCATCTGCAATTTCCCACCCTCTGTGGCTGTGGAAGGAGCACCCAATCTATAAGTGTGTGCTCTGTATTTCAGCTGTGGTAGATTTCACAGCCTGCCTGACTCCTGTGAAGATCCAGGACAGCAGCTATTACCATGCCACAAACTACTAAGTGCTTTTGTGAATTTGGCAGAACTTGTTTAACATGTGGCTCTGAATAATTAAAAGCAGCCTTAAGCAATGATTGTCTTCATTCATCTTTGGACTGTGAAAGGATTCCCCCTTAACCCTTTGGAGACAAGAGAGAGGCATATACCTTCACCTCTTGCAGCATCAGTTGGGCTGGTAGGCTAGAAATTTCCAACCTTCTATGGATTAAAGGCAGTTTAGGCATAATGTGATGCAGTCCCTCAAGCTCCACTGATGGATAACAATAAATTCTGCACTTTTTTGCTTACTTTGTTACATCCATACCACCTCCCCTGGGTCCTCCCTGACATCCAGTTATGTCCCCCCCCACTTCTATTCAAAAGGTGGCTGCTGAAATGTTTGTCAGTTGATCTGCTCACATCACCCGCTCTCTGAATCCCAGCCCTCCTACATGACATCAGGTTTAAACTCCATGCCCAGCTCCTTTGAGGGTCTACATAACTGCACCTCTGCCTCCATATCCACCCTAGCTTCGTATCCCTTCATCTCCCCTCTGCCAGTGATGTCGGCCTTAGTGATCTGTTTGTGTGCTTCTCAAACAGCCATCTCGGTGTTTCTTCCCATGCCACCCATGTGCATGAAATGTCCTGCGCAGTCCGGAGGACAAGTTCTGTCTTGTCAGTAAAATCATCATTGAAGACTTGTTGCTTCCAAGATGCTCATAAGAAGTGGGTTGACCATAATATTTTTTAGTTTTTTAAAAAAACAGCCCTTGAAACAGATGGGCCAGACTTTGCCCATGCCTGAGATGAATAACCCCTATGATCTTAACACTGTAAACCTCACCCCTTTCCCTATCCTCTCTCTACCACTTGTAACCCCCACTTGTAGCAGAATCTCAAACTGTAACTGGAGGCTCTTTAAGTGCCGGGATCATGGGTAGGATTTCCAAATGTGTTTAAAATCAATGGGACCTGTGCTCCTAAGTCACTTGGGCCTAGATTCTTAAAGGAAATCCAACGCCTTGTCTTTCTATTTATATTGTAAGTGCCCAGAACACTTTTGGGAGCTGTAAACATAATAAAAACTGTAAGGAATGTATGTTTTCCATGGATGGGAGAGACTATTTTGTGCCCTTAAATGCTCCCTTTTCCTTTTGCAATGTGTTTCTATCAACAGTGTGTATGCATGTGGGAGGAGAATGAGCCCCTAATTAGATACCAAGCAACCCTGAAAGAGTTGATTATCTCTGTAGAAGAAGATGATTTAGACATTAATCATGTCCCTTCCTCAGATCGAGAAGTCCGTGATGTCACCCAAATATGTCGACTGTCTCCTCGTCTCAGCTCATCTCAGATGCTTGCCAGCAGTTACCCATTTTTTTTCTAATCTTGCCTGCATGTGTTTAAATTAAATACAGATTGTAGGAATGGGCGTCCTGTCTGTGTGATGGATTATTAGGAAGGAAAATCAAGCTGAGCAATTTATTCAAACTACAAAAATTCTGTGCACAGTTGCATTTCATGCTGCTAGGCTAATGTATTGACGATTGCTTTATCAAATGGAAGGGGGGGGGGCCTACTCCTGCTCATCCTTATAAAAAAACAGTAACTTTTAAGTCACTGGGCCTGATTTATAACCAAGGCCACTTTCAACTGCAGTGTGCTTTAAAATGAGAGCAAATTATATTTATTTACACCTACTTTCAGACCCTTTATACAACTAGGGCAATGCAAAGGGGCCTTAACATACATGAGAATTGGGCCCAGTGAACTTAACCGACCTGTAGCCAACAAGCCAGGTGTAAACGGCAGGCCAGCTTCAGGCTGCCTCTCTTGTGTGTACAGAAGAGATGGGTCTTCCCCTCTGTCTCACACAGCGTTCCTTCCATTCTAAACCTGGTCTTCAAGCACTAGGGTGAATGTTGTAAATATGTTTATAAAACTAGCTTCTTAAACAAGTAAACTTAATTCCCTTCACTCTTTATTTTACCCCACTGAAGATTTTGAGTCTTTAAACTGAAAGCTACTGGCATTACTAGGATGACTTTTCTAGTACATAGGACCTCCAATGACTAATGTAGATCCCACTTTCATTGATGAGCTAATGCCATGGTAAATTAGCTAAAAGAAGAGCTCTGTGTACCTTGAAAGCTTGTCTCTCACCAACAGAAGTTGGGCCAATAAAAGACACTACCTCGCCCACCTTTCAAACTAGCTTAATGCCAATCTTTCTTCTAGCAGTTGTGACAAAGCGGCTTCCCATGCAGAAAATAAAGCAAAACAATTCTGTTTTAAACTGGTTTAAACGGCCAATACCATCTGATTTGCTCAACCCAAGTCAAGTCTCAGACCAAGCAGGGACAAGCCCGGTTAGAGGTCTCCTTATTTAACTCTAAGGGCTTGGCTACACTTACGGTTTGCAGCGCTGGTAGTTTGCAGCGCTGGTCATCCAGCTGTGTAGGAGCAGCGCTGGTGTGTGGCCACACTCACAGCTACCAGCGCTGGTGTGTGGCCACATTTGCAGCATTTCCAGCGCTGTTGGGAGTGATGCATTATGGGCAGCTATCCCAGCATTCAAGTGGCCGCAACGTGCTTTTCAAAAGAGGGGGGTGGAGTGGGGTCTAGTGTGACAGGGAGCGGGGGGAGAGAGAGAGTGGATTTTTGGAGCCAACACTCTGTGTTAGCTTCCTGACTTGAAAAATCAGAACATTTTTCCGACCCCTTAGTCTTAACTCTTAATTGCAAACAGCCTGCAGGCAACAGGACTCCCCACTGTTTCCCTGCCTGCCTCTATTTGATTGTTTACAGCCAGGTACAGATGATCACAGCAAACAGGAGCTTTGTTTGTTTTTTAGATAGCAGCAGCGGCAATGGAGGAGCTCCACAGAGCTCGTTCACAACAGGGAGGAGGATCTCATTTGATTGTTCACAGATTGATCACAGCAAACAGGAGCTGATAAACAGCTCCGGTAGAAACGGAGCTCCGGAGGTTCACAACAAAACAAAGAGAGGCTGCATAACAAAACAAAGGGAGTAATTTAGTTAAAAGCATTCTGGGATATCTCCTTATTCCCTGGAGGCCAATAAAAGCGCTGGTGTGTGTCCACACTTGATGAGCAGCGCTGGATCACCAGCGCTGCAATCGCTACACCCCAACCCGGCCAGGTGTACAGCCAGCGCTGCAGCCAGGGAGTTGCAGCGCTGGATGTGCCTTGCAGGTGTGGACGGTTACTAATTGCAGCGTTGGAAAGCCTCTACCAGCGCTGCAACTTGCAAGTGTAGCCAAGCCCTCTGGCAGTGGTTCTCAAACTAGGGCCGCCGGCGCTTGTTCAGGAAAAGCCCCTGGTAGGCCGGGCCGGTTTGTTTACCTGCTGTGTCCACAGGTTCGGCAGATCACAGCTCCCAGTGGCCGCAGTTCGCCGCTCCAGGCCAATGGGAGCTGCAGGAAGCAGCATGGGCCGAGGGACATACTGGCCACCGCTTCCTGCAGCCTCCATTGTCCTGGAGCCGCGAACCGTGGCCACTGGGAGCTGCAATCAGCCGAACCTGTGGATGCGGCAGGTAAACAAACTGGCCCAGCCTGACAGGGGCTTTCCCTGAACAAGCGGTGGCCCTAGTTTGAGAACCTCTGCTCTAAGGAACACCATTCCCATAAGCCAACATTGTTTCCATACGCTAGCAGAGTGTCAGCGGACAATGGTGCTGTTGAAGGTGCCATCTTTCAGATCAGCTGTAAAATAACGCTCTAGCCCCTGCTGGTGATAAAAGATCCCACTGTTTTTGCTTTGTTAGGTGGTGTTAAAATTACACCGGTCTGTGATGTCAGCTCCCATTTGCTTTCCAGATTCCAGCTCAAAATCCTGTCCAACTTTCCCCTGCAGTTCAACTGGCAATGGTGTTCTTCATCAATGTCCTAAACCAGTGGTCCCCAACCTTTTTGTGGCCAGTAGCACATTCATGTTTTCAGAAGAGTGTGGTGGGCGCCAACAATTTTTCAAGACTTATTTTGTATTTGTACATTAAATAATATGAAAAACATCATATTTAATATTATATAATATATGAATCCATAAGATAAAAAGGGTAATTTTACATGTAAAAGGTATTAATTAAATTATTCGGCAATTACTCTTTCACCTTACCATGTGAATTTGCTCTTTTTATCTACCTGTAAGAAAAATTAAGGAGTTTTTACAAAATAAATATCAAACAGTTTTCATCTTATTTATTTTTAAAAAGTAAAACATTGTTGAACTGCTGGTCCAAATATATTTATTATTCTTACTTTAACATAGAATGAAGCCTGCAGCCTCGGAGTTCTCTGACCCCGGCAGGTGCAGGGCCATAGTTTCTCTCCGGCTTAAGCTGCGGCCCTGTGCCTGCCGGGGACCGAGAACACCGGTGCCTGCAGCCCCAGAGAAGCCGGAGAGAAGCCGTGGCCCCGCGCCTGCTGGGGACAGAGAACACCGGCGCCTGCAGCCTGCGTGCCCCGGAGTTCTCTGTCCCCAACAGGCACGGGGCCGTGGCTTCTCTCCCCTGCTGGGCACTAGGCGGGCGCACATAAATGTCCCGGCGGGCGCCATGGCGCCCGCGGGTATCACGTTGGGGACCACTGTCCTAAACTGTTGGGCAGTACCATGCAGCTACCACATTCCACCATGTATGTGTAAGCCTGCCTGTGATGGTGGATGAAATGACCGCACACCTATTTCAGAGGGCTGTTTAATGAGGCTCAGTTAAAGTGATTGGTGCACAGAGAAATGCTGCTCCTTTCTTGTGCTATAGAACAGTGGTTCTCAATCAGGGGTATGCAGGGGTCTTCCAGGGGCTACATCAACTCAGCTAGATGTTTGCCTAGTTTTACAACAGGCTACATAAAAGGCACTAGCGAAGTCAGTACAAACTAAAATTTCATACAGACAACAACTTGTTTATACTGCTCTATATACTAGGCACTGAAATGTAAGTACAATATTTATATTCAAAATGATTTATTTTATAATTATATGGTTAAAAATGACATTCGGCAGTTGTTCAGTAATAGTGTACTGTAACACGTGTATTTTTATGTCTGATTTTGTAAGCAAGTAGTTTAAGTGAGGTGTAACTTGCGGGTACACAAGACAAATTACACTCCTGAAAGGGGTACAGAAGTCTGACAAGGTTGAGAGCCACTTGTACAGAAGTGCAAAGCATTACTCCTGAGGGCATTCTGTGCCAAAAAGTTAAAAATTTTGCAAAATTCTGCAAATTTTAGTTGTCAATTAAATGTGGAGGCTCCAGCATGGCACTGGGGAGCACCGGCCACGGGCTGCACAGAGGTGGGAGGTCACTGCAGCTCTCCCTCAGGACAAGGACTCAGTAGTGAGGCTGCACCCAACCCTGACACAGCGAAAAGACTGGGCCTGCCCCACAAACACCCCATGGCCCTGTTTCTCCATGCCAGGTGCACCAGCAAGGCAGGATCCAAGTCTGGAGGGGCTTAGTGTGGGGGGGATCCAGGTGTGGGGTGAGAGGGTTCTGTGTGGGGCAATCTTGGTGCGGGGGGGGGGAGATCTGGATGCACAGGGGCTTGTTGGGGGGCGGGGTTTCTAGGTGCAACAGGGGGTCCAGGTGAAGGTGTTTGGGGCTTGGCGAGGGTCTGGGTGTGGGGGATAGAGTTCAGCAGGGTGATCTGGGTGTGGGGGGCTCAGTGGGGGGGTCCAGATGCTGAGGGAGTGGGGCTCAGTGGGGTGGGGATCCAGGTGAAGCGGGTTGGAACTTGGTGGAGTGGGGGTGCCGGTGGCTCCTCAGGGTGGTCCAGGTGCCGGGGGAGTGGGGCTCATCGGGAGGGGGGTTCTGAGTGTAGGAGAGTGAGGCTCAGTGGGAGGCTCTGGGTATGAGGGGGTCTGGATGCACAGGGGTTGGGTGGCTGCATGAGCAGCTCCCTGTACAGGGATCCTTCCCCCTGCAGCAGAGGAGCCATGGGTGCAGGAAGCGGGGGGGGCAGAGTTTGCAGAACTTCCTGCAGCTCGGGGAGAAATCTGAGGGTGGGTCTGACCCTACCCCAGATCCTGTGCAGGGGAAGAGGAAGTTCCATCCTCCCCAGCCCAGCTGCGACTAGCAGCTCAGCCCAGCACAAGGGTAGGAGCCACCAACTGGGTCTTCCCCAGTCCTGGCCCCTGCCCCTCAGTGATTTACCTTTCTGCCAGCTGCCCAGGGCACCCAAAACATACTGATGGGGAGGACTGCATTACTGCTCTTGTGGCTTCCCTTTGCTTCCCTGTCAGGGAGTAATTTTTCTGTGGGGAACCAAAGAAATCTGCAGGGGACATAAATTCTGTGGATGCTCAGTGGTGCAGAATTCCCCCAGGACTACAAACATTATTATTTTTAACTGGCCCTGTGATTGAAATTAGTGGAGGGGAATGTCTCTCTGAGAAGAATGTGGATGGGAATCTTACCACACAACTGCAGCACTCTGAACAGTGTGCCATGGCAAATCAGTGGGATGAGGCTGCAAGACTTCTACTGCTTCCCTGCCTCCCTTGTGAATGGAGAGAGCGACACAGTTAATGTACCAACTGCCTGTTGTGCCCATGTCATAGAGCTCCGCCCAGTCTCCACTGTGATGGCCTCAGGCGTCTTTTCCTCAACCCAGCTGTGATCACTCTCATAGTGCGGAGTGGGGGGAGATGCACTGCTCTGACCCTCTACACATTATTTGGGTGTGCTTCACCAAGGAGACAAAGGAACAGAGGCTCTTACCATATTTATGAAGTGGGTTTGGTTCTCAGAAGGCCTATCACTAAAAGCCTTTGAGATTAACTGCCCCAAGGCTGACCTTTGCATTTGATAGAGGCAGGGTTAATGGGCTTGGCCTGATGGCTTGGCTGACAGCACATTGCCCAGGCATGCGGAAAGTCCAGGTCTAACTTAGAGCTTTGACTCACAGGATTGGCCATTGCAGGGAGAGCCTCGTAGTCTGAGCTGTCGAGGCGGAAATACTAGAGAGCTGACCCCACTTCCACAGCAAATACAGCTTCTACAGATGAGACTGAGGACACTGCCTTCAATGAGTGCTCTCCCCACCCCATTTAAAAAGTTTGGCCTATACCTGTACCAAAGGGCCTGGCAAATGACTGTACATTGCCATGCTACCCTAGCCTACAGCGCCGGCTCCCACAGGTAGCCATCGTAGAACCTTTAGAAGCACTATAACTCTACAAACAAAATCAATGCTCAGTCTGCTCTCTCTAATTGCTTCACGCTCTCATCCTCTCCGGGGCAGAGTAGATTCCTGTAGCCACCGTTCTGCAGAGTCATAATCCCTCTGAAAGAAAGAGTTCAGGGCTACAAAGGCGGGTGCTGCAATATTTAGCCACAGCTCAGACACAAGTTGAAGGAAGGGATTTAATTAGGAGGAGGGGAAAAGATGGGTGGAAACCTAAGTCCCCTGTAAGCTGCGTGGCCACGCAGCGGCCTATTTAGCACCACACAGGTGCTCAAGGAACCCACCCAGCTGGGACCTGCCGCAGACCCCAACCCAGCCCTAGACCTGCCACAGCCGAGGGAGGGGCACCCCTCCCTGGTCCCGGCTCGGACCTGCTGTGGCCGGGGCGCTCCTCCCCCGGTCCCAACCCAGCCCTGCCACAACTGAGGGAGGGCTGCCCCTTCCCCCAGCCTGAACCCAGCCCTGGACTGGACCTGCCGCGGCCAGGGCACCCCTTCCCCCGGCCTGAACCCAGCCCTGGACCAGACCTGCCACGGCACCTATCCTGCGGCCCCGGAACTGCCGTGACAAGGAGAGGCGCCTCTCCCCCCCCAGCTCAGGTGCTGCTGCTGTGGGGGGAGAGCTTGGGGGAGCCCTCTCTCCCCACTATAGCCTCGGAGCACCCTCCTGCACTCCAAACCCCTCATCCCCAGCCCCACCCAGAGCCTGCACCCCCAGTCAGAGTCCTCACACCCCAGTACCCCCCCAACCCTCCGCCACAGCCCTGAGCCCCCTCCCACAGTTCAAACGCCTTGGCCCCACCACCACCACCACATGAATTTTGTTATGTGCACCAATATGAAGGTGATGTGTCACACATCAACACATCACCTCCGTATTGGTGCACATAACAAAATTCATTCTGCATATGTGTGGGAAAAATGAGAGTGTTTCTGAAATGTTTTGAGGATATGAGATGCTTTCATTTTGGGGTGGGGTGAGGGAAAGTCTAAACAGCAAAATCCAACCAACTCCTAAATCATCATTTACTCAGTGTTCTTAGATTTCTTTACGTTTGGTTTCATTAGCGACACAACTACTAATGATTAAGAGCAGTACTAAAGGAGATTCTGTAGTCTCTACTCATGGCCAGATGTTGGATTGAGTGGTTCTCCATGGTGAAATGTACAAGTACTTCTCTGGTGTCACAATCAGCTTCTTTTTAAGCTTTCATTTTGTAAATATTAAATGTCTAGCCCTTATGGTTGTGAAGAAATCCTTGTGGTCTTGAACTGTCCTACTGAGTCTGCAAAGAGCCCACTAGATACATAGAAACAAGGGGTCAAATCCATCTCTAGTACAACACCATGGACTTTAAAGGCTTATTCCAAGGCTGAATCTCTCTCTCCTAGGTCTTGATGGAAAGCTCACTGAAGTCATTGGAAAGATGCTCATTGATGTCAGTAGGTTCTGGATCAGGCCCCTGCTACTTTAACAGCTTGTTCAAGAAGTAGTTAATGCATCTGTATTGATTCCCTTAATTATACATGTTGGGTCATTTCTCTGATTTCCTGTGTTTAAAATGGGGGAAACCTGGCTTGTAAAGAAAGCTAGCTCATGTATGTCTACATGGGCTGCAGTCACCTCTGACTGCTGGGCAGACATACCCTGAGGGTATGTCTACACTACCCGCCAGATCGGCGGGCAGCGATCAATCCAGCAGGGGTCAATTTATCGCGTCTAGTCTAGACACGATAAATCGAGCTCTGAGCACTCTCCCATCAACTCCTGTACTCCACCACCACAAGAGGTGCAAGGGGAGTTGATGGGGGAGCAGCAGCAGTCGACTCACCGCAGTGAAGACACCACGGTAAGTCGATTTAAGAACGTCAACTTCAGCTACATTATTCACATAGCTGAAGCTGCATAACTTAGATCGATTTTTCCCCCCTTCCCCTCCAGTGTAGACCAGGGCTGAGATGTCTGAGCTTCAGCAGTGTGACACTGGCATTTTTACAGGTAGAAAGTTTCTACAGCCACTTAATGCCTTCTGGTTACTATGATCGCACCAGGAGTTGCTCCTCTACAGAGATGGGAAACTTCCGGCAATTCCTAGTAGTCACATTCTCTGTTATAAAGAGGAGACTGAGTACAGTCTAGAGAAGGGAGTAAGCAGGGCTGTCCTTAGGCATATGCAGCATACATGGCTGCCTAGGGCACCTGAAAATTTGGGGCAGGTAAGAGTGGGTTGGCTCCTGCACACCCAGCACGTGCTACAGCCTCCTTAGGCAGGGGCTGTATTCACAGAGCCGAATGAGCCAGCACGGCGCATTCTGCATGAGGGAGAGGGCACGGGGGTCTCTGCAGGGAACTGTGACTCTCCGCTGCCATGAGGCAGGCCAGGAGGCTTGGTATCCTTTGCTGCCTCATTCCTCCTTCCCCCTTCCCCTCCCACCCCAGGCTGCTGCAGCGTCTGCTGCATAAAAAGCTCAGTGTGTGTCAGCAATGGGGGGGGGACTTTTTCTGGGGGTCCACGGGCGGGAGTGGTGGCTGTGCCCCAAGTCAGACATAGGGGCACCAGTTTAATAATACTGCGAAGGGCCCCATAAATCCTAAGGATGGCCCTGGGAATAAGGGTCAAATCCTGCAAACCCTGACTCGTGTGAGGAGTCTCACTGAAGTCACTGGGTCTGCTTGTGTGAGTGAGGATTGGGTCTAACAAGTAGCACGAGGTAGCAGTAAAGCGACTGCTACTGACAGCACGGGCCTTGGCTGCACAGATCTCTGAGAATGCACATGACTAAGTGACATATAAGGTTCTGCGAACTATCTGTGGGGTTTTGTTAAATGAAGAGAGACCTTTGAGGCAATTTCTAGAGCCAGAAGTGACGTAGCGATTGTTCTGGAGCCAATACAGAAGCAGTTTGGTATGTCTATTTATTGGGTTGTCAAATTTCACCAACTGTTTGATACATCTGTGGCTCTCCCCTGAGGGGGCCCCACAGGAGAGCACAGTAAAAATGTGCAGCTTTTAAGAAAGTTGAGAGTTTTATTACTTTTTTTGCATGCTCATGTCCTGTTAAAATAAAAAGAAACTGTTGTGACTGCAAGATTCCTTTTCCTAGGCAAATATTCCAGACTTGTGGGAGGAGGGCAAAAGGACCAATTCTAACAATCACTTCCTAAAATGGTAACTAAAAGGAAAAATAGCAGCACTTCTACATATATCATCTCCACCTACATCAGTTCTGGAATTACAACAGGGCTATATGATCCCCTGGCAGAGTGGAGAAAAATATAGCAACTTGTTACAAATCCAGCCTCGGAAGCCGAAGCGCTGGCCACAAACCCTTCCTGGAGTTTGGCCCTGTTGTATCAAGCAGGCAAGGTACTAACAAGCTTCAACAGGACTTTATTTACAGTGGAAACCCCTTTACCAAGCTGCTGCTGCACCCTCTAACTCTGTCGGCCTCCTCAACTCCTCTCCCCTCCTTCCTGTTTCCTGTCCTTTCAGACTCCCAACAGCCAGTGCTCCCAGTTCTAATAATCACAAGCAACATCTAAACACCACAGGCACTTGATGAGCGACTTTGATGAAATTGGTATGAGAGCAGACCAGAAGTACAGCAGCAAGTTGGTACTTTGCAGGAGAACTACAAACATCACAAAGGGGGAGTGGTCTTTGGGAGGAGTCAAGACAAAGTCCAATGACTCTCCCACAGAAACAAAATGCAACTTGCTACAGAAAACAGGTTTCAGAGTCTCTAAGGTGCCACAAGGACTTCTCCTGGTTTTTGCTACAGAAAAGACATCCCGACCTACTGCAGCTCCTCCTCGTGCTGAGTATAGCCACTTGAGTGAAGTTCTGAGAATACAAGGGCTGTTTGTAAACCATGGATAACACATTACCTTCAGTCATCCCAGATTACAACAGCAGCAGCAGGCCCACATGGAGGAAGGTCTGTGGTTCATCCCCAACCAAATATACCCAAGTTTGGGCTCTTTACCGTGAGTTCTCTCTACTACATGCCCAAGTGGTTTCTAAGAAAAACATTTTCACATGGTGCAAATGGTAGGCCATGCTTCAGTTTACTACGCCTCTTTCCAGGGATCCCTCCCACATGCCTTTTGCCTCCAATGTCCCTCCACAACCACATATGTGAAACTGTCACCTGAGTTCCAGTTGTGACCTGCAACACAAGCCTGGCACTGACTTCCATACTAATCTGTTTGCCTGATGAGACACTGGTAGGATAATTCCAAAGTACACTTGGTCGGTTTTGCAAAGTAACTTACGCTATGCAGCTGGGTGAGGTCAGGTTAAAGAAATACATTTTAGATTTAAATTCTGCACGGCTGAGAAAAGGAAAAATAATGGATTCCTAAAAGTTTAATAAGAAGGATGTACTGAATACATGATTATTAACATTTTCTGTGCACGGATGCAGTGTACAACTTCCTTCAAGTCTACACAGTGGCATAGACGAGTATGTGTGAGCACAAATGCACAATGCAAGCTCAACCAAGTTCCCAACTCAAATACATTCAGGAGAAGGTATCCCTTGAGTCATTAGGAGTGATCTTACATTAAGTGACAGTCAAAAAGAGCCACATTTTCCAAAGATGTGCATACATGTTTTCAGTCCAGCAACTGGGTGCACCTGCCTTATACTTGCAAACACCAGTTATACATGGCAAATCAGGTAAATACTCACATAAATATGCAGTGCAACTGTATGTGCATTCACAACTTTAAAAGTCCACTCCAGAGCCCTATCAAAAGTAAGACAGAGGGCCAGAGGCAAATTTAGGATTTCAGAAGGCCCCCTACAAGGAATGAACCTGAGACTGTAAACCAGAGATTTCCTCACTCGCCCCATTCCCATCACACACACACTGTTCTTGTCCAAACTCACCCCCTACCTGACATTTCCCGGTATCCTGCTGTCTCAGAGATTTGAGAAGCAAAGCCCTGAGGCAGGACTTTATGGCTATCCATCCGATCTGACAATGACGTCACAGCATCTCATGCATTCTCTTGTGGCTGAACAATCCAATCTGCAGGGAGCAAGTTCGTAACCAGATGTCACAAACGTAGGCTTGGCAGGATTAGATTTAAATCGGTATCTGTCAGTAAACGTTGATTTCAGCTGACACGCTGAAATCAATGAGGAAAAAAAAAATCCATCCGTAACAGTTGGCGCGAGAGCAGCCTGTCCAATGCCACTCCTTGCGCTTGCAGGGATCGGGTGTCAGCGGCCCCGTGGCTGTGCAGGGAGCATTCTGAAGCTCTGCTGTCACAGCCCCGCTCGCACACTCACCAGCCAGGAGTTCAGGAGCCGTCCCCGGGCAGGAGCTGTTCGGCAGCAGGGTGGTCTCTCATGCAGCTGAGGGCTTGTCTTGCTCTTTACAGCCCTGGGCTGGGGCCTCTGTTCCATGGGACCAGGAATGCAGCTTCCCCCACACCTTGGGGGACCACAAATGCAGCTCCACTGCGAGCGCTTCCCTAACCCTAACCCCATCTGTACCCCTCCTTAATGTCCCATAACCGTAAAAATAAAAATAATTAATTAAAAATTGAAATCTATATTAATCATTGAAATTGCAAATACAGGTCTGTCGCACCTTAGGCGCATTTAACGTGCGATTTCAGTTTTACATGGTCGGCAAAAACAAGGAAAAAAACAAGGAAAAAAACAACAACAAAAGAGAAAAATAACAATTTAAATACTGTTTCTGTAGTGCGGGAGATTCCATCCGCCATTACACTCAATGTAATTTTGACTATACGTGATTTTCGCTTTACGTGCTGACTGCGGAACGTAACCCCAGCGTAACATGAGACAGATCTGTAAATGAAAATTGAATTCTGCCACGCCTACACACAGGAATGGGCAGGCTCCCACTGAAGATTTGGCATAACGGTTGGTCCTTCTCAACTGGTTTTTCATTTCTGTCTTTCTCAAAGTGTTTACGTTAATTGAGGGTTGCTCTCCATTCAGGACTGTCCTTGGCTATGTCTTCGAAGTTATCAATAGTTATGCAGCATGAGCTGAGATTCTGCTTATGGGTGTCTTTGAAGCGTTTTCACTGACTGACCCTCTAGGGCTTTCCGAGTTTCAGCTCACCACAGAGGTCTATTTTCAGGAGTGTATCATTGTCCATTCTGATAACATGACCTCTCCATTTAAGCTGAGTTCTGATACTCATTGGCTCGATGCTGGCTTGTTTTGGCTTTTTCAAGGATGTTAATGTTTGACCCTTGCCAGCGGACCCTCAGAACAGAGCAAAGACAATGCATGTGAAATTTTTCAAGTTGCTTGATGTGCCTGCAGTAAACTGTCCATATTTCACACCCATATAGCAAAGGATGCTATCACTGCTGCAATGGATATCATGTTTTGTTGGCAGTTTGATGGCAGGCTGGTTGAGTATCCTATGATGAAGTCTTCCAAAAGCCCGGCTTGCCTTTCGTGTTCTGTTTGATATTTCTTGACCTATTGAACCATCCCTTGAAGTAGTACTGCCAAGGTATGTAAAGTGATTGATTGATCTTTACCACCAATTATATTTGGTTCAGTGGTAGTGGTTGCTGGGGCTGGTTGGAAGAGAACTTCAGTTTTTTCCAGGCTGACAGCGAATCCAAATTGTTTAGTGGCTTCTTAGAATTTGTCAAGCATAAACAGTAGGTCACTTTTCACTATGACTAAGTAGGGAACCATAATCTGCAAAAAGAGCTTCAAATAGGAGTTCCTCAAGGCCTTTTGTTTTCGCAGCAAGCCTTTGGAGATTGAGGAGTTTTCCGTAAGTTCTGTACCTTATGTAGATGCCCTTTTGAAGGTTGTCAGTTGTGTAATTTAGAACAGCTGCCAAGAAGAGACCAAAGAGGACTGGTGCCAGCACACAGCCTTGTTTCACCCCCTTAGCTACAGAGGCCACCCTCTGAGAGTATTTGTCCAGTCATGTCTTTGTGGAATTGACGTATGATAATGAATTTGGTGGGGCAGGCACACTTTTCAAGAATTTTCCACAGACCATTTCTGCTCACAGTTGCAAATTCTTTTTAGATCAATGAAGACAGCGTAGAGTTCTGTGTTTTGTTCAATGCATTGTTCCTGAATCTCTCTCTCTCAATGAAAATCATGTATGTGATGCTCTGACCTGATTTAAACCCACATAGGGCCTCTTGTAGAAGCTTTTCTGATACTGTTTTGACAAGCCAATTGAGCAAGGTACAACCGAGGATTTTGCCACTTACAGATAGCAGGGAGATACCCAGGTAGTTGCCACAGTCAGATTTGTTGCCTTTATTTTTGTATTGTGTAACTATAAAACTATGATTGCATTTTTGAAATCCTGAGGAATTTTCTCAGTTTCCCAGATATCCTTAATTTTGTATAGATGACAGTTTTGGGGCCTGCAAGTTTAAAGATTACAGCAGCATGCTGTCTTTGCCTGGTGATTTATCTGACTTCATTTGTTTGATAGCTTTTTGCACTTCCTCGACAGTAGGCAACTGGGCAATTTCTTCATGTATAGGGTGCTGGGTTAGTTCCTCTAGCACTTGTTGGTTGACAGTAGAAGGATGGCTGAGTAGCTCCTCGAAGTGCTGCCCCTAGCTTTCAGAGATGCCTCTCTTTCTTTATTGAGGTAGATTCATCTGAACAGATTTATGGAGCTGGTCCATTTCGATGGCCCTTAAATGGCCATCAGGGAGTCATAAAACAACTTTCTGTTGTTTATATCGATGTAAGCTTGTATTTCTACTTTCTTTTCTCCCCAGTTATCCTGAAGAACATGAAGCCCTATTTGACTTTATCCTTCTTTGATATTGATTCTTTGTTATTTTGTCAACACATAAACACATCGTTCTTTTCCTGAAGGGTCTTTTTTATTTCATCATTTTCATCACACCTGTCCTGGTGCTGTCTTCCAAGTCTTGAAGGATGGTTGATGTGAATATGTTTCACTTTTGGGGCATGTTCTTGGGTGAGGATGTAATGCTATCAAATTTTTCCTTTGTTTTCCTTCAGTTTGTCTTGATTAAATGAATGTCTCAACTTTGCTATGTTCAGTTTCAGTTTAAATCTATTCAGAATTCTTTATTCCACTGAGGGGCAACAATGTGGAAACTGAAAATGGCTCCGATCATCCTGTGGTCAGCCCAACAGTTTGCTCCTTACTTGGCACTAGTGATTGTGATGTCCCCGATATCTCTTTGCCATGTAATAACATAGTCAGATGTCAGTGCTTTGATCTTGGATGCATACATGAAGTTTTATATTTGTCTGCTTTCCTAAAGCTTGTAGCAAGAATGAGCTCGTGCTCAGCACACTTGCTGAGTAGCAGAAGACCACTGCTGTTCATTTTTCCAACTCCACTGTTCTTTATTACACCACTTCAAGCCTCACTGACTTTTCTGAGTCTGGCATTAAAGTCTCCCAGTAGTACGAGTTTGTCTCCCCTAGGAGTAGAATGACATAATCAAACCAGAATAGAACCGTTCATTTATTTCTTCTGTACTGTTCATGGTTGGAGCATAAGCCTTGACAAGAGCCGCAAAGCATGAATTTCCAGTGGGAACTTGTAGAGTCACTAGGCATTCAGTTTTGCCCACAGGTAAGGTCTTTCAGTGATTTCAAGAGGCTGTTTCTAACAGGCACAATGCCATAAATTGTCTTCCTCTGCTTTCCAAAAGAAGATGTAGCCACCTCCAAAGGTTCCTTTATGGACCCTTCCAGTGGCGTAGCCAGGTTCTAAGAGCAGGGGGAGCAAACATTAAAAAGGCGCCCCCCCCTTGGCTCCTCCTCTGGCCACGCCCCCTTGGCTCCTCCTCTGGCCGCTCCGCGCCCCCCCCCCCGGGCTCCTCCGGCCATGCTGTGCCGCTCCTGCGGCTCCCCCCGGGCTCCTCCGGCCATGCCGTGCCGCCCCCGCGGCCCCCCATGGCTCCTCCGACCACACTGCAGGCTGCCATGCTGCGCCCCCCCCACTCCTCCGGCCACGCCGCTCCCCCATGGCTCCTCCGGCGGCACTGCCCCCCCTTGCCTGCAGGAGCTCAGCACCGGCCCGGCAGGCCAAGCTTCAGAGCGGAGTGTGGGCCCCGCCCGCTGGCGCCATGGTAACCCCGAACTAAGGCACTGCTTTTGGAAAATGTGCTGAGGGGAAGCGGCTGCTTCCCCTGCACCCCCCTAGCTACGCTACTAGACCCTTCAACTGAAAGTTTGGTTTCACTAAGGGCAGCTATGTCAATGCTATATGTAGTAGCTTCCATTGCAATTAACGCTGTATGTCTTTCAGGCCTTGATGTGTTATTGTTGTCCACTAGAGTCTGCATGTTCCATGGCTCCACAGTGAGATCTTGTTTTTCTTATAGAATATCTGGTGTGTGGATGATCCCCCAGTCGTGGTGAACTAGGCAAATTAAAGTTAGGCAGGCAATGCTTAGGTCATGTTTTCTAAACCCCTTCCCTTACTAGAATGAACATTGATGTACTAAAAAGGGCTGCTCAGCCACTGGGGTGTTGCCAAACCCAGAATCCAAGGCTGAGCGACCAGAATCCCAGGTTGACTGCGAGCAGGTCTGTGACTAACTCTTCAACATAGACCTTAGCCCAAGCCTCCTAGGCTGGTTATTCCCATGACTTCTCCCTGACAGGCTCTCAGTTATCTCAAAGAAGCCCTTGGTGCCTGATTTCCACTGCCCTGCACCTTGTGAAGCCATTTACACTAATGCAAATCAGCTAATGAGACCTCTCTGGTTTGACTAACAGGGTGAGTCCAGAAAATAACTCTGTACCTCCACATAGGAATCCTAAAGGCTGACAGTATTTCAGAGACAGTCCCGTGTTGTGTTGCCTCCTTCCCCCTCTGGGAGCACCTTTAATAGTTTTTTACTTTTTAAAACTTGAAGGAACAATATCCATTTTTCCTGAAAACTCACTCATTTACTGCAATGGGAACTCAGCATTTATAGCACCTTTCAGTTTAAAAGAGAACAATAGGTTGCTCAGCTGGCTGGATTTGGAAATTGAAATAGTCTGGATTTTGGTAGGATGAGTACAACTGAGGGAAGTGGGAGAGAACAAAGGGGAAATCACAGGCATGGCATTTGTCTGATATGGGGAAGAAGTGAAGAAGACACTAAGGGCTTTTCTTCACTACCGTGCCACAGCGGCATCGATTAAGCGCATCTGGTGAACACACACTACGTCACTGGGAGCGCGCTCTCCCGTCAATGTAATTAATGTACCTCAATGAGAGGCAGAAGCTATGTTGGTGGGAGAGCGTGTGGACATCGCATTAAGTCGATGCAAGTTACTTTGCTCAGGAGGTGGGTTTTTTCACACTCCTGAGCGACATAACTTGCATCGACTTAAACTGTAGTGTAGACAAGGCCTGAACATGCAGTTAACAGAGGAGATCAGGCACTGCCTTTGGAAGGAGACACTGCTATTACTCTTTTTCCATGAAGGAGTGAGGATGAAACCCTGACACCTCCACATCATTGCAGCCCTTCCCAAGGGTGGGGAATGCCTGCCTGAAGGGACAGTTCAAAGGAAAACCAGCACTCAGCTTGGAGAACAGAGACATTAGGGGACCCCAGATGAATGAGAGAGAGGCCAGCCTGGATGTTTTTTTAAATTGTGCAAAAGAAGCTTTTACTTTTTATTGTAAAGGGAAGTAGAGGGGAGACAAGGTGCCTGTTAACTGGTTAGATTTTATCCACACTAAGTGGATAAAAATCTCGGTCCAAACCTATAAAGCAAGCTGCTAAAACAATTCCACTCTGGAAGCTGCTTGCAGCTGCAAAGGGTCAGAGAGCACAACAGCTGAAACACACTTTTGCTACATTTGTTTCTAAGTTTCCCCAAGTGGCCTTTGGGGATTTTGCCTTGTGGCTTCCATGAAAGTGAATGGGCCAGATTCACGGCTGGCATAGCCAGGTGCTATGCCAGGGAAGTCAACTCGATTTGGAGCCATTCTTCTAAGGCACGTGGAAAACTGTGCGGCACGGGAGGGTCATATCAAAACAGTGGTTTTAAATGTATGCCATGCTGACAAGAGGTTTTTCTGACCAAAGCGATTCAGGCTCTTATCCTTCACTATACCCAACCCACTGACTGGGTTGCAGGGCTGGTTGCTGCTCCTTGATTCAGGGCTGCCTGGCCCTGGCTACAGTAAGGGCTGCAAAGGGTCCACCAGAGCACATGGTATAGCTGAGCTCTTCTCTGCCACATCCCGTTCCCTTCACTGTCCTAAATATGCCCCACCCTCTCTCATTGCCTGGAGCAGTGCTGGTATAGGAGCCACCTCGGCAAGATTTATGCCCGCAGCGTTCCCCTGCATGCCAAGTGGCCTTTGAGGGCTGGAGAATGCAGCTCCCAGTCCCCCTGCACTATCCCTGTGTATTAATAGGGATGGGTGAAACAAGTTGAATAAATTGCCCTTCACCTCCTTCCTTGCTGCCAAACGTTCACCCCAAGCAGCCTCTGGAGGACTGAAAATTCAGTTAAACCTCCCTCCCCATTAATTAATTGTAGAGTTGGACCCAAATCAATACCGTGCCTGTAAACATCTCAGACTCTGAGGGGGTTCAGACTGGAGCCTCAACATAGAAGCTATCCCCTATCTACTCAAATCCAGATCCCTCAGCTGGAGCAGAGGACCAGCAAGGCTTTCCCAGTGTGGGTGAATTTACACCCAAATCTCAGTGTTTTGTAACCTGTAAGTATTCCCCACATTCTACAGATGGAGAAACTGAAGTAGGTTTAAGTCTAGACTACCCTGATTCCCAGCCCTGTGCCTTGACTACAAGCCTGTCCTATCTCATGTCCTTATATTTCTGTAACTATGGGATCTGTTTGTAGGATAAATCGTCCCCACCCTCTTAAAAACCACCTGATTTCTATGGCCCACCCCAATACATGATTGAAAATTAGTGTTAAACAGTTAAACCCCCAGGGTTCTATAAAAATTCCACCTGATGGTGACTGCTCTCTGACCTGAGCCGTGTTCTGATTATTTTGCACCACTGGCCAGCTGGAAAACCAGGAGCTAAAACTTCTTATGCTGGCTATGAGCCAGCTTGTAAATAAGAGGCCTTAAATTGGCTATTGAGCTTCTACCATCATTCTCCTGAACAAGGCAATAGAGCGTCTTCTCCTATGTGTAAACAGTGGTTTCGTAGACCTTGCATGAATCGACATGACAGAAATTGCAACCAATGACAAATATCCAGTCCTAAGCTAGAGAGACACTTACAATTCTCACAGCCCCTTGGAGAAACCACCAACTTCATAAAACTATCAGCAATGGCAGAAAAAACATAATCCAAAAGTTTTAATTCTGTAAATAAGCATGAATCGTCCCCACCAAAACTGCTAACAACGTATTTCACCTGTTTATTTTAAACCTGAAAGTGACACACATGCCCACTCCCTCCCGCAAAGGCCAAAAGCCATTGTAGACACACACACCAGTGGTATCTGCATCTGAGACTTTGCTTACTAAAAATGGCAAAGAGTTCTGTGGCACCTTATAGACTAACAAATGCATGGAGCATAAGCTTTCGTGGTGAATACCCACTTCATCAGATACATGCATCCGACGAAGTGGGTATTCAGCATGAAAGCTTATGCTCCAATGAATTTGTTAGTCAATAAGGTGCCACAGAACTCTTTGCCGCTTTTACAGATCCAGACTAACACGGCTACCCCTCTGATACTTACTAAAAATATGTTCTTTTAGCGTGCAGAGTGACCCAATCAAAGACATAGATTTGCTGCCAGCAAGAGTGAGGTTGGAAGCTTCATAACACAGAAAACACTGGTTGAAACAATATCTCACTTGGAACATTCAAGTTCATGCCCCTGAGCATTTCAGATCAGACCAGAGCAGGGAGGCTGCTTGTGGCAATACCACGTTATGTTAAAACATTACATGACCATCTAGACGAAAGGTACCATCAATTGCAACTGCTGTATATTTCATACACTTGTGTTTGCAAGTGACGTGGGGATACACCTACCCACTGAGGCTTACCCTGTTGTCCTCTTGAATCTCCCAGTCACTGGAGAAAGTTATGACATGTTGCGCCTGAGAGCAATTGGAAAACTGGAAGAGACTGGAAAACATCCTTCTGTTCTCCTGTGTGTCTGGAAATATTGCATCCTGGAAATTTACTCCGTGAGGAAGGAGGTTATAATTCTCATCCATTCTGAAACAAAAATCAGATAGTACTTATGTCATGTCAAATCATGGGGTATTTTCCCTCCATCTATGTTGTGTTTCTCACCTATACCAGGACTGTTGCCTGAATAGGCTACACTGGGTGGCAGTAGACTCCTAGGCATATATTCATAGAGGGTGTAAACAGCCATTGGTCCATGACACCCGCTATCATGACAGCAATGTAAACTAGCGGCGGTTCTGCCCAATAGGCTCCAGTCCCGCAATGAGTTCCACACAGGCAGGCCCCTACAACCACACAGATATCAACAGGGCTCCTCATGGGCACAGGTGTCCTCCCACCAAGGGCCAATTGCATGACTAGAGGCATAATTTGGGGTGGTCCTATATTTTGGGCATTGTTTGATTTTTTTTCTATGCTTTAGTTTGCCATTTCTTTCCAGGTACCCACTGATCTAGATGGGCACAATTTAAAATAATCCATTAATAACTAATACAAAATTAGCTTTTAGAGACATTAGCAGGCACCATCAAAAATATGTTTTGTTGTGCTTCTCTGCCACCACTCCCCTGGTTTGAGATACACTGAGTGTTTCTAAACAAGCTACTGAGTGAATTTCACAAATATTTTTGGATTTAAAGGTTCACTGTGATGGCTTTATTCCTGCATTGTAGATTCGTATTCTTATTCTTTTGATGGGCTTAAAATGAGGATTTGGCTGGTATCCAGAAGAGCAAAGAGAAATCTTCTGAGTAAATACTTGGGGATCAGTGCTAAACCCATGTGCTAAACTTTGAGAATAGACACTGGCACCTATCCAGTCTGTAAAACAGACCAGAATCTAGTGTACCTACTTTGGTCTCATAGAAACAAAGAGAGGCTGAGCTGTACACAGTTAAATAACAGCTCAAAATAAATCTGTTCCATAGGAATGCCAAATTATTGTTTTGAAATGCTGTATCCTTTCGGTCACGAAAGACATTACCATGGTGTGTAAATGAGCAAGCTCACTAAGAAGTTAATACCACAAATCACTGAGCAGAAATTAGCAACAAGATGGGAACAAATGCCATCTGCTGGGATGTTTATTTTTCTTTAGAAAGTGATTCTTCATCATTTACTATTTTATCTGCTGTAGGCTTCTAAAACAGATATGGGGCGGGAATCACTTTTACTGAGTTTAGTTTTCAAAAGATAACTTGATTTACATCTCAGTTATTTGCTAGAATGCTTGAAAAACTTTACACTCTCTATCTCAAGTTGGAAAAAAAACAATAACATGCTCCGTTCTAAACCTGAACATAAGAATGGCCATACTGGGTCAGACCAATGGTCCATTTAGCCCAGTCTCCTGTTTTCTGACAGTGGCCAGTACCAGATGCTTCAGAGGGAATGAACAGAACAGGGCAATTTATTGAGTAACCTATCCTCTCATCCAGTCCTAGCTTCTGACAATCAGAGGTTTAGGGACGCGCAGAGCATGGGGTTGTGTTCCTGACCATCTTGGCTAATAGCCATTGATGGACCTATCCTCCATGACCATACCAACTTGTCTGTCGAAAACATTCTAAAAGGACAACTTTCCAAACTGTCTGTATATATCATGGTGCATTTACTGTCTTCATACGTCAGCTGGCTAGTTGTACACTACTTCACATCAAAGAAACTGACACAGATGATTAAAATTTACAGAACCATGTAAATATTGAACACTGAAAATGTAAGATCCAATCCACACCTTCTATAAAAAAGTTATAGTAAAGGGCAGTGTTTGATTTTTGTTGAGGTCATAAAATCATTTACAGATATGTCTGTCACACACCCTAGATTTCAAATAAATTGAACATGTTTGTTTCTACTTTCTGTAGTCTAGGAAAACACTAATTAAGCACCACTCCTTCCAAGAAAAATCACAATAGAAAGTATTCTCCTTTGAAATGCATAACATTCACGTCTTCTCTGCTAGGTGAATTTGTGCCTACCTGAGTAACGATGAGCATGAAACTCCACTATCTAAAGTAAAGAGACTTGCTCTCCCACATGTGCTGCAGCTCGGTAATATTATCTCTAAGAGAAATGTACAAGGCTCATCCATGATATAGTTACACACCAGAGAACATTTCCTTTTATTCACTCACTATACAATATTAAGTCATGCCTGGTGGCTCCCTGTGTATTTTAGTTACACAAAACGTACCGGACTAACTTTTGTCTGGCTCGGAGAAGCTCTAGAGGTTCAGCTGCAGACAAAGTGCTTTAAGATGCTGGGGTGAAAGTGTTATACAAGTGCCGAGCATTTATGAACGAGAAAATGTTCTCTCTCGTTTTCAAGCAGGGCATGGGTCACACGTTTTTACTCACCTGAGAAAGAAGAAGTAAGAGTAATCCTGCATGACTGTGTGGGAGTGACAGGAGAAGTAGCCCAGTCCAGTGAGGTTAAGCCTGGAGCCTGCAGGGACTTCCAGCATGCTTCCCCAAGCCTGGTCACACAGCATCTCTATCTCAGCCGAGTAAAAGAGCCCCCCCTCGCTGGCTTCATATTGCCAGGGCAGGTAATTATACAGGCTGTACATCTCCTGGTGGAGGGCCAGCACCTTGGCGTACACTATGATCTCTGCCAGCTCAGCCCTGCAACTTTCACTCAAGGGTCTCCAGTCTGAGGGCAGCTGACAGCCCCAGCATGGGCTGAGCTGCCTTCCAAGGTGCAGCAACAGCAGCAGCAGCATGTGCAGCATGATGGATGAACGCACAATACACGCCGGCCACTTTGGCTTCCCAAGGCAAAAACTGCTGCTACCAGGCTGCTGCGCCGCGTGAAACAGGCTCCCTGCGCGCTGAACCCGCTTACTGGGGCTGGTGACTGGGGGCTGAGCCCCACCACTCAAGCAGGCGGCGTCCAATTGGAGTCACACGGGGAGCGAGGGAGGGGCAGTGACAGCAGCCCGGCCGCGGCGCCTTGCCCAGAACCAGCCTCGCACGGGCTACAGGCAGCAGCGGGAGCGCAGGCGCACAGGGGACGGTTCAAAATTGGAGCCAGGCGTCTGCTGCCCCTGCGCGCTGCCTGCGGGGAGGGGACGGAGCCCCCGGCCGCAGCCTGTCTTGTGCTCAGGCGGGCTGGGGGGGAGAGGAGGGGAGAAGGGGAAGGAGACTGATGGAGGAGAAGCAGGAGTAAGGGAGGTGCCTTGTGGCTGGGAGGCAGATCTGGGCTGCAGACAATCTCTGGCTCTGCCTCTCTCTGTGCCCTTGAGCACCTCACTTAATCTCCCTGGCCCAGCTCTTCAAAGGTATTTAGGTGCTTTACTCTCACTGAAGGCAAACACCTGCCTTTGGGGATCTGCGCCCCAGCTTCCCCATCCGTCAAATGAGGAAACTGCGTCGCTATCCACCCGTGTGAAGATAAAATGCATGAAGGTGCCTTGGTCCCCGCTCTTGCAGCTGGTTCTGGGTGGGCAGACCCCTGTGCCCAGGCTGACCCCCCCAGGGAAGGCCGACAAGGCACCACACTGGGCAGGAGCAGGAGACAATGTAAATGCGATGGGGCAGGAACGGTGGATTTGTACAGTGCCTGGCACCGTGGGGCCCTGGTCTGGGATCTGTGGGTGCTGCTGCAGTGCAAATAATAGACTAGAATGACGGTGTTTGTCAGGCACTCGGAGTCAGTGGTGCTGAGGGCCCCTACATAACGCAGGCAGGAAGGATGGGGTGAGGAGTGGATGATAAGGGGAAGTAGAGACTGAGTCATAGAATTAGAGTGGGAGAAGAGGAATGGGGTAAGAAATTAAAGGAAGTGGGATTGAGATGGTGAAGTGAGGGATGATTGAAGAAGAAAGCAAAGGAGAATGTGTGGACTGTAGCTTCCCTGTATCCTCCTTTCCCCCACCCAGTGGGAAGGGGAGGAGTGGTAGAATTCCCCTTAACCTCCCTCTCTCATTCAATGCACAGGAGATGAGGAGGAAGAAGACCAACCTCTGGGCAGGGGAGAACCCCTTCCTGCCAGCCCATCTTTTCTGACCAGCCACAGGTTACCCCAGGCCACTTCTCTCCTCCACCTCCTGCTTTCCCACATTGCTTACCTGTATTAATTTGTTTCAATCACACATGTTTAAAAGCTCCTATCCTTCGCTCTAGGCATTTTTTAAATCACAAGAAGAAAGATAAAAATAGAAAGGCAGGCCCAAGCACATCAACCTCTTACCACCATCTTATCCTATCACATCACAACCTAGGGGTGTCTAACGGCACATTTTGGTCTCTTCTGGTAAATGTTGTCATATCCTTAGTTTTATGAAGAACCACGTCTATATAAAAATAACAATACTTTTCATTTTAAAGACTCATATTTCCTGTATCTATTCCATTTATATTTGCTAGTGCCTTATCCAGTCTAGTTCTAAATGGCCAACACAATGAGGCTTCCTTCTGGGAGACGTTCCACATTTTGGTAGCTTAATTGTTAGAAAGTTTTCCTGATAATCAGCAGTAGTTGACCTTTCAACCCAGAGCCATCACAACAAAACTGGCTCCCCTACGCTGTTTTCTGTTTCAGTTAGGGATTTTATCAACTACTTTTAGGTCAATATTTTAGTGGAGATGTTTAGCTCTTTTGATTCAGGACATGACGATTAATTCAATGTTGCTTCTAATTTTTTCACGGCAGCTCTTTTTTTTCTTTCTTTTTTTGGTAAGTGGCTGATGTATTGAAATGTAGTGAGACCTTCTAAATTCTCACCAGGGTTCCTCTTCTTCTAGCTCTGGATAACAAGGTATTAGTGACATAAAGCAAAGATTAAGCAATCCAGCCAGGAGACTGCATCTTTAAGATCTGTGTTTGCTGTTTCTCCTCAGGGATCCTAAGGCTGATCTGAGACATTCTTCAGTGCCCTGTGAAGTGCCATGTGATTTTTTTTCTGTGAACTCAGAATGTATCTGACGAGCACTGTAGCCAAAACTAACTAATCAAAGTAGCATCAATAGAGCCAATTATAGCTGCGTCCACGCTTTTAACCACTCATGCATGCGCCATGGGTTATTCATTCACTTCCTCCTCTTAGATAGTCTTGTAGACTTTGAGACAGACCTGTGGTTTTCCCAGGCAGGAACTCTCCTTCCTTTTCACACTTTTTAATGAACATTAAAGCCAGGGATTTCTCCCTCAGGGCTTTGTCATTTTACTTCCTGTTTCTATGGCAATACAGGTGATTTAAGAATTTTAGTATAAACATAGCTCTGATCTTGCTCTCTTTGCCTCTAAAGCATTGACAGAGCTGAGCGTTAGTCCAGGTACCAAACAAAAGAGCACAGTATCAGACTCTGGCTGTTTTATGGATGAGTGTAGGTGACCTGAAACCTCAACTCAGCTGTCTTTTATTTATATATCCTCAGCGATTCCTTTGTAGTCTAGGGTACAAAATATCAAACCCAGATTTTTCCCCCCCTTTAAACTGGGTGACCTAGAAAGATGAATATTTGGCTTTCTTCGTTCCCAAAAGGAAGTGTTTTTCCTTACCTTCTTATGACTGTTTCCATAATTTGGTTTATTCTTCTTGTACATTTTAAAATTTGTTCCATTGCATTTCACGATTTTTCTACCATCTGTTTTTTTCCCCTTATCAAACAAAACATTCTGCTGCCCCAAATTTTCTGCTAGCTTTTTGTTTCTTTTGGACAATATTTATGATCTGATGAAATAAGATCTGCCTTTTGGGGATCAGCTGTAATACACTGTTACAATGAACAGCAATGCAAAAAGCCAAGCATGATTTTATAAATGACAATAAAAGACGTTTTCCTGAAACAATTTAGAATTTAATGTAAAAGTGCTCAGGATGGATTAGGGAATTGGCAGTGATTATGGAGTCTTCAATTCTACCTATACTTTCCCAGATTGAATCCAGCCTAAGTCAGCAGAGACAGGAGGTTGTTGCAATCAGGTGTCTACTCATTAAGCAATGTGAAACAAATTTGTGTTTCAGCTAGATGCCAGTGGACAGACATCTACATAACAAAAAACACTTCCACAACTGGCAGCCTTAGCAAGGGGATACATATCTGAACATATCATTCATACAGCTGCGGAGGAATGGAGCGAGATGACGATCCTTGACTGTCTAAGTCACACTCCCCCTGTAATCCAAATGAGTTGAGAGAGAAAATACCGTTTGCACTGGACTCTTATGATTCATAAATGTTAAGGCCAGAAGAACCATTATGAACATCTAGTCTGACCTGCAGAGTACAGGCTATAGAATTTTACCCAGTAATTGCTGCATCAAGCTGTTAACTTTTGGTTGAGCTAAAACATATCTCTTAGAAAGACTTTCATTCTTGATTTAAAGATTTGACAGGTTCCCAGGCCAGAAAGGACATTGTGATCATCTAGTCTCACCTCCTGTATTACACAGGTCATGGAACTTCCCTGAAATAATTCAGAGAGCAGATCTTTTGAAAAAGCACCCAATCTTGAGTTTAAAATTGTCAATGATCGAGGATGCACCATGACCCTTGGTAAATTGTTCCAATATTTAATTACTCTCTCTGTTTAAAATGTACACATTAATTCCAGTCTGTAGCAATGGAGACCTCACTGCATCCCTTGGTAGGTTTGAGTAGGTAATTATCCTCACTGTGTCTTGTTTGTGTTGACATACCCACTCTGCCTAGGTGTGCAGCAGGCTAGAGCTGCTTTGCCCAAATTATCACTTTTGGCTGATTTTTTAGCCTAAAGGGAGAACCCACAGGACCTGGAAGCCAAGTGATTCCGGGGGACAACTAATGAGATAACAGGGACAGGAGTGAGGTCAAAGGGCCAAACGAAGGGAACCGGATGGGGACATCAAGCAGAGAACCCTGGACAGTGCCCACTGGTCCTCGAAGGCGTCAAAGGAGCCAGCGGATGCCGCCCAGAGGAACTCTGCCCTGATGCATGAGTGGACAGAGGATCGGAAATAGGTCCCACAGTCACAGGAGACCCCATCGGCCAACCTCCTCTCCCTGGTTTTATGGATGGCCATTTTAGCCAGGGCCAGGATGAGGTTGACCAGGAGGTCCCGTGACTTTGTGGGGCCACAGAAAGGGCGTGCGTAGATAAGAAGGCGAGGGGAAAAGTGCAACCAAAAACGTAACAGGATGTCTAAGAGGAGCTGGAATAGGGGCTGCAACCTGGCGCACTCCATGTAAACGTGCGCCAGGGTCTCCCTCACGCCTCAGAAGGGGCAGGTGTCTGGGACGGGGTAAACCGCACCAAATACACGCCTGTGCTCACGGCCCCATGAAGGAGCCACCAACTGATATCCCCGGAGAGGTGGTGTGGGTGCTGCCTAAGGGTCCTAGACACCATTTGACCCTCCCCCTCTCCACTGTTTAAGGACAGAGCTGATTAAGACTCAATTAAGAGTCTTTTGTTGTGGATCAGCAGAGCTGAAATCACTGATAAACAGATCAAGTGCTAAGCCTTAGGCCTGCGTATGGGATAGTGTCTCTGGTGAAAGAGACTGCCCAGCCTGTGCAAGCAGTGAGGCTCCCTCACTAGCAGCTGAAATCACTGAGAGCTGTGTTAAGTGGTGGGACCTCAAGACATCCTAGAGGCTGCAGGAGAGAGGGCAGAGGCAGAGTGAACAACGATGGAGCAGACGGCAGCATGAGTGACTACAGAACAAATTTTGAAAGAGAAAGTAGTTAAGGACATAGAGGTCAACGGTAATTGGGATAAAATACAACATGGGTTTACAAAAGGTAGATCGTGCCAGACCAACCTGATCTCCTTCTTTGAGACGACAACTGATTTTTTAGACAAAGGAAATGCAGTAGATCTAATCTAACTAGATGTCAGTAAGGCATTTGATACAGTTCCACATGGGAATGTATTAGTTAAATTGGAGAAGATAGGGATTAATATGAGAATTGAAAGGTGCATGAGGAACTGGTTAAAGGGGTGACTACAATGGGTCATATTGAAAGGTGACCTGTCAGGCTGGAGGGAGGTTATTAGTGGAGATCCGCAGGGATCGGTCTTGGGACTTATCTTATTTAACATTTTTATTACTGACCTCAACACAAAAAGTGGTTGTGCACTAATAAAATTTGCAGATGACACAAAGTTGGGAGGTACTGCTAACACGGAGGAGGACTGGAATAACATACAAGAAGATCTGGATGACCTTGTAAACTGGACTAATAGAAATGGGTTGAAATTTAATAGTGCGAAGTGCCAGGTCATGCATTTAGGGACTAACAACAATAATTTTTGCTAGAAGTTGGGGACTTATCAGTTGGGAGTGACAGAAGAGGAGAAAGACCTGGGTGTATTGACTGATCACAGGATGACTATGAGCCGTCAATGTGATGCGGCCATGAAAAAGAATAATGCAGATCCAGGAGCTATTTCCAGTAGAGACAAGGAAGTGTTAGTACCATTATACAAGGCATTGGTGAGACCTCATCTGCAATAATGTGTGCAGTTCTGGTTTCCCATGTTTACGAAAGATGAATTCAAACAGGAACAGCTGCAGAAAAAGGTTACTAGGATGAGCCAAGGAATGGAAAACCTGCCTTATGAAAGGAGTCTCTCAGAGCTTCTTCGCTTGTTTAGCCTAACCAAAAGAAGGCTGAGGGAGCTATGATTGCTCTTTATAAATACATCAGAGGGATAAATACCAGGGAGGGAGAGGCATTATTTAAGTTAAACGCCAATGTGAACACAAGAACAAATGGATGTAAACTGACCATCAACAAGTTTAGGTTTGAAATTAGATGAAGGTTTCTAATCATCAGAGGAGTGAAGTTCTGGAATAGACTTCCAAGGAGAACTATGGGGGCAAAAAACCTAACTGGCTTCAAGACTGAGCTTGGTAAGTTAATGGAGGGGATGGTATGATGACATTGGCTACAGTGGCATATAGCCCATTGGCGACTGCCAGTAGCAAAATTCCCCAACTGCTGCAGATGGGATGCTAGATGGGATAGCCTGAGTTACTACAGAGAATTCTTTCCCAGCTGTCTGGCTGGTGTGTCTTGCCGACACGCTCAGGGTCTAACTGATTGCTGTTTTGGGGGTTGGGAAGGATTTTCCCTCAGGTCAGATTGGCAGAGACCTTTCACCTTTCTCTATAGCACAGGTCGTGGGTCACTTGCAGGTTTAAATGAGTGTAAATGGTGAGTTTTCTGTAACTTGAAGTCATTAAACCATGATCTGAGGACTTCAGTAACTCAGCCAGAGGCTGGGGGTCTATTACAGGTGTGAGTGGGCGAGGTTCTTTGGCCTGTGTTGTGCAGGAGGTCAGACTAGTTGATCACAGTGGTCCCTTCTGACCTTAAAGTCTATGAGTCTATGAGATGGCGGAGCAGCTGACAACAGAGTGGTTGACATGGAGTAGCCAACAATGGAGTGGCTGATGCCTGAGTGAGCGATGCAGAGTGAATGGCCGGGCAGCAGAGATGATGTATTGCTTGATGCCTTCCCCCTACCCCCCCAGGGTGGGAAGTGAGCTCATGCGAAGGCACCTCTGAACTCTGGGTCGCCGCTGACCAAGGACAACAACTTTGAGTAGGGTGCGGTGGAGGGAGAGGGAAGTGGTGTGTTAAAGAGACCTTTGTTTGTTGGACTTTCACGCCACAAGGTAAGAGACTGAGGAAAAGGACATTGCCCAAAATATGCTGGGGTGGGTGTTTGGCTCATGGTTGTATGCCTTCGAATCATGCTGGTGGTGATTTCCCAAATTAATGCCGGGTTCCTTTCCCCTTTTATTAAAAGTTTTCATTTTCCTTCACAAACTCAGTGCTTGCGAGAGGGGAAGTATTGCCTCTTAGAGGCACCCAGGGTTTTTCCCAGATTACCGAGTTTTATTGAAAAGGTGTGTTTTGCTCTTGGACCTGAATACATTCAAGCTAGGGCAATTCTAACCCCTTCTGGCAAAGAGTTCCACAGCTGTAGCCCCAGGATCGAATAGTTTTTACTGGTTCCTGGTTCTCTTCAGCCACACCATCTCTGAGGTGTATAATTGTCTTGGAGGACAAAGCAGTATTTGAAGTACTTAAGTTGCAATCCATCTATAGTATTGTCGATTGAGTCCACGACCCTGAATTCTGTTCTGAAATGAATGGAGTTCATAAAGCATAGCAGGGTAGTGTTTTGCATTTGTCTTTATTGCTCAAGCTTTTAGTATTTATATCCCATCATTATCCTATTTTCAAAGAGCTGAATCTGTTATAGTTTTGAGAGACCTGCTTGACACTGCTTGTTTTTAAAGTGAATTGGGTGCTTATAAATGGTACCAGATTGACAGTCCTAATTTTTGTGTCTTTCCACAGAACAGGAATAGCAAGAGCAGCAGCAGAACAAATTGCCACCCAAATTTCAGTTGGAGGGAGGGACCACCTCTGAAAGGGGACAAGAGCGTAAAGACTCTGTGCCTATTCCATCTTTGCCTTTGTGCCGAGACTGTTAGTAGAATGCTGTGCTAGCAAGGATGAAAGATGTTTTGCTGTGATTCTGTAGGGAGGGGAATTGGCTATGTCTGGTAGCTCTCATGGGCCGACCTTCCAGTTTACAGGCTAACTAATAGTGTTTCTACAAGAAACCACTACTTACCTCTTCCTCCCTCACCAAGAGCCAAATTCTGCTCTCGGGGATCCTTGTGTGGGCCCCTGCACTGAGATTAATTTCATCCTCAGATATTCATAGATTCCAATGCAAGAAGGGACCATTGTGATCAGCTAGTCTGACATCCTGTATAGCACAGTCCAGAGAACTTTCCTAAAATAATTCCTTTTGAACTAGAGCATATCTTTGAAAAAAATCTAATTTTGATTTAGAAATTGCCAGTGATTGGGGTTGGGGGTGAATCCACCACAACCTTTGGTAAGTTGGAATATGTATGTACAGGACTCCCATTGAGCTCAGGATAGGTCTCTGTGTGCACTAACCTGAAGTAAGAAAATCAGAGCCTATACCAGGGGAGGGCAAACTACGGCCCGCGGGCCGGATCCGGCCCATCAGGGCTTTCAATCTGGCCCACGGGATTGCCAGCAGGCTCCCTGGCTGCCCTGGCCTGCACCACTCCCGGAAGCGGCCGGCACCACGTCTCTGTGGCCCCTGGGGTGGGGGCAGAGGGCTCCGTGCGCTGCCCTGACCGGCAGGCACCTCCCCCCGCAGCTCCCATTGGCCGGGAACATGGAACCGCAGCCAATAGGAGCTTTGTGGGTGGTACCCACAGGCGAGGGCAGAGCTTGGCGGATCCGCCTGTCCCACCCCACTCCCAGGAGCCACTGCCAGACATGCTGGTCACTTCCGGGAGCGGCGCGGGGCCAGGGCAGGTAGGGTGCCTGCCTTAACCCCACTGTGCACCACTGCCACCCTGGAGCCGCTCGAGGTACGTGGCACCAGGCCGGAATCTGCACCCTGAATCCCTCCTGCACCCCACCCCCTGCCCTGAGCCCTCGCCACAATCCACACCCCTCCTGCACCCCAACCCCCTGCCCCGAGCCCCCTGCTGCACCCCACAGCCCTCCTGCACCCCAACACCCTGCCCTGAGCTCCCTCTCACACCCCACAGTCCCTCCCACACCCCAAACCCCTGCCCTAGCCCTACATTCATGGCCCTGCATACAGTTTCCCCACCCAGATGTGGCCCTCGGGCAAAAAAGTTTGCCCAATCCTGGCCTGTATGATGAACAAATATTTTCACTTACTCTCAGACTGGAAAAGATTAAAAATGAGAAGAGGTTTCACTAATGAGTGATTTTGGTACAACATATAGTTAATTGCAATTGAACTCAAACTGTGCTCAGTTTTCAAAACTAGATTCTTATGTTGGTGAGCTAATTTCCTTCAATGTCCCTTATATTGTTGCCCGACTGTGCTGAGATTCAAATAACCTAAGTGTCCATCTTCCTTATGGAATTACTAAACTTTTTAAGTGAGCAGAAAATACGCTTGCATTAGGATTCTGGATTAAATCTCTTTTGTTTATGTTAAATTTAAAAAAGTTTTAATTCGTCCACTGCTAGAGTGCAAATTAATCCCCTTAACTCAAGGGAAATCCGCTTTCAAGCACTGCATAAAAGGTTAGTCACAATTATTTCTCATTACAGTTGTTCTTTCCAATAAAGTTGTCCCATAGCATATTATAGTCTACTTATAAAGCTGTGCTTTGAATTTGAAAACACCTTGGAATTTGAAAGCATTTTAATAAAAACATTATGCTTAAAGGTTTTATTTAAATGTTTTTGAATTCCAAGACAGCCTAGGTTTCATACCCAGCAGCAGAAACTATTCTATTCTACACAGGTTCTTATGACAGCCTCATCACTATACTGTCTGAGCACCTTCCAGCAGTGCATTGAGCAATGTGACTAACGTGTCACGTGTGTGTATCAGTCAACACACAAAGGGCACTATCCATTGCTTATGAAGTTAATGGAAGTATCCTTGACTGGACTTGGTTCCAGCACAAAGGCCTGTGTGTCCGTGTGTCTGGTGTGTGGATCTGTGGATGGCTGAGGAGGGTGAAAGTCACACAGAATGCAGAGTGAGAAGCATCTCTGTTGGAGAGAGGGCAGTGGTTGTAGTAAAGAGAGATAGGCAGGCAGAATGGAAGGAGGGGGAGCACTATGGTAAGTGGGGCAGACAAAGGGGAGCAGAGTCAGAGAGAGAACCAATGGAGGAAGAGAGGGAGATCAGGGAGCGGACACGGGAGGTGGGAATGGAGGCAGGAAAGGACTAAAGGAATAGTTTGGGTCACAGATAGGAGGAGATAGAGGAAATAACGGATTAGAAATTAGAAGCAAATAACCTGAGGAAAAATCGGACTCCCCAAAGAGCGAAGCAAAGCTGTATTAAAAATATATTTCATAGGAAGGGAGAAGGAAAAGGAGAGAAAAAAAAACCCTGACTTTGGCCAAAATTTAAAAAAATTACCAGTGATTTTGGGTGCCCAACTAGAGACACCTTAGAGAGGCCTGATTTCCAGAGGGCAGGTGTGCAGCCCTGTCTGAAAACCAGGCCCCTTTTTAACAGTCTCCAACTGGACAGCCAAAATCACTACTAGTCTCCTCTGAAAATCTTGGCCACAGCTTGTTGTTGTTTTATAGTATGGCCCCAATGTCCACTGAGCGCTAGTACAGCTCCTTCATTAGTCATGCTGTTCCCAAAACATTTGTAACTGCCTCGTCCACCTCTCACTATTTCCCCCATAAATCCTGAACATGACCCTACCATAGCCCCACTTTCCCCACATTCTGTTGCCTCATAGGCCTCACCCTAGCCTTAGATTTACTCCCATCTCCAGTGTTTGGACCAGTCTGTTTTTAATAAAAATCCCAGAGGATGGGGGGCTTCCACCATTTCTCTGGGGCGACTGTTCCACAACCCAATAGATCTCACTGTCAGGAAGCTCCTCTGTACTGGTTTTGACAGCATTTGAATATTTTTGGCCCTCATTATATTCCGCCTACTCACCCAGTCATCACCACCACTTCCACCTCCGCCACCTGGGCTGTTACTCAGCCAAGTTACACACATTTCGTTCTTGTAATCATTCCTCATAATCTATCCCTCCAGCCTCCTGATCATTCCCACTTCTTTAGACTCCTTCCAATCTGTCAATATCTCCTGCGTGAGGAGATGCACAAAACTAAACACTGCGAGGCCTAGGATGTTAATATCTCTAAAGTGACTTGAAACTACTGGGTGAAAGGTGCTATATGTGAGATCAGTGTATTATTGTTACTTTGTGTGCCAGGAGTACACACCACTCTTGTGTAGAGCACCTTTAAACAAGGTTCACCGGGTGCTTTACAAAGGAAACATGTTTAAAAAACAGACTGTGGCAGTGTCCTTGCACTCACTTTATCAAAACACTCACCCTGGGATTACATGTCGGGGGGTTAGCTGTACTTCCATAGTAGTTGCATTGGTCTGTGTAATGGACAATAAGTTATGGTTAGCGTGGCTCAAAACGGGGCACTCTTGTAATGCTGCGGCACAACTCTGAGCAGAGGAAGCTGAATGCGGTAGGCATTATGTGCGATGTAGCAGAAACAAACATTGCGGAACAGGTCCAGTACTGTTCCACATATGAATTCTTCATTCTTCCTTTTGAAATCCCCTGGCTAATGCACTGAGCACCACTGCCCTCTGCTGGATTGAATGTCAGAGCTTCCACTAGCGGCTAGCCCGCAAAGGCTATGAGCCCTAATGCTACTGCTTCCTAACAAAGATTCTCCTTTGGCTCAAGCAATGGAGGGCTGTGTGGCTGAAGCAGACAATCCAGCATTCTGTCTTTGTTGCTGTACATGTGTCTTCACTGGCCGTCACATATGGATTTGTTACTTTTTCCAGAGCCTGGATTGGAACCCAAGATTCCTGAATCTCACCTTTCCTCTGCTGTCAGCAAGTACCTGTGAAGCCCATGGGCAAAGTGTATTTCATCCCTCTCTAGTGCTGGTCCACATAGAGGACGGCAGCCTACAATTGCTCTCAGTTACTTCGTTAGCTCAAGTGGAAGAGGTCTGTGTGGTGGATCTAAAAGTTCCAATCCTGCTGATGATCCATGTGGATGTCAATATGAAGCTACATGATGGAATTTCAGGGGTGGGGTTCAGTTTGTTTTTTAAAATCTAGGAAATGACACACACAAAAACTAGTTAAAAGAACATTATTATGGTTGCAGAGTCAAACACTCAAAAATTAGGTAAAAGGGCAAGAACAGCATCGTGGGTCTCTAAAAGTCTTGCATCTGTCCGGGAAATGATTTCACCGTAACGGCAGATGATAGCCATAAGCCTGCGTTCGAAGGGCCCCTTTGTAAGACCAGGCATGAGGGACATGTCAGGGGTATGGCTGGGGCAGGAGAAGTGCAGGGTCTTAGCATGTAGTATTGTGGGGGTTTTGAACAGCACCGCCAGCCAGGCGAGGCTGCCATAATTTAGACAGCCCTGAGACACTGTCCAAATTACACCAGAGGCCACTCGGGTCCCTTGAGCATCCTGGGATGAGGATGGTGCAAAGGTGACTTAACTCTACCTTATACAACCCCACTGCTAGGACTGCAATTTCTGTGCTGCACAGAATCTCACCCCACTGTATGTATGTGTGATAACATTACTATAGAGAAAAAAGGAGAAGAATCTCTCCTTCGCTGTGATGTGTGTTAATTTCTAATTCTGAGTAGATTTATCCCAGCTGCTAGGAACAGCTGTGAAAGGTGTTTTTTTCCTTTGCCTTTCTCAGATCTGATGTATTTCTCTTCAGCGTCTTCTTAAAAGAGTTACTAAGGGTGGGGAAAGAAACACCGGATAAAAGTGTTGCTCAAGGGAGATGCAAACTGCAGCTCTGCATAAATCTGTCACTTTGATTCCCTGGAGGAGAACTGCAAACTTGAAAAAATGGCATATTGAGCCAGGCACAGGTGTTAACTTTTTTTTTAAAGGTTGCTGTGAATGGCCGTGGATACACAATTTCCTTCACTCTGCTTTAAGCTTAATTAGCTTTTCTATGACTATCACTTTGCTGATAAAACTCTTATTAATACATGAGAGAGGAAAGTGTAACAGATAAATTGTACAGTCCTGCTACCTGCTGTGGGAACCATAGTAACTGCCTTTTGATGTGTCAGATGGTTCATTCCCTAGTTAGAGTGATTCGCGAGAGGGTCTTAAAAAAGGCATCAAAAGTTTGGTGTGGGTTTTTAATAAACTGGGATTTAGGTGGATCCTTCAGCCTTAGGGTCAACTTTGTATCCTCTTTTACTATTGGTCTCATTGAAACAAAGAAACATTTGATTGAAGAATATTCCTCATGAATGCAGAAACTTTCACCCCAAAGTGCTTTGGAAACAACTGCCCAGATTGTCAAATGTGCCCAGCTCCCAGCAACTGGAGCTGCTGGGAGTGAGCACATTTGAAAATCTTGCCGACTGGGCTCCATTCACTCTGGTTGATACGGCCTTGGCAATGGCTATTCGCACCCCTTTGAGAAACCGGGCACTGCTGCACCCCATGGCGGGATCTACTCCCCAGAGGAAGGCAGGTAGCTTTCCCACTTCTGCCCTCCACAGGGGAGGTTAGCTTTAGACTGTAGTGAAGCCCTGCAGGCAGGGACTGCCTGGATGTCCCCGGAACTGGCCCACCCTTACCAAGCCCCCTCAGCAGCTAGCAGCACCCACCTTAGGGGCTGTACTAGCTGCTGCGGTTCTCCAACTGCAGCACGGCCTTTGCAGGCTCCTTGTGCCAGCACAGTCCTCCCATGCAGAATTTACGCTGCTGAGGGTGCTGCACCCTGGGCCATGCCAGTAGAAGGCAGAAAAAAAACGAGGGATGAATCAAGGTCATTTACACACAACTCAAATGAACAGCAGCCACTTCTGGGGTGGAGGGCACGAATGAACCAGCACACTCAACCAGCTACACAGCAGGGGATGGGAAGGGCCTGAGTAAACCTCTATTTTTAGGCAATGGGGCATTTAACGTCCACATTAAGCAGATGGCAACTTTGTTTTTAAGTCTCCAGCATAAAGGCAGATGTTATTTTTTGTTGCTACGATATCTAACATCCTGCATCTTTTAATGTTGTTACACCTCTGATAGTCTTTATGATACTGAAATAACTGTGTGCTAATGGAGACCCATGCTGACTCACACTTGTGGATCAAGTGAAATAAGGTAAACTAATTTTTAGAAAGTTCAGACTTAGAGCATACATGGGCCAATATTTGTTTTGTAACAAATGAAACTAAAATATTTCGAGGGACAAGGTGGGTGAGGAGTAATACCTTTTATCGTTGTTTGCAGTGGTATTGTAGTCGTATAGATTCAAAGATTTTTGAGGGACAAGCTGGGTGAGGTAATATCATTTATTGGATCTACTTCTGTTGGTGAAAAAGACAAGCTTTCCAGCTTCGTCTGTGTAAACTCAAGTCAATGGGTGTTGCCCATGTGACTTAATGGTATAATCTGACTCTCAGAGTGTATACTAGGTAATGCTTTGTTCACCTTGTACATTTCGTATTCAAAAAGTGCAAGTCTGCTTGTGTTAAATCAAAATTAATAACAGGCTCTTGGCCAAGTTTTATATAGGTTGAAACTGGCTATATAAGACCAAGGGCCAGTTTTAAAAATTGAGATTTCTCCCCTCTTTTCAATTGTGTTTTTCTGGTCCCATTCCAGTTAACAATCAGTACTTTGCTTTCATCCACATTTAATTTTGCCTCCAGACAGGCTTCCCTCTGGCTTTTATGAGTTGTGATATTATAGGTAGGATGGAGTGGGGTTCATTTTTAATATTTAAAATGTCATGATTAATGAGACATTATTGCAGTCTAACTAAGAAATTAGTTTATAGCAACAGAAATATATTAATTCTAGTACTGTAATGCATTCTACGTGGTCTAGACCACTCAAAAGCTCAAGCTAATACAGAATGCTGCTCCGTTTGTTGACTACTAGTGCAATACACAGGAAGTAGTCAGTACTCGGCGAGTTGTACCGTCTCTTGTGTGGAGTTTTTAATCTTAATAATCTGCAAGAGCCTGATTCAACCCCAGCTGAAGTCAGTGGAAAGACTCCCATTGACTTCAAAGTGAGTTGGATCAGCTCTCTGGGCCATACATCCACAACTGAGGTCAGAAGAGGCATTTTGTGTGAAAGACCCTTTGTGTATAATGGAGGGAGCTGCTAGCAGACTATTCTCTCTGATGGGTCCTTGATTTTTAAATTTGCTTCCCTTTAGCTCCTCTTTCTTTGCAGGTGCTTGGGGTAGTTTGGAAATTCATAGGCAAAGAAACTGGAAATCATGGCTAGGTGCTAGCCTGAGACTTAGGAGACATGGGTACAATTTCCAGCTCTGCCACAGGCTTCCTGTATGACCTTGGACAAGTCTCTTTGCCCCATCTGTAAAATGGGAATATCAGCACTTCCCTACCTCACAGGAGTATTGTGAGGCTAAATATGTTAAAGAATGTGAGCTGCTCAGTGACTACTGTAATGGAGGGCCATAGAAATAACTCAAGGTATGTCTACACTGCAGTAAAACACCTGCGGCTGGTGTGGGTCAGTTGGCTCAGGCCGTGGGGCTATAAAATTGCAGTGTAGTTGTTCGGGCTCAGGCTGGAGCCCAGGTTCTGGAACCTTCCCCCTTTGTGGAGTCCCAGAGCCTGGGCTCCAACCTGAGTCCAAACGACTACAGCACACTGCAGTTTTATAGCCCTGCAGTCCAAGTCCCACTAGCCTGAGACAGAGGACATGGGCCAGCAAGGGTGTTTTTTTTATTACAGTGTAGACATACCAATGGGTTACAGAGAGTTTTCCTGGACTTGTACACACTACCATCTGGCCCTGGGAAGAAAGCTGGAAGAAAATACATTGTGACAGGAGGGGCAGATGGGTTGTGTCTAACAAGACTTTTGTTTTGTGTTTGTTTAAAATCACAGTATCTTCAAGCTATTCTTGTCTCTATGCAGACAGCAGATAAAGATCACAAAAAAGAAAATTTAAGAATCCGATCTGGCTGTTGTTTGAGAGGGGGATGCAAACTTCACCCAGCAGAAGGGCTGCACTGATAATTTACTGAGGTCCCATGAAACTCACCCTAATTCTATATATCAGCTTCACATATTGTAAACTGAGTTTACAACTTCATTCAATTTTTCCCCTTTCAAGGAGGAATTTAGAGAGTTAGGCAGTGGAACTCCTGCATACTCAAATGCAAAAGGTTTTCCAATTCTTATTCCTTCTTTAAATGACACATGATTCTCTATAGACTACATTGACTGCGTACCAGTTGAACTTATGGAAGAATTGCAACAGTACACCACATAACCTAGGGCAGGTCTTCACTACCCGCAGCTAGTGATCAATCTCTTGGGGATCGATTTATCGTGTCTAGTGTAGACGCGATAAATCAATCCCCGATTGCTCTCCTGTTGACTCCGGAACTCCACCACTGCCAAGAGGCGGAAGCGGAGTCGACGTGAGGACGGGAGGTAAGTCAATCTAAGATGCATCGACTTCAGCTACGCTATTCTCATAGCTGAAGTTGCGTATCTTAGATCGATCCTCACCCCCCAGTGTAGACCAGGGCTTACCCCAAAATGCTTGCTTCACTGAAGTCACTAACATCTCTCACAACCAAGCCCTTAGCCCTGGTTTACACTGGGGGGGAGGGATCGATCTAAGATATGCAACTTCAGCTATGAGAATAGCGTAGCTGAAGTCGATGTATCTTAGATCGACTTACCTCGCATCCTCACGGCGCGGGGTTGACTGCCGCTGCTCCCCTGTCAACTCCGCTTCTGCCTCTCAGCAGTGATGGAGTTCTGGAGTCAACAGCAGAGCAATCGGGGATCGATTTATCGCATGTGATAAATCGATCCCCGATAGAACGATCACTACTCGCCGATCCGATCCGGCGGGTAGTGAAGGCCTGCCCTAGTTTTTCTCTAGAGTGTCTGCTAATTCTGCTCATCCATCCCATCTCTCATCAGGGCTTGGACACGTTTACTTCCTTGATCACTACTGGTGCAGATCAGGTGCAGGCTAACCATCATCTGTGCTGCTCAGTAGCTGCCCATTTGCTGTTCACTTGTTCTGCTGTCCCTCTCGACTGGTGCCATAATAAGCTTCTGGCTCTCTCAGCCACTTCTTCCATTGGTCCTATGCTACTTAGAATTCTAAGCACTTTCCACCTAAGCTGTGCAGAAACCCTCCTGGGACTCCCATGAAAGAAAGAAAATCTTTACTTTGTACTTTTTGTCCTTTAGTTCTGCATCATACATATCATAGCCATCTTGGCATTAACTCCAACTGGATTTCTTTTCATACACTACTTGGAGGCCTCCAATTAATATTTACTGCTTTGCTGGTAGCTGTATCAATAGAGAATAATCCATACGTTGCAAATAAATCCTTCATTAAAAACCCAAGGTATTCATTGAATCCCCTGTTTACAACATTTTTATTTAAACTTTGCATACTGAATGGTGTCTCTATAACCTGATCAACCACAAAACCTTCAGGTTTAGCACCTCCACACTCTCAAACCATTCGTGAAATATCTACACAAGTTGCAACGGGTAACATGATTAAAATTACCTAACACTCCCTCCGCACTGCACATCTGTCCCATAGTTTGTTTTGGAGAGGACAGCCTGTTCTCAGACTGTTTTGCAGCTTTACAGTGGGATATTAAAGGATTGCTGCATTCCAGTCTAGAGGTGGCTGTGTTTCACCCAATATACACTGTAAAATTCTACTACCCTGATCGTGGTCATATCTGAGAACCTCCAGAAGTGCAGTAAGCAACGTGACTAGATTCTTTTTCCCTTTTTTCCCAATTTCTCTCAAAGTCAAAAATTATGTGAGAGTTGGTTTTGGTTTTCTAATTTACATTATGCGAGCTGTGCTACGTGTGTTTGCTACTGAAGACGAGATCAAAGGAGAGTGTCTGGCACTTGGAACAGAACATGGTGACGTTTGAGATGGTTCTTAAATCCTGTGGGAGATTGTTTCCCCAGCCTAAAGTTCTATGGGATCATTTTAAAGGAAAGGAGCTATATAAATAAATATGAGACTGCATTATTATTCACTTCTGCAGCTCTTTTTGTGAGAGCCATGACATCACAGCATGCTCTGACTGCTTTGCAGGGTTTTATAGGGGGGGTTAGTGTTGTTTATTGCATCTTAAATCTAGACCTCTCACTGCACTTATTTTTCAGCTATGTTAGCTCAAACTATGAGACTGATTAATCTGATTCTGAATTAGGGAAGTTTTGTATTCAGTTGGCTGACTGCTATTATCAATAAATTAATGCAAGAGTACTATTGATTTCTGCTCTCTGTGCCTGGTAACGAAAAACTGAACAGATATGCAAAGGAGCAAAGAAGAAGTAATGTCTAGTATCAAAGCCACTCATTTCAACATAGTCCAAGTTGACACTGAATTATTTTACCTTATTAATCTATGAAGTTTTATTCGGTCTTCACACATCTGTTCAACTTCCTCTGTTGCTTTAACTAAATACATTATTCTTCTTTGCTTCCTGCCCCTAAAATGTGTAGGGTTGCTGTGCCCCGTTATAATGGCCAGTGAGTTAAGGGATGTCTATATGTGTATAGTCTGTAATTCTATAAAGCTCCAGCACTCAGTACACTGGGTAAAAATTTTAAAAGCCTCTGTGTGACTTAGCAGCCTAAGTTCCATTTTCAAAAGTGACTTTTTTACCTATAAATACCATAGCTTTGACAGTGTCATAAAAGACACTGTATATATCAGTCGGTTATTGTTATAACATCTAGAGATGGGCCCAGATACTGTGGTGATGAGCGCTGTAGAAATGCTTATAAATAAAAGAAATCCCTAAATCCAAACCCCTGCTCAGAACTCTGCCAGGCATCAGTGAAGCTCCAATCCAGGTGTGGATTCGAGCTCCAGGACTGGGGCCCCTCTGCATAATGGGTCAAACCAAAATGGCAGATCCAGATCTCCCCAGGCTCTCAGGAAGTTCAGACCTGGTTTGGAACTTGTGATCTGGGCCTGTCTCCAGAATGGTAAGTTCTCTCATTAGGGTTGCCAGGCATCTGTTTCTTGAGCGGAACGCCCAGTTGAAAAGGGACCCTGGTGGCTCTGGTCGGCACTGCTGACCGGGCTGTTAAAAGTCCGGTCCATGGAGCAGTGGGGGTCCGGGGATAAAGGCAGGCTCCCTGCCTGCCCTAGCTCCACATGGCTTTTGGAAGAAGCTGCCAGATCCTTGTGGCCCCTAGATGCATGGGCGGCCAGGGAGGCTCCACACACTGCCCTCATGCCCACAGGCGCTGCCCCTGCAGCTTCCATTGGTCGCGGTTCCTGGCCAATGGGAGCTGTGGGGGCGGTTCCTGTGAGCGCAAAGGCAGCACGTGGAACCTCCCTGGCCTCCCGGGCACCTAAGCACCACAGGGACCTGGCAGCCACTTCTTGGGTATGTGCTGCCGGGACCACGCACTCCAACTCCCTGCCCCAGCCCAGAGCCCCCTCCTACACTCCAAAGCCCTCATTCCCGGTCCTACCCCAGAGCCTGGACCCCCAGCTGGAGCCGCACCCCCCCACACACTCTGAACCCCCTTGGCCCCAACCCAGAGCCCCCTCCTGCTCCCCAAAATCCCTCATCCCTGGCTCCACCCCAGAGCCTGCACCCCCAGCTGGAGCCCTCACCCCCCTCCTGCACCCCAACCCCCTGTCCCAGCCTGGTGAAAGTGAAAGAGGGTGGGACAGAGCAAGTGATGGAGGGAAGGGGATGGAATGAGCAGGGGTGGGGCCTCGGGGAAGGGACTAGACAGGGGGTGGGGCAGAGGTGTTTGGTTTTGTGCCATTAGAAAGTTGACAACCCTATCTCTCATGGGTGGTGAGTGGACCCCCCTTTCAGGGAGGCTAGCCCCCCCAGCCCCATCCCTTCTGCCCAAGGCCCTGTCCCCCGCCCAACAGCTCCAAGCCCCCCACTGCCCCTGCCCCTCCCCCCATGGCTGGAGGAGCCCTGGGTCAGCCTGAGCTGCCCCAGACACAACGGCTGGCCCAAGCCCCAGGCCAGACCCAGCCCCTGATTCCCTGAATGGGAACTGCAACTAGGGTTGCCAACTTTCTAATTCCAGAAAACTTAATGCTCCACCCCTTCCCAAGGCCCTGCCCCTCTGCTCACTCCATTCCCCTCCCTCCGTTAGGACCACACATTATCACAGCTGCAATGAGGCCATTAAAGGCCCACTCCTGAAGCCCAGATACAAATCCACAGTGCCCAACCACAGAAATGCACGCCTGTCCAGATACCTATATAAATAAATCTGTAGAAACTGACTCCCACACCTACATGCAGATACACACGTGTATTCATGTGTACACATCTAGCATGCGCTAACACATACTTCCACATGATTTATTATTACAATTGTTGTTTAGTGCTAGAGACCCCAACGAAGATCAGGGCTCCAGGGTGGTAGGTGCAGGACATACACATGACAAGAGTGAGTCTGCAACAAAGAGTTTATAATGTAGCTAGACAGAGGTGGGGAGAAATGTCTGATACATTGGCTCTTCTGCAATTACTAGTCAACAACATTCACTGTTTAATAATACATTTCTGTTAGAGTTCCCTTCTCTTTTAAAAACTTGTTATGAAATGAAAACACACATATTTTATGTCATCGATGCTTTTGTGGGCAAGCCAGCAAAAGGAGTAAAAACCAGACTTAGGCTGCAAATTTTATTCACACAGGGGCGAGATGGGAGTGCAGGGGGGTGGCATGGGGATGGGAGTGCAGGGGGGTGGCATGGGGAGTGATGCAGTGAGGGGGGTGGGGGTGCAGCCCCATTCCCAGCACTCGGAGACAGGGATACATACCTCCAACTCCTGGGTGCCGGTGATGAGGCAGCAGGGCACGTGGAGTCCGGGTAGATTACTGATGAACCCAGGAAGCTGAGTAGCACATACTGCCTCCTCAGCCACCCCAGAACCTTCCCGGCACACAATTATAAGCAAAAAACGTCTTCCGGCAGAAGCCCAGTCCTCGCAAACAACAAAAACTCACAACCTGGCGTCTGGCAGCGGTGGCTGCACCAGGGGACGCTACCCTCCCGTGGCCTATTACCCACCACCTATGGTTCTAATAAATACACTGTATGATCAGAAACGTGTCATTTCTCAAATCATTATTCCACAATGTAATACCATTAAACCGAAGCCTACATCACCCTGTGGAGCCTGGTCTCTCCCTGCAGGGTATGAGTGCGTCCCATTGAAGTTACTTACCACCTCTCCTTTTTATCTTCTCCCCACTGACTTCAAAGGAGGTGACGTATCCTGCAGGGGAGAACTAGGCACCCAGTGGAGAGAGGTGAAAAGATAGAAAGAGAAGGTGATAAAGAAAATAACAAGCAGAATAAGAATGATGGGGAAGAAGCTGTAAGCAGAGATGGACATCTTGGGTCCAATGCCGCTCGTGGTCACATCTGTGCAGCTCATCTGACTTCAGGTGAGTTTCACAGGTAGATATGACAACACGATTTGGATCCTTGTATAATATCCTCCAACAACCTGCATAAACGAAAGGAGTCAAACGGGGAGGACAAGGGAGTGGGGAAACGAGGAGAAGGAAATAACAAATAGTGTCTAAAGCTGACGGTCACACTTTATATTAAGGTTCATGTCCCAGGGTGGCTGGCCCTTCCAAAGGGAGATAGGTCTCAGTCCACTTATGGCACAGCTGATTTGCCTTGCCGGTGGTCATGTGACTAAATTGGGCTTCTAAGGCAATAGAGAAACAGAGGCCCATGGACAGCCAAAATGGGGAACTGCGGAGAGAAGCTGTCTCCTGCAGTGGTCCCACAGGAAGGGAGCTGTGGCTGAGTAGGAAGACCCAGCCAAAATTTTGTTTTCCTTTTAGGGAGAAGACAAAGAAGGCAGGCCAGACCTTATATCTTCTCCAGCTCTCAAGAGCAGGAAAGGACAGTACCCCAGAAGGAGAGGCAGTGCCCAGCTTAAGGCTGGGTAGAAGACTTTTCATGTTTGTTTTGGACCTTTGTGCTAATAAAACCAGAGCCCAAGAAGGGCTGTTACCAGATTTGTGAAAGCCTCTTTTTGCATTTATTAAAGAACCCAGAGGGGAAAAAGAGGCCTGGCTCTGCAAAGCCACTACTGGTCACAAGAGGGTGCACAAGAGGTGGCTGACTTTATTACAGTTCCATTTTTAAAAATGTTAATAACTGATTAGTAGGTGTTTTAATAAATTGTTAATTGATTTTTATAGAGTCCAACAGATCAATCGGTTGTGCATAACCATAGTTTATAATAATCTTGCTATAAGATTTTCCAGTGATGTTTATAATCATCTATAACACGTAGTACTCATGTCTAACATGGTTATTTCATCTATTAGTTATTTATTAACCTCTCATAAATAATTTATAAATTAAACTTTTATATAACCATGACCACTGTTATCCTCTAAAAGATAGAACTGGCGCAAGCTACTGAAAGAAGAAAACCAAAGTTGCAGAGAGAACTAGGAGGCTAATGGGGATGAGGGAAATAGCCACATACCCCATCTAGCATACTTGCAAACTCTTCCTATACTATATAAGGGCCAAGCTCGCGGGCTGCTGAACTCAGTAGGAGTGTATGGCACTCAACACCTTTCATGTTCAGATCTTTAGAGTGTTAGCAACCAATGAATTCCTCCTAATCCAGAGCCATTCTGAAGCCAAATACAGATTGATGACAGATTAGGAGGAGATATCTAAGAGATACGCCTCACTTCTAAGTGCAGCCACAGCCTATCCAGGGAACTAGTCAACTATGTCTTGAGAATCCTAATCTGAACTGCTCCAGACTATAAACAAGCAGACTGAATAATGTTAAACTTCCTCTTTCCCTACACTATGTAACCAAAGGGTTGATAGTTGGATATTGGCCCTCAGACTCTAAAAATAACTGGATCTACTTTTTATAAGCACCGATATAATTCCCATTAATGTCAAATTTAGTTTCCAAGGCCATAAGGGACTACAGTGATCATCTAGTTTGACCTCATGTATAACACAGAGAACTTCCACAAAATAATTCCTAGAGCAGATCTTCTGAAAAACCTTCAATCTTGATTTTAAAATTGCCAGTGATGGAGAATCCACGATGACCCTTAGTAAATTGTTCCAATGGTTAAATAACCCTCCTTGTTAAAAATGTACACCTTCTTTCTAGTCTGAATTTGTCTAGCTTCAACTTCCAATCTTTGGATAATGTTATACTTTTTCCTTGCTAGATTGAAGAGCCCATTATTAAATATTTGTTCCCCATGTAGGTATTTATAGACTGTAATCAAGTCACCTCTTAACAGTCTCTTTGTTAAGCTAAATAGATCGAGCTCTTTGAGTCTGTCATTATAAGGCATGTTTTCAAATCCTTTAATCACTATTGTGGCTCTTCTCTGAACTCTCTCCAACTTATCATCATCATTCTTGACTTGTGGACACCAGAACTGGATACAGTATTCCAGCAGCAGTTGCACCAGTGCCAAATACAGAGGTAAAATAACCTCTCTAACACCTACTTGAGATATCCCTGTTTAGACTCCCAAAGATTGTATTTGCCCTTTTGGCCACAGTGTTGCACTGGGAGCTCATGATCAGCTGATTATCCACCAGGACTCACAAATCTTTTTCAGAGTCACTGTTTCCCAGGGTAGAGTCCCGCATCATGTAAGTATGACCTATGTTCACATTTACATTTAGCCATATTAAAAAACATAGTGTTTGCTTGCAACCAGCTTATCAAGCGATCCAGATCATTCACCTGCACGTCCACCAATGTAATATACGCCATCATATGCCAGCAATGTCTCTCTGCTATGTACATCGGCCAAACTGGACAGTCCCTACGAAAAAGGATAAATGGACACAAATCAGACATTAGGAATGGCAATATACAAAAACCTGTAGGAGAACACTTCAATCTCCCTGGCCACACAATAGCAGATTTAAAGGTAGCCATCTTGCAGCAAAAAAACTTCAGGACCAGACTTCAAAGAGAAACTGCTGAGCTTCAGTTCATCTGCAAATTTGACACCATCTACATTTTTATATATATTTGAAAATGTAGAAAACATCAAAAAATATATAAATGATATTCTATTATTAACAGTGCAATTAATCACGCAATTAATCACGATTAATTTTTTTAATTGCATGATTAATCACAATTAATTTGTAATCACTTGACAGCCCTAATATATATGTATTTTTCATATATTATATATATATTATTTTTATGGTTGCCTTCACTTCCCCTCTAAATCTGTTTTTTTTTAAACCAATACCACCTCCTTTCCTGATTGTGGAATTATGGCTTTTTGGGCCACAAGTAAAGTGTTCTTAAATAATTTACAAGTATTATTCACTTTTTTAAATTAAATTCATCCTCCCAGCTGATTTGGCTCATTATTTTTTTCAGCTTTGTGAAGCTGGCCCCTTTAAAGCACCAAATTTATATATTACTTGTTTGGACTTTAGTCTGTTTGCTCATTAAATGTGATTGAGTCATGATCACTTGTACCTAAGTGACCATTAATTTTAATTATGTGCCCTGTGTAAAGAGGACAAAAGATCCCATAATGAATGTTTGTCATGGTCCCTAATATACCCTCTGGAACCCCATGTCATTAGAAACATTTAAACATTTTTTCTCTTAAATTAATGCACTGTAATGCTTAAGATTAAGAGCCCTGAAGGCTAAAGTTCTCTATGCACAGAATAGCCCAGGAGTGCTCCATTCTATGTATATGTAAATAGTTAGATAATGCCAGCAGATTTTGCTTAAGAACGTGTAGCATAGTTCCTGGGTTTTGTTGGGCCAATAAAACTTTTTGTTATTGTGCTCTATAAATGGCTACATATGTGCTACTCTTTACATGGAGATCTTAACTTCCAGACAGAAGTGATTTTCAGATCCCAGTTTTCCTACTTGAACCCCTAAATTAAGGTGATTGGTTCTGCATTAAGCACTCAGATTGGTACACAAGTACCTGAAAGAGATAAATGAGTGCCTGTTTGATCATTTGTATTCCAAATATGAAACTGGACAGCATTTGAAAATTAAGCCCATTGTCACAATTGACCCAGACTATATTAGAAATGGGGACTTAAAAATGTATGTCTCCAACATCCATTACTTCATCTCCTAAACTAAGCTGCCCCTTGATGCTTAAACAAGAATAGAAATCATTTCCATTATAATTAGATTAATCCTTCTTCCTGAGGACACAAAAAGAAATGCCCAGCTAGGCAGATATTTTATCTAATCTAATCTAGGCTAATTATTTTACCTTTTTTTTTTTAAAGAAACAAATATAAATTGAACTTTGTTGTTTATACAGGAAACTGGTGGCAATTGTACAAAGAGAAATAAGATTGATAATAATTTGCACCTCTGTAGCACTGAGGATCCCAAAGTGCCTTACAAGGATTAGCTAACTGAGCATTTGCCAAAGAATATCGATGAGTGAAGAAAGATCACAGAGGATTTTTAGCGGTCATAGTAACCTATATAAATGTATGGAAGATAAATTTAGGAGCATTGCATTTGCAATTCAAAAAACAAAAACAAAAAAAACCCCTTAGCTGTGGCCAATGCAAAATGAGTTCGGAAGGTATCAGTCTGGATCCTAATGGTAAGTGTCCATGTCACAAAATCCACCACCAAAGCTGGTACTCCAACTTTGTTGGAGTCCAGTTTGGATCTCCAGGACTGATGTACATAGAATCATAGTAATGTAGGACTGGAGGGGACCTCAGACGGTCATCAAGTGAGACAGGACCAAATAAACCTAGCCCGTCTCTGACAGGTGTTTGTGCAACCTATTCTTAAAAAACTGCAATGATGAGGATTGCACAACCTCCCTTGGAAGCCTATTCCAGATCTTAATTATCCTTATAGTTAGAAAGTGTTTCCTCATAGCTAACCTAAAACTTCTTTGCTGCAGTTTAAACCTATTATTTTTTCTCCAAATTACTTGTCTTCTTCGGTGGACAAGAACAATTAATCACCATGCTCTTTATAACAGCCCTTAACATATTTGAGGACTGTTATCAGGTCTCCCCTCAGTCTTCTTTTCTCAAGACTAAACATGCCCTGATTTTGTAACTATTCCTCATAGGTCAGGTTTTCTAAACCTTTTATCATTTTTGTTGTTTCTCCTTGTGGTGATTCCTATTCCAAGAGTGGGTCCCTACACACTTATGCCTAGAGGTGATCCCTAAAGAAGAGAGTTGAAGCACATTGATAGGACATTACAAATAGACTTACCCTGCCACAGCTCCTGCTACACTTCTTCAGAGTATAAATATCCAGGGGTGTCAATCTGGCAATTTTCTTCAGTGCTAACTTCACACGGAGAGACTCAAAACTGTAAAAAAAAAATTAAAAAGCACTTCTGCTGCCTAAGGGAAGTATGTGATCAAAGAGTTCTTTTAAAATGGTGTTAAAAATTAAAGTGTTAAGTTCACACTGATCCAAGAACGAGATAACAAGCTGGAGGCCTTTTATTTCTTAGCTGTATTTGTTGATAGTGTTAGATTCTAATCCCTGGTAGAGGTTTGTGAACCAAGCAGTGTTATCTTTAATTCAAATCTCAATGTATTTTTCATGGTATGTCTCAGGGGTCCATGCTTTAATGTGCTGAGAACTGCCCAGAAGTACTGAGCCCCCTCACTCCCAGAGAAAGCTTTCATAGAAAAATTCTAACTTCTGTATGGTTTCAGAGTAGCAGCCATGTTAGTCTGTATCCACAAAAAGAACAGAAGTACTTGTGGCACCTTAGAGACTAACAAATTTATCTGAGCATAAGCTAACTTCTGTATGTTTTGCTACCTTGAAGAAATAGTCTGGAAAATCTCCATTTTTCTTTCTTGCAGAGCCTATCGTTTCCAACGTGTGCCGTTCTCCACATGGGAAGGTAAAGGTAGTCTTTGTCCTGGTACTTGAACCTTGGATTTTTGCTCCAAAGGTGGTAGGGATTTAGGAATTTAACTCCAACAAAATTCATTGGGTGCCTAACTCTCTTAGGTTCCCTTTAAACTCCCAGCCATGATGTATAATGGAAGGCTGAAAGAATTGGGTTTGTTTAGTTTGGAAAAGAGAAGACTGAGAGGGGATATGATAGCAGTTTTCAGGTATCTAAAAGGGTGTCATAAAGGAGGAGGGAGAAAACTTGTTCATCTTAGCCTCTAAGAATAGAAGAAGAAGCAATGGGCTTAAACTGCAGCAAGGGAGGTTTAGGTTGGACATTAGGAAAAAGTTCCTAACTGTCAGGATGGTTAAACACTGGAATAAACTGCCTAGGGAGGTTGTGGAAGCTCCATCTCTGGAAATATTTAAGAGTAGGTTAGATAAATGTCTATCAGGGATGGTCTAGACAGTATTTGGTCCTGCCATGAGGGCAGGGGCCTGGACTCGATGACCTCTCGAGGTCCCTTCCAGTCCTAGAATCTATGAATCTAAGAATAATGTTATGCCTTCTAAGATAAGGTTAATCACATATTATGCTTCTGACCATAAATCAATCTCCACGCTGGTCAGGAAGGAATTTCTCCACCACCTGCACGTCAACATGGGCTATGGGAGCAGGGATTCATCTTCCTTTGTGTCATATGATGGTGGTAAAGAATCCCAGAGTTGTTTTCTTCTAACACTGAACAAGGAACATTAATAGCATAAAGGAAAAACTGTATTAGCCCTAAAGCCATGCTCTTACTCTCTCTCTCTCTCTCTCTGTTGCTATCTCTGCTTCACTGCGGTTTCTGCCTATATCTTTTCCCAACCCCACTCTTAGTCTTGCCTGGCTTCCTATTCCTTTTTTAAAGAAACAGTGCATGTATCCTCACACTCTGAAGCATCAACTAGTGGCCACTATCAAAGGCAAAATGCTGGACTTGATGGACAAATGTTCTGATCCAATATGGCAATTTCTTTATTCCTGCCCTTCCCACATTTCTCTGCCTCATGCTCCTGTACAGATGTCTCTTCATGTCTTCTTAATACATCCCTAAAATATCCCAACTTTTACCTGGTGATCTTCCCTAGCAAAAAGCAAACTACCCTCCTTCCCTCTTTAATATTAATTAATATTCATTCATTGATCTGTCTTTATTTTCATTACACCGCAGTATTTGGCAATAGTGCTACATTCCAAAAACTTCATTTTCTCCATCTGTTGCCTTCGGGGTCCAAATTTCACACTTAGACAGAGCAAAGATATGCCCTGATTTGTTTTTAAATATTTCCAGTATTGTCAAGCTGCTCTATTTGACCGATACTGTTGCAACTGACCTGAAAAGATCACTGGCACCATCTACAGGAGACATGCAAACATGAACATATTTTTAGTTTATTTTTAAATTTTATGCCCAACATGAAGTGTGCAGCAATGATGGCTCTTCGAGACATGTGTCCCTATGGGTGCTCCACTGTAGGTGTGCTTGTGTCCCTGCACTGCTGATTGGAGAATTTCAGTAGCAGTGTCCGCTAGCACCATATAAGTGCTGTGTCTCCCCTGCTGCACCACGAGGCTAATCAGTGCACGTGTGCTAAACGCCCTCGGTTCCTTCTCTACTGCAGAGTCATTAACAAGAACGCTGATGTAAAGGGGAGGAGGGTGGGTTGTGGAGCACCCATAGGTACACACATCTCAAAGAACCATCGTTACTGCACAAGGTAACTTCGTCGAGTAACATCCCTATGGGTGCTCCACTCTAGGTGACTCCTGAGCAGTATGCCTTCTGGACGGCTGGAACTTCGGAATCGTGTCAGTTACAGATGACAGCACTGTGGAGGCGAAGATGGCATCAGAGGCGGAGTCCCCAGTGATCGTATAAGGTTCTGCGAAAGGGTGGACTGACGCCCATGTCACCACTCTATAGATCTCTGAGATAGGGACATTCTTGAAGAAGGCGACGGATGAGGAGATTGACCTTGTGAAGTGTGTACAAATAGTATCTGCAAACTTGGTAACAGTGTCTGATGCAGTTCGAGACACACTTGGAGAGGGGGACTTCCTGAAAACCTTTGTTCTCTCCAGGTAGAAGGCTAGGGTTCTCCTGATATCAGTGTATAATACAGCCTCCCTGTTGTCTTTGTGAGGCTTGGGGTAGAAGGTTGGAAGATGCATCAATTGGTTCATGTGACATGGGGAGGTTACTTTAGGAAGGTATTTTGGATGTGGCCTGAGCATAACCTTGTCCCGAAAGAATACCGTGTTAGGGAAGATGTGCCATCAGAGCTGCTATTTATCCTATTCTCCTAGCTTAGGTAATCACTATCACGAAGGGCGTTTTCACTGAGAGGTATGTGAGTGAACAGGTGGCCATGGGTTAGAAGGGAGGCCTGGTCGGTCCAGCACTAGGTTGAGGTCCCATGTGGGAATAGGAAGTCGAGGTTGCGGGAAGAGGTTTACTATACCCTTGAGGAACCTTTGGGTTGTCGGGTGTGACAGCACTGAGTATTCCTCTACTGGTTGGTGGAAGGCTGTTATATCCACCAGGTGGATTCTGAGAGAGCTTAGAGGCAGCCCTGATCTTTTTAGGGCCAGTGCACAGTCTAAGATATGTGGAAGAGTCGCGGACGTAGGGGAAATTTGTTGGGAAGTACACCAAATCCGAAACCTGAAGCAATTTTTCAGGTAAGTATGTCGTGTCAAGGACTTTCTACTGTGTAATTATAATAGTACATCTTTCACCTCCTTCAAACAGGCGCTTTCTAGGTGTTTGAACCAAGGAGGAGCCATGCCTGGAGGTGGAGAAGCCCCAAGTTGGGATGTGGGTATGTCCTCTGTCCTGGGAGAGGAGGTACAGAGTGAGTGGGAGAGGGATCAGCAGGCACATCATGAGTGACACCTAAGGCTACCAGGTCTGTCTCGGCCAAGTAAGAGCGATCAGAACGACGTGTGCTCTGTCTCTTTTTATTTTCAGCGGGACCTTCAATAGTAGGGGAAAAGGAGGAAAGGCGTAAAGAAGGTCTGCGTCCCAGGGGAGGAGGAGAGCATCGTCCAGGGAGTGTTGTCCTATCCCTGTCTGGAGCAGTAGTGTGGACATTTCTTGTTCAGGTAATTGGCAAACAAGTCTGTGATTGGTGTCCCCTACTGCCTGAATAGATCATGAAGTACTGCTGGGTCTAGCTCCCACTTGTGGTCGTGTGGGAATTTGCAACAGATTGCTCACTATGGAGTTTTGTGTGCTGAGAGGTAGGCTGCTGGCAGCATGATGTCATGGGAGATACACCAGTTCCATAGGCACATCATCTCCATGCAGAGGGAGGGTGACCTGGCTCCCCCTTATCGTTTTATATAGTACATGCAGGCTACGTTGTCTGTTAGAACTCTTGTGTGTGATCCTTTGAGCAGTGGGAGGAAGCAGGTGCAAGCATTCCTGACCGCCCTTAGCTCTAGGACAAGGGTAGGCAACCTATGGCACAGGTGGCGAAGGCGGCACGCGAGCTGATTTTCAGTGGCACTCACACTGCCCGGGTCCTGGCCAGGGGACTCTGCATTTTAATTTAATTTTAAATGAAGCTTCTTAAACATTCTGAAACCTTATTTACTTTACATACAACAATACTTTAGTTATATAGTATAGACTTATAGAAAAAGACCTTCTAAAAAAGTTAAAATGTATTATTGGCACGCGAAACCTTAACTTAGAGTGAATAAATGAAGACTCGGCACACCACTTCTGAAAGGTTGCCGACCCCTGCTCTAGGAGGTTGATGTGAAGGAATATTTCCATGGGTGACTATTCGTCTTGTGTTGTAAGGCCATTTAGATGTGCACCCCACCTTATTGTTACCCGCACACTCTAGGGCACCTCATTCCTCAGGCTCAGGGCATAACCTACTGTGGGTTTATGGGGTCTTTTACCAGTGAAAGACCACACAGTAATATCCTTAGTCTCTATGTATTAACAATCATCAAAACAGAATGCATACGCTAAGCATACAATGCTCACCACTCCCAATAAAGCAGATTCACTTTTCCTGGTGGCTAGTCAGGATTGAGTCAACCGGGGATTCCAGCTTCTGCACGATATAGCTGGCAGAGTGTGGAGGTCTGGCAGCTCTGATCTTGTCCTGGAGTTGGTTCCAAAGAACTTCCTTTTGGACTCCAGTTTATATAGTGAAACTTGAGTCCTGCTTAGCTATACCTTAACCAAGCATTTTACTAAAATATTACAAAATAATTCTTTGATCAATCCTAACATATTGTGAAACAAATCTTTACCCAAAAAGACCCCACCACCTTAGTTGATTAAATCAGGGTTTTTCAAACTGGCAGTCGGGACCTCTCAGGGGGTTGTGAGGTTATTACATGGGAGGTCGCGAGCTGTCAGCCTCCACCCCAAATCCCGCTTTGCCTCCAGTATTTATAATGGTGTTAAATATATTTAAAAGTGTTTTTAATTTACAAGGCGGGGGGTGTTGCACTTAGAAGCTTGCTATGTGAACGGGGTCACCAGTACAAAAATTTGAGAACCACTGACCCTCATAGGGCCCTCGGTTGGAACTGAGCTCCCCTACCACTGCCCCTCAGCTGGGGAGGATGCTAACCCCTAGGCCACGTAGCCCACTGAGAAACCTACTAAAGGGGGTTTGGTTATTTGACAAAAAATTGAAAGTTTCCATGGACAGCAGACACTTTTGCTAAATTTCCTTTAGTCAAAAATCCAATTTTCCAACATAAAACAGATTTGACAGAAAATATTTGATCATCCCTAAACTGAGCCTGTCCTGTAAGGGGATTGATTAGTTCCTGCTCTCTATGGAAAGACCCTTATTGACTCTAATGAGCTTTGGATCACACCGTAAGTTCACTAAGTTTGCAATGTTCCTCTTCAACACAATACATCGTCTTGGGGCATTGGTATTCATTGGGGCATTCACCAACAGTTTTTTAGTCCATATCTAGCTTGGGTTTGGTATACATAAAGTTATCATCTGTTGGCTGTTCAGTGGCCTGCATGAAATGACCTCTGTGAAAATTGAAAAGTGCTGGTTCTGATCTATAAAGGAGAGAGAGAGAGAGAGCATGAGTGTGTGAGACCCTGTCATGGTTGGGACATGCAGTGGGGTTTGAGGTGGAGTTCCCTTGGCTTAGATATAAGTTTTGTAGATTTTAAGGCAAGTAGGGACGATTATGATCATATCATTTGACCTCCTGCATAACACTTGCCATAGCACTTCCAGGAATTAATTCTTGCTTCAGGTCCAACAGCTGTGGTTGAATTAGAGCATATCTTTTACAAAAACATCCAATCTTGATTTAAAGATTTCCAGTGATGGGAAATCCACCATGACCCTTGGTAAGTTGATCCAATGGTCAATTATCCTCACTGTTAAACATTTGCACTTTATTTGAATTTGTCTAGCTTCAGCTCCCAGTCATTGGATCTTGTTACACCCTTGTCTGCTAGCTTGAAGAGCCCTTTGTTATCAGATTTTTGTTCCCCATGTAGACAGATTCATAGACTTTAAGGTCAGAAGGGACCATCGTGATCATCTAATCTGACCTCCTGCACATCACAGAACCTCACCCACTCCTGAAATAGACCCCTAGCCTACTGAACTTCCCAAATCATGGTTTAAAGACTTAAAGTTACAGAGAATTCACCATTTATTACACTAGTTGAAATCTGCAAGTGACCTGTGCCCCATGCTGCAGAGGAAGGCGAACCCCCCTCAGCAATTGTTACTTACAGATGGTGATCAAGACACCCCTTAACCTTATCTTTGATAAACTAAATAGATCGAGTGCCTTGAATCTTTCACTATAAGTTGTATGTGCCAGTCCTTTAAGAGAATACAAGAGGGGGCTGGTTGCAAGACTTTCTCCATGATGGTCCCTTGACTTTGCAATTCACTTCCTAACTCAGTCTAAATGACCAAATTTGTTGACCTTTACAACCTGTTGCAAAGACCATCTGTTTGGGGAGGGCTGAGATTTGAATGGGATGGGGAGAATAGAGTTTTGCGGAGGCTGAGGTTGGGAAATTCCACTTTTGTGGACCAATTCCTCTTGTGTGGAGAAAAACTGTTGTCGTTGTAGATTGGATTTTGAATGATCTGCCAAAGGTGTTGTCGCATTGGTCACTGGCCCCTTTAAGAGGTAATACGTCCAGCTCCACCAGTGTCTCACTCAGATCTTCTCCCCAGGTGGGGAAGTTATTCCAGTCACATGACAGATCATATAGCTAAATCAGTCCAAGCCTAGGGATAAACAAGAACCATCCAGAGAGCCAAAGGAAGAAAACAGGCAGACAACTCAAAGAGAATGCCTACCTGGCCTTAGAAGGAGGGCTATGGACCCCTGAACCAAGGGTGGGAAGAGGTGCTCTGTGAAGCAGGGCTGGAAACTGGCTGCTGGGGAAGATGGCTCGAATCACAACACAGGCCCTGAGCAGGAGAGCTGTGGAAGCATTAGGAGTCCTGAACCAACAGGATGAAGGATTGAGATTGAGAGGCCAGAGAGTCTGAATTTTAAAAACATTTAATAAATAAGATCCCACAAGTATTCTGGTATGGAGAAAATTATTGAAAGACCCCTGAGGGAACTGAGGGCTGGGTGCTGGCAGGGCCACACTGTGCCACACGGGATTAGCTCTGGAACAGGCCCCTCTTACAGCCGCCTAGTGCCTGTGTTCCTCTTATATGCTGAAATAAAAATAAATAAGGTGAAGCTAAATTGCGCATGTGCCTTTGAAAATCCCCCTCAGAAAAGAGTGTTAGCAGAATGGGCTTTTACTGGAGTGTTGTTTATTAAATATATGGCCATTTCCCAGCTGCCCCTCTAACTTTTTCATTAGTTAGCAACTTCTTGTGAGTATCATGGCCCAAAGAGGTCTCAAGGATAGAGTTGAATGAGGAGAGTGGGGCCACCTTGGACTGGTATTCCAGGCCCAGGGGCAGCACAAAAGAAATGAAGTAGAAAGGCTGCTATCATTAATAGGGTTGCCAGGCATCCCGGTAGAAAAGGGACTTGGCAGCTCCGGTCAGCACTGCTGACCAGGCCGTTATAAGTCCAGCTGGCAGTGCAGCGGGGCTAAGGCAGGCTCCCTGCCTGCCCTAGTTCTGTGACTCCCAGAAGCAGCATGTCCTTGTGGCCCCTAGGCGCAGGGGCGTCAGGGGGCTCCGCACGCTGCCCCAAGCGCTGTCTCTGCAGCTCCCATTCGCTGGGAACTGCAGCCAATGGGAGCTATAGGGACTGTTGCCTGCGGGCAAGGGCAAGGCGCAGAGTACCCTGGCCGTCCCTGCACCTAGGGGCTGCAGGGACATACCAGCTGCTTCCGGGAGCCTCCTGAGGTAAGCACTGCCCAGCCAGAGCCCGCATCTCAACCCCCTGCCTCAGCCCTGAACCCCCTCCTGGACCCCAATCCCCTGCCCCAGGTCAAAATCCCTTCCTGCACCCCACACCCCTCATCCTTGACCCCACCCCAGAACCCACACCCCCAGGCAGAGCCCTCGCTTCCTTGCACCCCAACACTCTGCCCCAGCCCAGAGCCCCATCCCACACCCTGAAACCCTCATTTTTAGCCCACCCCAGAGCCCGCACTCCCTGCCCCAGCCTGAAGCCCTTCCCACACTCTGACCCCCTCCTGCACCCCCAGCCCAAGTCCTCACCCCTCCTTCACTCCAACCCCCTGCCCCAGCCCAGAGCTCCCTCCCACACTCTGAACCCCTCTGCCCCACCTCCCATCTGAGCCCCCTCCTAGATCCCAAACCCCTCATCCCCAGAGCCCACACCCCCAGCCAGAGCCATCACCCCCTCCCCCAGACTGGTCAAAATGAGGGAGTGAGCAAGAAAGCAAGCAACAGTAGGAGGGGGGATGGAGTGAACAGCGGTAGGGCCTCAGGGAAGGGGCAGAGCAGGGGTGTTCGATTTTCTGCAATTAGAAATTTGGCAACCCTAGTCATTAACATAGTGGATTATGGGTGCATAATTATTTAGTATAGGAGGGAGGGGTAGGGTCTAGATAGCTCTGTTGCAGCAGCCTGAATGCTGGGATCTCCTGACTTCTAATCCTAGTTCTGCTGCAATGTTCTTTGGAGGGGCACAATTACTCTGTTTCCCCAGCCACAAGATAGGGATAAATACACTATGTACCCTAGCTAACCCTTAGTTACTTAGTGCTTCATACCAGGGTTGAGTGGGTTAGTCGTTGCAAGGGGCCTTCCCCTCATTTGTCATGCCCTCACTGAAACCGAACAGAGTTCTGTAACATTGGTGGACTGAGGCCTCAGATGTCCTACAGATTCTGGATTTCAGCTGTTCATGGGAATGGGACTGTGAGTACCCCAAGTGAGGAGACTCTGATCTCCCCATGAAGGTAAACTCTTAGATATATTTGCATCTTCTCCCCCCTAACACATGTTGTAGCTGTTCCATTTTGTATGAATACTTAACTAATCATTAGGTCAGCAAGAGAGAGAGAATGACTCTAGGTTTGTCTACACAGCAACTAGACACCCGTGGCTGGCCCACGAAAGCTGACTTGGGCTCAGGCTATGGGGCTGTTTCATTGCTGTGTTACTCCTAGGGGAATTCTGTGCCAAAAAATTAAAAATTCTACACGCATTTTAAAAATTTGTGTATTTTATTTGTCAAAATAACATTATATAATCACACGTTTCAATTATTTTAGTAATTTATTTCAAAATACCTGTAAGCAACTAAGTCTATAACAATAGACACACAAACTAATTCCACCAGTAGTTAAAGAAACCACTATGATAACCCAGTTCCCGTTTCTCTGCCCCCTCTTCCCCTGAGTCCAGCCATGGGGCACCCCCCAGCCCAGACACCCCTCCCCACCAGAGCCCAGCTGCAGGGTGCCCTCCCCCCAGCCCAGACACCCACACCCCCTACCCCTGAGAGCCCAGGGATCCAGAGGGAAAAACAGACTGATGCTGGATCCAGCACTTGTGTAGAGATTCCTGCATGTCACCTCCTTCCTTCAGGGAATGCTGAGAACTGCAGTTGCCAGGGTACCTCCAGCTCATACACCCCCAGCAGTGTCTTCTATTTGTGAGCTGGGCTCAGCTGGGTCCAACTGCCCCCAGTGGTGGCCAGCAGCTCTGCAGCCCATTTTGAGCAGGGTGGGGGAGAGAAATTCTGCACACACATTAATTTCTGTGCAAATTCTGCATGCACAAAGGGGCACAATTCCCCACAGGGAGTACTGTGTAGACTTGACCAGTGGGACCCTCTCACCTTGTAGAGTCCTAGAGCTGGGCTCTAGCACAAACCAGGAAGCCTACACAGCAATGAAAGCAGCCCTGCAGCCCGAGTCAGTGGGTGTCTAGGTGCTGTGTAGAGATACATGCTGTAGCCTGCTGGCAGGGGTGCTGAGAGCCATTGAACCAGACTCTAAACCCTGTATATGATGGAAACCATTTCAAGCCAGGAGGTGTGGGAGCACCCCCAGCCCCCCTAGTTCCAGCCCCTACACCTGGTGGTTAAGAAACCCACCTGAGATGAGAGACCCAGGGTCCCCTCCCTCTGTTCCAACAGTTAATTATTTATCCAAAGGGGAAGAGCTTCACGAGGGGAGGAGAGCCTGACCCACAGCAAGAGACTGGGGGTGGGACGGAGGTAAAAGGGGTCTCCAATGGGAGCAGCCATTTCAAGGAGAATCAACCCACTCCTGTCTGGGCCATCCCTAGCTATTTTGGTGCCCTAAGCAGATCCCCCCGTGGGGTGGTTGTGTGGGGCCCCAGGCCTCTGTGGGCAGGAGTGGGCTGGCCCCAGGCCTCCGGGGAGGGCGAGAGGGAGTTGACCACTTCCTGTGAGAAAGGAGTGACCCGAGCCGAGGGCCTGGGGAAGAGCCGGAGAAGGGGCGGAGCAGCCTCAGGAGGGCCCCGACCCTTGTCCTTCAGCTGTCCCAGGGCAGGCCGCGGGCGGGGATTTCTCCCCGCGGGGGGGTTGCGAGGCGCCGGTTGGGGAAAGGGGCGGATCACGCCGCAGTTTGGCAGCCCGCAGCCGCCCTCCCCCGGGCCCTGAGCGCCACCTCGGGCTGGGGGCTCGGCGCCAAGGCGGGGCCCGGGAAAGTCCCCGGGAGGCGGCCGGCGTCACGGGAGTCAGCTGAGCGGGGCAGGGCGGCGAGCGAGGCCTTCACAACAAACCCGCCCCCGCAGCGAGGGGCGCCGCGCAGGACGGGCAGCGGGAGCGGAGCAAGGAGGCGGCAGCCGGCCGGGGGAAGCAGGTCGCGGGCTTGAGCTCAGGTGAGCTTCGCCCTCCGGGGCCTGGGGCGAGGGGAAGTAAAACCAAACCCCGCAGCGCGAGGGAGGGGAAAGGGCTGGCGCAGGTGCCGCTTCCAAACACCGACCGGCCGGTGGCACCGTGCCAATGCGGGGAGCCGGCCCCGAGCCCCAGGGAGAGCCCGGCTCTGCCCTCCTTGCCCCTGGGTCCCCCCGGAGGGCGAAGTACTCAGAGCCTGGGACCGTTTAGAGACCCTGCGAGCTGGGGCATGCCCAGCCTCCTCCTTGCTCATGGGTCCCCCCGGGCCAGAAGGGACCGTTGTGATCCTCTCCTCTGACCCCTTGTATACCACAGGCCAGAGAACTCCCCCCAAATATTTCCTGTTAGAATCGGACTATAGTGTGGCGTCTGTTTGTTTTAAACCACAGCCACTGCACAGGTGTTGACTGTCGCACAGTAAATAACCACCGCGACGTACACAATACGCCAAAAATCAAGTTCATCCCATTTCAAAACAAGCCAATCCCTAAGAACCCCAACACTTTATGTGACTAGATCCCTCCGGCGTGCAGTCTGGGACTATGGTGGGCCCGCAGTTCCCCCTGACTCTCTTTCCTGCTTGCCCCTCATTACCCCTGGTTGCCAGGAGCCGATCAAAAAAAAGCTACAAGCCAAAAACTAGTCACAAGCAACTCACAAGCCAATTAAGCCCAAAACAAGCCCAATTTCTGTGTTTATTTTTTTGTAGGTTTGACATGTCTGAGTCATTGTTGTATGTCACCCGTCCCCATCGTGCTTCAAAATAGACATTACTTCAAGAAATGATAGTACTGCAGAGTCATGGCTCAGAGCCCTGCAGGCTTAGAGATAAAAAAGGCACTGGGGGTTGTGGCCTTTCAATGGAGGCACCAGAAGAATCAGCAGTGTGTTTTGTGGGTTGCTCTGTACCTCTGTAAAGAGAACCTGGTAGCAGGTGGCTAGAGCTGGGAGGGGAGACATGAAAAACTGCATAGTTTAAAAGTGAGGCTGAAAGGCTAAATCTCGAAACAAGATCTCTCCCTGCTGTCATAAAGCTGTGACACTTAGGAATGCTGCTAAGAGATTGTTCTCTCCTAGCCTTGACCCATGTCAGGTAACTGGAGCTGTGGAATAAAAGTTAAAGGTCCCATGATAAGAGTCAGTGTCCAGAGATGACTTACATCCATCTCCATGTATTTAAAGAATAAATGATTTTTACCAAACTGAAGGGGTGTGAACTACGGCATTGCTAATTACTAAGGATTACGTTTTAGTCACAGGTATTTTTAGTAAAAGTCATGGACTTTCACAGCCTGTGATCTGTCCATGACTTATATTATATACCCCTAACTAAAACTTTGGCCAAGGGGGCTGTGGGTGCTGGGGGGGGCAGTGGGGTGCAGCCTGAGACCCCCACTGGTGTTGGAGGGGGCAGACAGCAGTGCATGACCTAGGATCCTTGCTGGTGCTGGGCAGGGGGGAGGGTTGGCGGGGCTGGCAGGCTCCCTACCCAGCTCCGCGCATCTCCCCGGAAGAAGCTGGCACGTTCCTGCAGCTCTTGGGTGGAGGGAAGGCCAGGGGGGCCTCCTGCGTGCTGCCTCCACCATGAGCTCTGGCTCCGCAGCTCCCATTGGCCGGGAGCCTCAGCCAGTGAGAGCTGCGGGGGCAGTGCGCAGAGCCCGCTGGCCCTTCTGCCTAGGAGCTGAAGGGATGTGCCAGATGCTTCCGGGGAGCCCCCCCCCCAATCCCCTGCTCCAGCTCCTACCCAAACTGCTGCTACGGGGAGGGGCACAATGGCCTGAGACTGCCCCAGCAGTGGTCGGTGTGACTGGCGCAGGGGCTACTTGATCTGCTCTGGCAGCCCTGGAGCCAGCCACACCAGCCGCTACAGAGGTCACCGTGATCTCCGTAACAGACAGGCAGCCTTACTAATGACATACCTCTTCGTGCCCGCCCCTTTACATGACCTCAAGGTTTTGGTTTCATGGCCACCCTTCCCCTGGATGAGAAGAAATAATTGAGATTCTCACTGGAACCTGTTGGTAGAACTGTTCATGTTACCTGTTGAAACCAGCACTTACAGCTCCTTACAGACCAGGGACAAGAAACTGGAGGCCTGATTTTTCTCTTCCTTTTTGCTTTTGACACCCGTGTCACTCCATTGGAGTGACACCAGTGTGGTGAATTAAAGATTTGGGCCATATGACTCAAACCTGTACCATGACTGTGGAGAGCAGAAACAAATGGTGTTTTTTGCTGAGCAGCTTGCAGCTATTTCTGTTCTGGGGGTTTCCATGTGAACAATTTCTTATAAATGTGTTATTTGCTTATCCCATTTGTTTGTTTGTTTATGTATTATAATTAATAATACACGTTAAATATGGATAGTGCCAAAGCTTTGTATGGGGCTTTACAGAGTTGAAGGCCAGGTCCCTGCACTGAAGAACTTAAAATCTGTATTGGACAAAGCAAATAAAGGTAATCAACAAAGAAAAGAATTAGGAAAGGGAAGGATAAAAGAGCAGATACTATTTATTGTAAACAAATCCTAAGCTGTCACTTTTTAAAATTGAGAATGTTTTGGAGCATCATAAGTTTCATTAATTTTGTTCTGATTATGGAGTTAGCTCTAAAATCCCTCCCTCCCTTACAATTAACTTGTGTAGTGAGAGTGAGTCGTGCACCGGGCTAGGACTTAGACCGAGTTTGGCAGCGCTGGATTCAATACCCTACTCTGATGCTGGTTTGCTGAGTGACCCTGAGCAAGTCCCTTCCCTGGGTCTCCCCCCATCTAAAATTGGGATGATGATACTGGCCTCCTTTGTAAAGAGCTTTGAGTTCTACAGGTGAAAAGTGCTGTATAAGAAAAGGGCAGTATCTGTCCCTGGCAATAGAATTACAGCTACAGGACCACATTCCTTAGTATTTGGTTTTCTGATTTCAATAATTATGTATTGCATGCCAGCACCACTTTCACCGGGCTGTCTGTCTCTTGAGCTTGGCCTCTGTGGCAACCATCAAATGCTTGGTGGTGCTCCTAATGGAATACAAATAAATACACTATAAATTATAACATACCAGCCTCTTAACATCCAAATGCCCAGAAACTTAAGAGAAGGCCTGGTTTAAGAAGGGGTAGAAAGGGACAGGTAGATTAGATAATGTAAGGCCATCTGTGGTTGTTCTAGAAATACCTTTCTGGTGTATGGAGGGAAAGAAAACTTTAAAGTATTTTTCTTAAACATTACATGAATATATTGTCTCATATTATAGAATTAGAATTTATAATCACTATTCCATGATGAGATATCTTTGAGATACATTATATCTTAATTAAAATTATCTTTAGGTTTTTTTCTCAAAAAGGATTTTATCAAAAAATCAGTTTTTGTGTTTTAAAAAAAAAAGATTTTAATTTTTTTTTAAAAAAAAATCATTGATTTTTATCCACCCTGATGTGCTCACAGTAGATTGTGTATTGCTGAGGAGATGTGCTGCAGAGTTCTGTATGAAGGCTCAGCATTGTAGATGAATCTCTTGAACAAAATGTGGATGAAACAGTCAAGTGCTCCCTGGTTTCAAATCAAAGCCATGTGCAACTTGTAGGGGTTTGCCCCAAAGTGATGATACAAGCCCACGTTTGCTGAATGGTTAATGAGTTTCGGCTGAGTGTTATGTGAATAAACTAAATAGCGAAAGGCTCACACAGATCTTTTGGGGTTTTATGGGGTATAGTCTGTTGTGGTAAGCTCAGTAGCAACACTCCTTTGTCATGGCAGGGCAGAACGATCTAGTGGTGTATCCATGGTATGTCTCGGTGGTGGCTAGCTACTGGATTTTCTTGGTATGCAACTTTGCAGCAGGAAATTAAATTTCTCTTTGTTAATCTTATTATAGTCACTGCAGTGATGTCCAGCAAGCCGCTAAGGCGTCCTGCTGAAAATGGTGAATGTCACAAGAGTGAAACGGGAAATGGACCCCACAATCTGGCATCTCCTACGCTTGGCACGTTTACACCAGAAGAGATGGTGCAGCAGATGAAAGAGCTGATTACAGAGAACAATGAATTAAAAGGTGAATGAGAACCTGCCTTGAAATGTAGAGGCTAGATTCTCCATGGTCTTGTACTGTGCCAAGTGGGTTTAAATACACTATCACAGGGGTAGGCAACCTATGGCACGCGTGCCGAAGGCAGCACACAAGCTGATTTTCAGTGGCACTCACAGTGCCCGGGTCCTGGCCGCTGGTCCGGGGGGCTCTGCATTTTAATTTAATTTTAAATGAAGTTTCTTAAACATTTTAAAAACCTTATTTACTTTACTTACAACAATAGTTTAGTTATATATTATAGACTTTTAGAAAGAGATCTTCTAAAAACGTTAAAATGTATTACCGGCACGTGAAACCTTAAATTAGAGTGAATAAATGAAGACTCGGCACACCACTTCTGAAAGGTTGCTGACCCCTGCACTATCAAATACAAATTCCCCACCCAATCACAGTGGCGTGGTAACATTTTACCACACTTGCTTGCACTATGCATAGGTGTAAAGGTGTAAGGCAATACAGAATCTCCCTCGGGCTATATGGTAATATTTAAGATGATCTTATGAAATTGAATCTGTATGGAAGAATAAGGGGAAACAACCAGATTGAAGTATAACTTGGTTTCTTGAGAATTATAGAAATAGTTAGTATAGGTTTGCAAAATTAGTATGAAAACTTACCAGACCGGGCACAAAATCTGTTTGGCTATGATGATTGATACAAAAACAAATAACATTTCCTCATCAAGGAAACAAATGTATTTGCCCTGGTCAAATAAGTGTTTTTTCCCTCCTCAAGGCTGGGTTAGTATGACCATGGCCAGAGAGTTCCATGAGCCATTAGGCTTTTAAAGTTTATTTTTCAAAACATCATTCTGTATTTAAAATGTAGATTATTAATAATTCTTATAGCACTAATCATGCATTACTAATTACATGGGTTACAAAAAGGGATACATTTCAGAGACTTAAATCAATACAATACACAGGAATTATGCTGAGATAAAATAAGAAAGCTCTCTTTGACAGCTCTTAGGGCAAATGGAAAGCTAGAGCAACATATATAATTCATCAGAGGTTAAAAAATGAAGACCTGGTATCTGTACACACATACCATTTGTCTAGCATCTTGTAAGATGCCATCTCTGTAGACGCAACATCACTAATACTGCTCATTAATTGTTAAAACATATATTGATGCTTTTCCCAATTTGAGTACCACCTTTTTAGCTGTAACAGCTCTTATTTCTACAGCCGTCAGAGATTTCTAGAGTCATTAGGTCCTCTAGGATGTAAAGCCAAGGGTATCTTTCATGGTCTGGGAAGCAGTGTGTAAAATAACTTTATTAATATCTTTTCAATACCATGCTTGGCAGTCCAATACCATATGAAGTAAAGTTTCAGGACCAAACTTTCAGCTCATGTAAACTGGTGTAGCTCCATTGTCTTCAGTGGATTTATACCAGAAGAAGAAATAGTCCTCTGTTATATTACAGCTCTGGCACGCTTTACTGTTGGAAGCTAAAGAAAAGTACATTGTGTTTGAAATCCAGTAACCCTGAAAGAAATTAGTCTTTAAAGTGGCTCTGACATGAAATATTTTAATTCAGTGTTCCCCAACCTTTTCGTCTGGCAGGCGCCAGACAAAGGACTGTGGCGGTGGTCGAACATCCGCTGAAATGCTGCCGAATTTTGGCGGCGACGCCTCTCGATGATGTTGCTTGTCGGCGGCAAGCGATGTCATCAAGAGGTGTCGCTGCTGAATTTCAGCGGCATTTCGGCGGATGCTCGACCGATGGCCAGGACGTGGGCACAGTTAGATGCCCCCGCGGGTGCCATGGCACCCGCGTGCATCGCGTTGGGGACCCCTGTTTTAATTGATCTGTTGGAGCCCTTTGTAATTGTGTATCCTCACAAATTCATGACGTTTATAAAAGTCTTCTCGCCAAGGGAAAAAATGACTATATACAGGGCAGCAATGAGGGTGTTTACTTTGTGTGTTTAACAGCACTTTGTGTCTAATCAAACAGGAAAATAATATAGCTAACCACTTTCAGCCATAGTAAGAATCAGTATAATGTGTAACACTTTCAGACAGAGATGTGACTTTCAAATTGACAGCATGTCTTTAAATTCAGTGACTTTTTTTTTTGTGGATGTTAGAATGTATGATCCCTGGATGAGTCTGACATTTTGTGTAATGTCCCTAAAGCTCTTTAATTTCCTTTGGCTAGATCGCTTTTTATTTAAATAAGGATCAGCATTGGCCTCTACATGTTGTTCTCACTGAAGTCAATGGAAATTGCATGGGTATCTGAGCGCATAATTGGATCCTAAAGTATCTTGGGTTTTGAATATTTAGACTGCATTTTTGTAAACATGTAGCCAGGATTTTTCCGGTGAGGCTCAAGAGTATGGTCTGATTCTCCCCTACCTGTACCTTGTATAGTCATTTGACAATCACAAGATGCAAGGTAGTGGAGAAGCAAGTCACGCCTTACTTGTAAATGGTGATCTAATGGTAACCCAAGAGATTCAGAGACCACGGACAGGTAATTTAGTGTTATGGCAATATTATTTCTTTAGAGGGCCCCAAACAAGATCAGCACCTCATTGTACTAGATACAACAAACCTATAGTAAGAGAGTCCTTATCACAGATAGCTGACCATCTAAATAAAAATACTCTGCTCTTCCGTGCAGAACATTGTCACTGGGCTGGCTCACTTTCCTGTTTCTCTGGCAAAGGATTAGTATCTGTTCATATGTTAAGTATCAGAGGGGTAGCCGTGTTAGTCTGGTTCTGTAGAAGCAGCAAAGAATCCTGTGGCACCTTATAGACTAACAGACGTTTTGCAGCATGAGCTTTCGTGGGTGAATACCCACTTCTTCGGATGCAAGCCCTTCTTGCATCCGAAGAAGTGGGTATTCACCCACGAAAGCTCATGCTGCAAAACGTCTGTTAGTCTATAAGGTGCCACAGGATTCTTTGCTGCTTGTTCATATGTTGTTTCTGAACACTCTCTAGAAGCCATGAAGATACATAACCAAGCTATGAAGGATCGGTATGAGGAGCTTTCTGTATGGCGAGAGAAACAGAAGGAAGAGCGGGAGTTTTACGAGTCCAAGTTCAAAGAAGCTAAACATTACTTGCAAGCCAAGTGCCTTGAAAATGAAGAGCTGCAGAAACAACTTCAAAGCTTAAAAGAGAAAGAGGTAGGGTCTGAAATGGTAAATAAAACGTGGCCAATCAACTTTTTATTTTTTAATGGGAGGAGCATTCATATCACTTTGTTACACTGTATTTTTTAACGTTTTTCCATTTTTTGGTTTGTTTTTACTTTAGAGGGATTGTATCATAATGGAAATCATTGGCCTGATTATTTTCCGAAGGTAACCGACTTCCAGGAGACTTGAGAAATCAGGCTACAGCTGAGAGAATTAAAACTGAACTTCGGACATCTCATTCACTTTTCATTCTCTGTTCTGTTTAGTCATGTTTCTCTTTTGGTTTCTCTTTTGGGTTTGTTTCCTAGTTAGTTTTTTCCTTCTCAGGCACTAGTTTAGTGCTCTTCTGTTTGGGCTTCCAGTGTTACAGGGGGAAGTGTAAATGCAAAAAACAAACAAAACAAAAACACCAGAAACCCTTCCCACTATTTCCATCTAACTTTTTTTTAAGTCATAAAAATACTTTTGTTCATGTTGGGCCAAATACATCCCTGGTCTGCAGTACCTATATTTTGAGTCAATCTAAACTGCCTGTCTGCATCCCTCTAAGTAATGGGAAAAGTTGCTTTGTAACTGAGTGGTTTGAAACAGGGTAGGAGGCGCCTTAAGTAGGAATATTTTTGCCCCTTCCCTACATACAACAAATACTAAAAAGCAAATAGGGGGCCCTCTTGAGCTGCTCAGGGCCCTAAGCAATAGCTTGGTCTGCTTATGCTTAGCGCCAGCTCTGCTCCCTGAGGTAGCCATCTAATAGCATGGCAACATTGACCTGCATGTATCCTCATGTAGGAGGCCTATATGAAAGAAACCTGTTTAAGGTTTGTACCTGGGATATGTATGTGGAGATATATTTGCACCTTCAGGTGTAGAACATTTATTTAAAATTCATACTTCAGGGTTTAAACTAACTATTAGGGATTAGGATGAGATCTTCATTGTGGCAGATTATCGCACATCTGCCTATTAAGGGATTTCTTGCACCTTCCTTTGAAGCATCTAGTGCTAGCCAATGTTGCAGGATACTGGTTGTTTATTATTATTATTTATTAGTTTGTATTAGATGAACTACAAATCTGGTAGTTCTCATGTTCATTCAAATTCAAGGCTGTCATCTCACTGGCATTCAAAGTATGATGTCCATAAATTCACTCTGTCGCCTGTTTGCCCCCTGAAATATGCTTTTCTGCATTTGGCTGGTGGGCAGGACTCTCTATCTATCGTCCAACCCCAAAGGAGTGGGGTGTGTGGGAAATGGGGGGGAAGAGAGAAATCACTATAGGTAGAACAGAGGAGAATGATCAAATCAGAAAAGAACAAACATCCTGTAAAAAGAATATGAGCACCTTTTAGACAGAAAACACGGAGCGGGAGTTAGGACTCTGGTCTAACATGGGGTCTAAGATTCTGATCCTGCAATGTTTCAGGGTAGCAGCCGTGTTAGTCTGTATCCACAAAAAGAACAGGAGTACTTGTGGCACCTTGGAGACTAACAAATTTATTTCAGCATAAGCTTTCGTGAGCTACAGCTCACTTCTTTGGATGCATAGAATGGAACATGCAGACAGGAGATATTTATACATACAGAGAACATGAAAAGGTGGAAGTATGCATACCAACAGGAAGAGTCTAATCAATTGAGATGAGCTATCATCAGCAGGAGGAAAAAAAAAACTTTTGAAGTGATAATTGAGATGACCCATAGAAGGTGTGAGGAGAACTTAACATAGGGAAATAGATTCAATTAGTGTAATGATCCTGCAATGAATTCTGCATAGGCAGAAGTTATTGGGGGGCCCTTGGCAGGCCCAGGAGTTTGTCAGTCTAGACCTTGATGAGCTCTAAGGGAGAAAAAACTGTTCATTTTTTAATTCATAGTATGTTAAACTAGTTTCTCAAAAGCTCTCTTTAAAGTGATGCTGTCAGATCAGACTTTGCGCCAAATTAATTTTTTTGCAAAGCCTACCACAGAGAGAGAATGGTGGTGACCTAGGCAAGGACACATATTACTGTTTGTGATTTTTCTCTTCAGAGAGAGAACGTGAAACAGTCCCTTATTTAAGATGAACTTTATTTAATAAACTCCTCAGTGCCACTTTGAATCCTATGTTTTTACTTCAGCCTTCCCGAACTCATAGTAGAAAAAGAAGTGAGGAAGAAGGTTGTACACAGGAGAGGGAATAGTTACAAGTCCAAGGAGAGACTGGTGAGGATTGGGGAACAGGGCCCAGAGTGCTGGAGTCAATGATGGGGAATGAGGAATGAAGAGATAAAGGATTTAGAGTCTACCTATTTACATGGCCCCAACACTGTATTGTCCAAGTATTTAAAATAGTCCTGTCAGCACTATGGAATTTACTGTATTGAAGGACCTGATGAAAGCACATTCTTGCAATGTAGATAGGGGAGAACTGAGTTTGATGAGCTTGAGTCTCCTCTTGCTTACACCAGCAGCTCCGCTGACTTGAGTGGAGTTACTCCTGGTTTACAGCAGTGTTGATGAGGAGAATCAGGTGCATGTTTCTAAACTGGGTTCCAGCCTTTCAGGAGGTGGTTGCATCATTTGATAACTTAGTTTAATGCAGTTTGATCAAAGCAAATTTAAATAGTTTATTCACTGACTTTTTCTAGGCATACCTAACGGTGGTCAGGGTGTTTGGGATGCTGTTGTGTTGTCTTTGCCTCAGCACTTCTGCTTGAGTAGTTTTTTGGATTTCTGTTTGGTTGGCTAATATGGTATGTATTTTGCATCTTTCCCAGGAGAACTGCACAGTTCCTAGGGAGGAAATGACCCAGGAAACAAAGCAGCTGAAGACACAGTTGCTGCGGCTTCAGGCTGAGAAGGCAGATCTGCTTGCCATCGTTTCAGAACTACAGCTCAAACTCAGTGTCCCTTCGACAGAGGACTCTTTTGTTGAGATCAGAATGAGTGTAAGTTATTGGGAACAAACCATTAACAGCACCATATTTTTGCTATCAAGAAGTATTGGCCTATTGCAGGAAGAGTACAGAAAGCACAATCTGAAAAGTCTTTGTGGTTAAGACAGGATATTTTCGAGGGCAAATTTCTGTGTGATCTGTGAGGGATGTAGCAGTGCAGTTTCCTGTAATAGTAATGGTAAATGCACAGCTCAGTCCCTGTGCAATGTGTTGAAAAGACAATATGCCACTTTGAGAGGGGGACTAGCAACCCCAACCATAATAGCAGAAACACAGGTTGCACAGACGATATACCCTAGCATGAGTGAATAACATACTGTTCTTTTGAGTAGTTAACTTTATGCTGGGGATTATTCTTTAAAGGGATTTTTGTCTCCCTTCTCCTATAGTAATGAGGGCCCTTATGCGTGTGTGAGTGAGGGCTGGAGAACTAAATGGCATTTCTGTTCTCCATTCTCTCCTGTTCAGTCTGTTTCCTGCACACTACACTGACTCCACTCCAGGGAGATGCCTGGAGCAGGCATTGCATGCCATAGGTTCGCTTTTGTGCTGTATTTAGTTCAGGGGAAACTTGTATGTGTGGGTTTTTTTTTTTCTCCTAGTGGCAAGGAAAGGGTTCCATTTTCTGTTGACAGAAATCAGAGATGCTGTCAAACTCAGCTTAGCTCAAATTTTAGATATTCAAAAGTTCTGTGCCGTAACTGTGCTAAAGACAGAGAGAACTACTTTTACCATCACCATTGAATCTGTGGAAGCTTCTTCATGGACAAAATCAATCGTTTCTTGATCATTTTTATGGTAATGGATCCATGTCTGGAAGGGCAATCGCTGCATGAGGCTGAAGGGGTTTAATTCACCCTCACTCACTGAGGTTCTAGAGTTGCTGGGGAAGCTTCAAGCTGCGAGCTTCACTTATGCCCCATTATGGCTACAAAATTCAGTCAGGAAGGCATTGGATTCTACATTGGCAGAGAAAAATTATTCCTTATCGGAGGGCAGGTTGTTGGCTTCCCACAAATGAGTGGTTGTTAGACCTATAGTGGAAGTCATCTCTGATATTGATGAGCATGTCAATTGCCTGATCTCTGATTTTTTTGTTGTTGTTGTTAGGGGAAAAAATTAATGGCAAAAGATTGCAGGGGGAAGGTATGGCTTCCCTACTGTCCTTCTCATTTGATCTGTATGACAGGGTGGCCAGAGTACATGTTAAATATTAACTTTTAAAATTTCCAAATGTGAGATTTATTCCCTGGAATCTTGTGTAGTTGTATTGTCATGCTGTGATTCTTCCTGACCTTTCTCTTACTGAAAAAGTAAATGAAATAAAAGCAGATTCCAAGTTGTTGCTAGCCAGTGTAATATCAACGCTAATGTTATTTTTATCCCCAACAGGAGGGAGAATCAAATGCAGCTTTAAAAGAAAATCAGGATGTTAATAGCCAAAGGACCAACAACGCAGCTGCCTACATGTATGTGGAGTCTGGGGCTGTTTCAAGCTTGATATTTTATTATTATTTTTTTTAAACCAAAATCACAGAATGTAGTCCTTAAGACTCCTCTCACAATTCTGTCTTCACATGAACTCTTATCCCTGAGGCTTTTTTCTTTGCTGAACTTCTACTTCTTCATAGGTTTAGGCAGCTGATACTATTAAAGTTTCCATTTTGGATGCTGTCCAATTTAGTAGGAAGGACTGGCTTAGATAATCCCATGTGACATGCTAGCTACATTTCCGTAGCACGTAATATGATACCTATACATCCTATCTCAAAATTTAGGGAGTATGAACATAGTGAATAGCCAGACACACACTCCCCACGCCACAAGGAGTGGAAGGTTGTGTCATATCACAGGAAAGTTAATTTCCCTATTACTTGTATTGAGGTCTCAAATTTGATGTCATGAACTAATGTGTTTTCCACTAGCATAATCTGACATAAAAAAGCACTTTAAGGGGGTGAAATACTACAGGGTTTTTTGGCTCAGAAATAAGGCAATTTTAATGAAAATGTCATTTTTCTGGGATTTTGGGGCAGGGGGAATTGTTTTGTAGAGAGATGTGAAATTTTGCATGTTTAATTGGAAAAGCTATTTTGTGAAGACATCCACCATGAAAAGCAACACTTTGGTTCCACAAAATGACCCATAATATATTTGTGACTATTTTAAATGTCAGATTTCTGTTTTTGCATAGACCTATTCAGTTAAGTGGTTAAATACATCCTCCCTCTTGTTGTTCGCTGTTTTTGAAGTGGTGCTCGAAGCAAGACCTGCACTCATGGTCATGGAGCCAGATCTTGAGGATCATGGGCTGCCACTATTTTAGCCTTTTGGCAAGACTCATTTTCTGGATGTCCAACTTGAGACATCCTAATGGGGCCTGACTTTCAGAGGGCTGGTTCTCAACAATTTCTGATTCCTATAAGGTGTCTTAAGTTGGGCACCCAGAATCACTAGTCACTTCTGAAAATCTTGGCATCCAGCTAGGCGAATGGTGGACTGTAAAATTAATTTGTAATCACCTGTACTAATAGCATGTTTGATCATAGAAGGAGCAGATCTGTGGATGAACCAAAGAATTTGGAATCTGAAGAGCTTACTGTTAGCCAACTTCTTTGTTGCCTTAGAAATGAGACTCAGATGAGGGAGACCCTTGAAAAGGAACTTCAAGAACACAAGGAGAGGTATATAATAGATGGTAACAAATATTTTGAATTGCAACCATTATCCATCAGAGCCATTTTAGCCAAAGCTACCAAACCCGTGGGTAGACCAAGGACAAGCTAAAATGTCAATATGATGTTGACAGTAGTATATGGGCTGTAGTACATGCAGCTGTGCGTTGACCAACATTTATCTCATAATGACTCCTTTATTGTAGCCGTGGAAGGGGTAAATCACAGGTTCTCTTCTTCTATCTCCTGTTCTCTTAATTCTCTTAGCACACAGCAGTTCAGGATCCTTTTCCCATTGCCCCCTCTGGGCTTGCAGCTTCCCAAAATTGAAGTGAAATGGTATGATGGATATTTGAGAACATTTTACCTCCTGAATTGCTCACACACTGTTCTCTGCAGTTTTCCAATGAAATATATAAAATAGAATATCAGTGTTGGAAGGGACCTCAGGCAGTCATCTGGTCCAACCCCCTGCTCAAAGCAGGACCAATCCCCAGACAGATTTTTGCCCCAGATCCCCCTCAAGGACTGAACTCACAACCCTGGGTTTAGTAGATCAATGCTCAAACCACTGAGCTATCCCTCCCCTCATGGTGTGATGTCCTTTCTATTGGACCTTGGGCATGTCAAATTTTATATAGTGGGAATAAAAATAGTTACTTCACAAGACTTTAATTCTTTAATGTTTGGGACTCTGATACTTCCTTTTCGAAAGCTCCCTAGAATGCCTAAAATAAATTTAATTCCAGATACCTAAAATGAATGTCCCAGATGAAATTGCATAAGCTCAATCACATTGGTGTAAATTGGAAGTAACTGTTCAAGTTAATGAAATTTCACTGGTGTGAGTAGAAGCTGCTCCACAATTACCATTTTGCAAGGACAGTGTGAGATCTGTTCAGAGTAGACACTATACCAGTGCAAATCAGTCACATAATTGTTCTAAACAGCCTTCCTAGAAGTGATAACAAGCTTATCATTTGGCTATTGGCCATGTCTACACTGCAATTAAACACTATGCAGTTAAACACCTCCAGCCTGAGCCCAAGTGGCTACACTGCAATTAAACAGCTCCATGGCCAGAGCCCCTCAAGCTGACATGGGCAAGCTGAGGATGTTTAATAGCAGAGTAGACATATCCTCAGGGTATGTCTACACTGCAGTTTAAGTTGTTTTTTGTAGTGTTGGCAGGCGTACCCATGCTGGCTTTAATCTGGCTAGCCAGGTAACAATAGAAGTGAAGACGTAGTCATCACAGGTTTCTGCATAGGCTGACTGCCCCAGTAAAAGCCTGCCTGGGACACTATGTATTCAGGTTGTTAACCCACACTAGAGTCCATGCTGCTATATTAGTATGGATATACCTACCCACAATATAATTGCACCTTAATTTGTAGTGTAGATGTATTCTCAAAAAAGTGTGAAATTCTCTTTACCATTTGAAAACCTCAAAGGAAAAAATGGATTCAGAATTAATATTTCTGATCGTATTCCCAACTTGTAAGAGACGCAAGGGACAGATGCATCCATACCCGTAGAAAAAGATTTTTAGAAAGTAGCTTTCATTTGTACTGTGGCATGATCACTATGAACGATGATCACTACAGCTGAATCCCACTTTATTCCTGTACCATGAAAATAAACTTGTATGTCTTTCTATATAAAATGAAGTAAGGGCAAAGTATGTGGGAGAATCCAAAAAAAAATTAGCTTTTGGACATATCTTCATATTTCAATGTGTGCTTTTTTTTTTTTAATTCTGACTCCTATGGGAAATGTTAATGTTAGAGTAATATATACAGCAATAGCATATGGTATCTGAATGTTCCTACTTTTTTTAAAATGCTCATTATCTCATACTGAATGTGTGTTGAAACTATCATCATTGGCTTCTTACGTTTCTCAGGCTATCAAAGCTGGAGAAGGAAGTGGCTGATTATCTGGAGAGTGGAACTCAAACAGAATGGGCAGAAGAAGAGGATGAAAGTGCAAAGACAGTATGTACCAGTCATCTGGGGGACACGATTTTGAGCAACTACAAAGAACTTGTTGGGGCAGGTAGGATTAGTGTTAATGATACAGGTGTCCAGCCCTTTGGCTGCACCTGAGGACCATTGGGCAAAGCTCAAGAAGAAGATACAAAGGTGAACTCCATGCTCCCCTGATCCTGGCCTGGTTCTCCTGAAGGTTGTTCTAAATTACACAAACTACCAATAGCCCCAAGAGACAGTTATAGCAGCCTGGAATCAGTGGGACATAGTGGAGTCCCACTCATGCCCAACTATCTTGACCATGCTGTCAAGTGGGAGCCAATAAAGAACAAAGTAGTAAGCTCGCAGTAGCTGGCAGTTGTATTTTGCATAAGCTGGTTTCTCTGTTGCTCGAATGTTTAGCCACAAGTACAGTGAATTATAGTAATCAAGTCTGAAGGTGATAAACGCATGGATTATTGGGGCTAGATCTTCAAGGAAGAAGGGGTAGAGGATTGTAGCAGCTGAAGGTGGAAGAAGCTGGTGGTGTGTTTGTGTATGTTGGGGGGGAGGGGTTGCTGCCACAAACCACTTGAAGGGTAGGGGAGTCCCAGCCACTGATACCCACCATCCCCTAAATGACCAGGTAGTATCCCAGCCAAACTACCTCTCCATACCAGTCTGATGAACAGGGTGGGAGATGCCCCAGCAAATTTCTTCAAGTATTTTCCTCTTCTGATCACTTCAGTCTTGCCTGGGTTCAGATTGAGTCAGATACCCTTAATTCAGAGGTAGGCATTGTGACATATTTATGACTGTGTTGGCTGTATCTGTGAAAACATGAAGTGTACAGCTGGGTTTCCTCAATGTATTGTTGGCAGCAGAGCTTATGTTGTTTCACCAACTCTCCAAGCAGCTTCTCACCAATGCAGATGTTGTAGGGGGCCAGGAGAGTAGGGTGGATCTTTTGGAGACCATGCAGGTGAGAGCCCTTGGGGATCAGGAGCAGTTGCCATCACCACTGAGTCTGGGGTGAGAGGGAAGACTTCAGGTGTTGCAGTGCTGTACCATCTACTTCAGCTATGTCATGTAGGCGGGTCAGCAGCTGCTTGGAGATGGTCTTTGTCCATTGTTAGGAGGAGAGTTGTTTTAAGTGCCACTAGGGTTGTGGCTGTGCTGTCCTCTGGTCTTGAAGTTTTCAGGAAGATGAGAGGTCACCTGATGCTGGAGTTTGCCTGTCATTACTTTCCTGTTTGGAGACAGGTGATGGTTGGAGAGGTAGTCTGCAGCCATTTTCCCAACAATTTTAAAGAAGTTTGGGGTGCCCAAAATTGCAGTTCTGCTTTCTTTAGGAATGCTCAGTAATTGCAAGATCTTTATATTAATCTCACAGTGGAGCAGAGTTTTCTGGTGCTGAATGATTTGTGCTGTTCTCTTTAGAAAGAGAATGGTGGTTACCTGATACAGGTGTCTAGTTTGTTTACAATTTTCAAATCTTGAATTGTCTGAGTATAATTTCCTTCTAACAGGTTGGTAGTGAAATAGAAACCCTGAACCTGCAGGTCTCATCCCTCTTCAAAGAGCTTCAGGAGGCCCATGCTAAATTAAAAGAAGCTGAGCTGATCCAGAAGAGGCTTCAAGAAAAGTAAGGCTCAGAAAAGGAAATGTTCTGCTGATGATAATCTTAATGTTCATAACCCCTTCCGTCTGGGGAGTTTAACAAGCTCTACAAACACTAACTGGTGCTTTCAGATCTACTTATGAAAAGCACTATATTAAAGCTAAGTATGGTTATTGATTAAGCCTTGTGGTACTTCTGAGAAATGGGTATGTATTAATCTCATTTTACAGGTCAGGAAACGGGGCCCAGATATCCAAAAGTATTTAGGCACCTGACTACTATTTATTTCTGTGGGAGTTAGGTGCCTAAAGTACCTTTGAGGATCTAGTCCTCAGTGGCTTTCACAAGATTTGAGATGCCACCACGAGTCAAGCAGAGTTAGCAATAGACCTCAGGAATCCTGATTTACAGACTGAGGATTTAATCCTTCCTGATGTGAAAGGGCATTTTAAAATAAATGAAATCCCTTGAAGGAAGAGATTTGCAATCTTAAGAAAAGCAGTTAAGGGCCCAATTTGCACCATTATTCACATGAGTTCTTAGCACACTTGAAAATCAGGCCACTTAATTAGGTGCATTTTAAAAAAAAGTAAGAGCCTCACTTCAGGCACCCATTTTTTTAAAAACTTTTAGCCACGATTCCCATCTTTTTGAGAGCATATAACCTAAGGAAAAGGATATGGTTCAGTCCCTTTATTTTCTTACGGTTATGCATTGGGTTTTTTCTTCAGTCTCATGAACTAAGCTTTGGAGGTAAATATTAATCATAAATATAGGTTCTCTTTGTATGATACCCATCATGATGACTTTGATCAAGAAAGGGAGATAGGAAAGATAACCACTCTCCTTCCTTTTTGTCAGGTGTCAGATACTTGAAAGAAAAAACTCCGCTACTTCAGCAGATTTGGATGAGAGGCAGCAGCTCCTATATACCATTAAAAAGCTAGAGCTTCAGGTGGAGAGCATGCAGTCAGAGCTCAAACTGGAACAAGCCAAAACAAAGGAAGAAAAGTGAGTGTGACAAGATTTTGTACTTTACCATAGAGTCTCCTCACCTGACCTCTACATATCTTTGTAATGCGTCCAAGGAGTAACTGAATCTCAGATGTGACTGTGTGTGCACATTCTCCCCCCCACCACCACCCCCGTTAAATTGAGCTTGTAGAGATTAATCTGAACTGGAACACTGGATCCAGATAGCCTCAGTTTATCAAAGTTGACCATTCAAACCTCTCTCTACAATAGGCCCAAAGTGGATCTTCACATCCAAAGAGCCCCAACCTTTGCGGAAGTCCCAGCTCTAACCTCTGACTTGTGCTGTTCTCTAGCTGTATACAGTTGTACTTTGCCGGCTCAGGGACATGTTGGTGATCTAAACAGATCCCTGCCTTCAGATATTGGGTACATTAACTTACTGTGTCCAGCCTGAGGACAGAAACACAAACTGGCTTCCCATGTTGGCTTTTTCCTTACAAAAGGTGAAGAGATAGATACTTTGCCTAGCCTGTTACTGTATTTTACTAAATTCTTCCTATGGAGCTGCACAGACATACCCACAATGCATTTTTGAAAGACTGCACTTGGTTAGTTACCCATATGCCGTCCCCAGAGTGTAGCATGGGGCCCATCTCCAAGTCAGCAGGAATTTCTGCAGGTTGGTAGTTTTGTCTAGCAGCCAGTTAGTAATTTCACTTGCCTGGACTAAGTTTAACTCCCCAGGTTGCTACACAATAGCATTTTCTTCACTTGGCTTACAAAAGAAAATGGAAACTCAATTGAATTATTTTTAAGGATAAATCTGAGGAACCTTCCCTCTGATGGTTACATCCAAATGATGGCTACATGTGACCAGCCATAGAACTGAACTACTCCAGTCTGACAGACATAGATGCAAATTTTAGGATAGGCTGTGAGGGGCCTTGAAAATCAAGACAAGCAGTTTATGCTCGCAGATACTGAGCAATGTCTACCAGGCATTTCAGTACCAAGGCAGATCAAGTGGATTATAATAGGCTCTTGTGAGCAGTTCCCTAATTTGTCACTTCCTTGGACCCAAGAGCCGCAATCAGTTATATGCAGGGCTTGAACACAGTTATGTTAAGGAAAGGCTTGGGAACTGAGCATTACTCTGGTGGGAACAAGACCGTACCCTGGATACTCTCAAATGTTTGTAGACATGTTCACATTGTTACTGGAAGCTCTCTGGTCATGAGCACAGTGCTCCAGAGCAGTGGTTCTCAACCTGTGGGTTAGAACCCCAAAGTGGGTCACAACCCCATTTTAATGGGGTCACCACAACTGGCATTAGACTTGCTGGGGCCTGGGGCTAAAGCCCAAACCCCATCACCCTGGGGCCAAAGCTGACGACTGAGGGCTTCAGACCTAAGTGGCAGGGCTCCGGTTACAGGCCCCCTGCCTGGGCTGAAGCCCCAGGCTTTGCTCCCTCCCAGCTTGGGCCAGCAGGACGCAGGCTTTGGCATTGCCCTCCCCTCCAGGGTAGCAGGGGCTAGGGCAGGCTCAGGCTTTGGTCCTTTCCTGGGGTCACGTAGTAATTTTTGTTGTCCAAAGGGGGTGCAATAAAGTTTGAGAACCCCTGCTCTAGAGGAAGCAACCCAAATGGCCCAGATGGCATCAGGAGAATGGATGAAGTCTCATACGCTCTAAGGTCAGAAGGGACCATCATGATCATCTAGTCTGACCTCCTGCACATTGCAGGCCACAGAACCTCACCCACCCACTCCTGTAGTAGACCCCTAAACTCTGGCTGAGTTACTGAAGTCCTCAAATCATGGCTTAAAGACTTCAAGTTATAGAGAATCCACCATTTACACTAGTTTAAACCTATGAGTGACCCAGGCCTCATGCTGCAGAGGAAGGCAAAAAAACAAGCTGCTCAGAAAGAGTGAGAAGAGGGCATGGGAAACACAAATGCCTCCAAACTCTGCTGGGGTCAGTGTTTTGGTAAGAAGCGCCACAAATAATAATCATAAAAGAATTAAAAGCTGTTAAGAAGCACTACTTCAAAAGCTTAGCTCAGTCCATTTTATTTAATGAAGAGATGTTAAAGAGGTGACTGGTCCATGGTCTATAAGCACCTACCTGGATAGTATATGGCAATTTTAACAGAAAAAAGCATAATGAGATTGAATGGCTGGAAGCTGAAGATAGACAAAGTCTGACTGGAAATAAGGGACAAATTTTTAACAATGAGGGTAAGTCACCACTGGGGCAGTTTACCTAGGGACATGGTGAATTCTCCTTGACTTGAAATCTTCAAGTCCAGACGAGCTATCTTTTCAAAATATATGCTGTATCTCTCACAGAAGCTATGGGCTTGGTGCTGAAATTATTGGGTGAGATTTTTTGGCCTGTACTGCAGGAGGCCTGATTTAAGTGATTGGAATGGCCCCTTCTGGACTCGAAATCTGTAAAAAGACCAGCACCAGAGACTTTGATAGAGGGTATGGTGAGGGGTAGAAGGCTACATTTTATCATCAGACTGAAACACCATTTGTAAGTTGTTAGAGGGTTTTGTGGTTTTTTTGTTTTGTTTTTATTTTCCTGTAAAAGTAAAAAGTCAGACTGGAGAAAATTCTGATAGTTGATAGTCCTTCAGCTTTCTGGATTCTGGATTGGCGTGTCTTAAACTCTGGGGATTTGCAAGTTTGAAGGGGAGGAGTGATGAAAAATGCTAAAGTAGGAGCCAGAGAAACAATTTAACAAAATGGAAGATGATAGAAGGAGCATTTCAGATGTAATTTTTTTCCCCCTTAAACAGGGCAAAATTTTCTGACTTGCAGCATACGTACAGCAAGCTTCTCCCTGAACTCAGTGATGCAATGAAAACCATTGAAGAACTAAAAAGCAACGAGGTAAACTGGTTATGAAGAGAAATTGCAATGAGTTTTAGGGGAGAGAAATGAATGTGGATTGTAACACTATTGTGGCCAACGACTTCATGATTTTTCAGCTCTACCATACACCATAGCCACATAGATTTCATGGTCATTAGTAAGGACAGACCTTGACATCTCCTGCTCCAAAAACACAAACGCCACCTCAACTAAAGATGAACCACATCTCTGCTGTGTTAGTGCTGATCATAGAATATCAGGATTGGAAGGGACCTCAGGAGGTCATCTAGTCCAACACCCTGCTCAAAGCAGGACCAATCCCCAGACACATTTTTACCCCAGTTCCCTAAATGGCCCCCTCAAGGATTGAACTCTCAACCTTGGGTTTAGCAGGCCAATGCTCAAACCACTGAGCTATCCCTCTGATATCCTCTGTAGGCTGCAAGCTATGGCAATGTGACACAATTGCATACATTTCAGCAATTCTTAGTCTATCCCAATTTAAGAGCCAGAAGTTAAGCATCTAAATGTTAGTGTAATCTTAAGAAAGTAAGTCTTTGGAGCAGGGATCATCTTTTTAGTTGTTTTTTTACAGTGCCTCGCACAGTCAGGTCCCAATATATGACTGGGGCTCCTGGAATACATATAATAAAGTACAATACATGTTGCAGTAGCGGGAAGAATAAGGTTAATTAAGCCTTTGCTTTGAACTTGGTTGCTTTTCCCAGTACTTTTAACAGAGACCTTACTCTTCAGTTTAAAAAAAAAAAAAAGGAAGATCTCCTTCATAGACTGCATAAAGAGATTCCTTTTGGGCTTGACACAGTGGGGACTGGTGGGAACTGTATATCTGGGAGCTGGAAGTAGCCTTGAGCTAACGGATCTTTTTTTGGGGGGTGGGGAGGGAGATCAGGCCATTTAAATGAATTCTTCCTTGCAGTTGGCGAGAGTGGATAAGGCGGTGGTAGAGGACCTGAATAAAAAGCTAGAGCTGGCGGAGAGAGCTTTGGCTACAAAACAGCTACAAATGGATGCAATGAAGCAGACCATTGCTAAGCAGGAGGAAGACCTTGAAACCATGGCTGTCCTCCGAGCTCAGGTACGGGGTGCCCTTCAGAAAAGTCAGGGAGGCTTGGATAGCTCTCCTTCCTTCCCACTGTTCAGAAATTGGAAGAAAAACCCCAATGGCTTGAGCAATTGCTCTGAATAATTTAAAACAGACTTACAAGAGTCCAGATATATAATTATCTTTTTGAGTTTCCCCTACAGATCCTTGTAGACTCTGTACTTCTGTGAATTCCCAGATACCATTGACCTTAATGGATGGGATTTCTGGGAACTAAATGAGTCTGGAACGTGACACAATTTCGCACCACCAATAAAAAGTTTGGTAGCTGATATAGAACAAAAATATTCTATTTTCAATTGGCTCCCTTAATGTTAGAGTGGTGGATTTAGTCAAATTAAATGAGGTAATGGGTGTAAAGTGTGAATAGGAAGAAGGCTGGTCTTGAACTGGAACTCTGGAGTTCTGGGACCAATTTCTGGCTCTGCTAGAGATTTTCTGTTTGACCTTGGACAAATCACCTGCTCACTGTCTTTGCATCAATCCTGCCTGTAAAATGGAGATGATGATGCCTGATTTCTCCCAGCCTTTCTTTGCTATTAGGTCTTGGACTATGTCTTCCCATGTGTATATACATCTTTGAGCACAACGCAGGCACTGATTTTGGTTGGGGCTTATAAGGGTTATTGCAATACAAATAACATACTGGTTGGCTGTGTTGGCAAATGGGATTAATTTGTACACTGATAGTTAGATCTGCTCTAAATAGTAAATGCTGAACATGATTTTATTTTTTCTGGCCAGATGGAGGTTTATTGTTCTGACTTCCATGCTGAGAGAGAAGCAAGAGAGAAGATACATGAGGAAAAAGAACAGTTGGCTGTACAGCTGACATACCTGCTACAAGAGAAACATACTCTTGAAAATCTTGGCAGGTGAGAAACTGATTAAGGGAAATTCCAAACATGTTTCTGACCTAATTGTCTGGATCGTCTTGTTGTCTCTTATGTTGGGGAGCTGGCTAGGGACTCGTTAAAATCAACATTGGCTTTAATGAGTGTTTGAAGCCACAACACACCTGTGCTCATCAATAAGTTAAAAAAACAAACAACAAAAAAGCTCTAGGAGCCAGAGACTTGGCTCTATAGTGAACTAGCTGATTTAAGCAAGAAATTAGCCAGATGACAGAACAGTGAGCATGTGTGCGAGATTGATCCAAAGAACTCAAAGCACCAAAATTATTTAAGCCATATGACACCCCCCTGTGAATTATGAAAGTATTCTACTTACTTGAGAGATACAGTTGATTTCAGTGGGGCCAGAATTTCACCTAAGGACTCTCTCTCTATAAATTGGCTTCATCTGAAACCCCATTTATTCAAATTTTTCAGGTCTCTTCTAAAAACTAAGTCAATAGATATAAACAGAAAGGTCTTCACTGAGTTACATAAGAACGGCCATACTGGGTCAGACCAAAGGTCCATCCAGCCCAGTATCCTATCCTCTGACAGTGGCCAATGCCCCAGAGGGAAAGAATAGGCAATCATCAAGTGATCCATTCCCTGTAGACTCCTGTTCTTCCTCTTAGGTTAACTTCTCTAAGAGGAGAAAGCCAAATTGATATCTAAGCTTTTATTTTATGATGGTAATAATAATTTGTACTTGCATCATAAGATTGAAATTTGGCCCAGACACAGGAATAAACAATTTGGATAAGTAAGCCCAATATAAGTTAAATTCCCCCTGTGCTTTCATTTGAATAGTTTTTTCTTTCATTTCTGTCCTAAACTATAATACTGGTTATTCTGTGATTACTGGTACTGTGCTGCTCCCAAGAGACAGGTGCAGATCAGTCAGGGGTGGAGTGATATCTGGGTATATATAGTCTATGAAGTATAGTTTTTAAATACACCATAATAGAGGCTCAAACTAAATGTATACCCCAAATTAAAAAACAAAAAAACAAAAAAACAGAGGACCAAAAAAATGCCACTATGGCTAAAAAAGCAGAGTGAAAGAGGTGGTTAGAGGCAAAAAGGCATCCTTTAAAAATTGGAAGTTGAATCCTACTGAAGAAATTAGGAAGGAGCATAAACTCTGGCAAGTAGAGTGTAAAAGTATAATTAGGCAAGCCAAAAAAAAGTTTGAAGAGCAATTGGCAAAAGACAAAAAAATAGTATGCTGTTAGTTTTTAGAAGTACATCAGAAGCAGGAAGCCTACCAAACAATCAGTGGGGCCACTGGACAATAGAGGTGCTAGAGGAAGACAGGGCCATTGCAGAAAAGCTAAATACATTCTTTGCATCTGCCTTCACTGCAGGGAATGTGAGGGAGATTCCCATACCTGAGCTATTCTTTTTAGGCCACAAATCTGAGGAACTGTCCTAGGTTGAGGTGTTGATAGAGGAAGTTTTTGAAACAAATTGATAAGTTAAAAAGTAATAAGTCACTAGGACCAGATGGTATTCACCCAAGAGTTCTGAAGGAACTCAAATGTGAAATTGCAAAACTACTAACTGCAATATGTAATTTATCACTTAAATCAGCTTCTGTACCAGATGCCTGGAGGATAGCTAATGTAATGCCGATTATTAAAAAGGCTCCAAAGGGGATCCTGGCAATTACAGGCTGGTAAGCCGAACTTCAATGCCAGGCAAATTGTTCTTTACTGTAGTTTCAATCAGAATGATGACACATAAATGAACACTATTTGGTGGGGGAAGAGTCAATGTGGCATTTGTAAAGGGAAATCATGCCTCACCAATCTACTAAAACTCTTTGAGGGGATCAACAAACGTGGACAAGGGTGATCCAGTGACTGCAGAGTGCTTGGATTTTCAGAAAGCCTTTGACAAGGTGCATTATCAAAGGCTCATAAGCAAAACAGTTGGGGATAAGCAGGAAGGTCCTCTCATGGGACAGTAACTAATTAAGCGATAGGAAGCAAAGACTAGGAGTAAATGGTCAGTTTTCAGAATGGAGAGAGGTAAGTAGTGGTGTCCCCCAAAGATCTGTACTGGGACCATGTAATGGGGTTGCACTTACCTCTTATGAGCACCCCCTGGCCAAGTGCATGTGCCTGGACACACACTCTCTACCTGTTTGTGGTGAGCCTTGGATGACTCAGCCCTCTGGCCAAGTCATACACTGTCTGTGAGATAAAAGCAAAGCAAACCCATTTCAGGGTACAAGTCCAGCTCTGTAATGTGTGTGTCTGTCCCTGCTCTGAAATCGACCAGTGCCCCAGGGCTGCTTCCCTGGAGGCAATGTCTTCGCCCTCCTAGGCCTTTCGAGCCACAACTCTCCAGCTGGGCCGCTGCAGTTCAGTTCCCGTCTTGGGGGTGCCTCAATGTCCAGGCTCCTCCCCCCCTGTGGCTTGCAGGAGGTTGTGGGGGGACCCAGGCCCACCCACTACTGCAGGTTCCAGCCCAGGGACCCTGTAGATAGCAGCTGTCTGCTGTGTCCCTTTATTTAAGTTACGCTGCTGCTCTAATTCCCAGAGCCGCTTCCCCGTGGCCCTGTGTTGTCTTCACCCTTACCTCAGGCCCTTGTCCTGATGGAGTTCTCACAACCAGCTCAGGGCTCCTTCTTGCTCTCCCCGGCTTCTGGCAGCACTATCTCGTCCGAGGTCCTGCAGCTCCCTTAGCCAGCCCACACACCATCCATGCTTCCCAACTCCAAGAAGGAGGGATAGCTCAGTGGTTTGAGCATTGGCCTACTAAACCATGGGTTGTGAGCTCAATCCTTGAGGGGGCCATTTAGGGATCTGGGGCAAAAATGTGTCTGGGGATTGGCCTTGCTTTGAGCAGGAGGTTGGACTAGATGACCTCCTGAGGTCCCTTCCAACCTTGATATCCTGTGACAAGGAACTGAACTCGCTCTTGCTCTGCAGCTCTTCTTGTACTGACCTGCTGGATCCGGATTGGCTGCTTCTCTCACAGCCACCCTAGGTAGCTTGGAGGACCTCTCTGTTGCCCTTTGCTGGGGCAGGCTGTAGCAGGGGGTCTCAGGGCCTAGTCCACCCCCTCACACACCTCCCCTTTCAGACAAGATTGAAGTGGTGCTCTTGCAGGTAATGTCTCTGCTTACCCAGCCTTTTGCCCTAGTTTCATAGGGTATTTACTCTCTCCAACCTTTCTGTCTGAAGAGTTCCTTTGCCTGTACCCCCATTTGTCATGGTTCTCCTTCCCTGGCCTCTCTTATCCAGGGAGCGTTAGTAGTCCTTGCCCTGGTTTCTCAGGGTTTCCCTGCCAGGCCTCTCTGCCTGGAGAGATTTGGCAGTCTCTCACCCCAGTGGATCAGGGTCTTCTCCCTCAATCCTTTCTACTTCTAGAGCTATTTACTTTCTGCCCTGGTTGCTCAAGGTCTTCCCTCCCAGGCCTGTCTACCTGGAGAGCTTTTATAATCTCTGCCCCTTTTGGTCAGGGTTCCCTCCCAGGCCTCTCTGCGTGGAGAGGTTTTCCAGATCAGGCTCCTTCCTTAAGTAGCTCTGTGACACACCTATCAATTATGCCCTGCTTCTTCAGGGTACTTCTCTCCCAGGCCTTTCTCCCTGGAGAGCTAGTAATGGTAATCTCTGCCCTGATGCCTCAGGGTTTCTCTCCTAGGCCTCTCTACCTGGAGAGCTTTTAACAATTCCTTGCCCCAGTTAGTCAGGGTTCCTCTCAGACCTCTTTGGAGAGGTTTTCATTGCTCAGGCTCCCTGGGAGCTCCTTTTATTCTGTGCCAACCTATCTCAAAGGTGGGCTCGACCAAAGTTACCCGTTAGGCATATTCTTTAGCCAAGGGGGAACTTCTTGCTTGGCTGACTCTAGGAAGTTAACCAGGTCCTTAGCAATACCCCTGTCTTCCTCAGATAAATATGAAGTGACCACAGCCTGGGGTCCCTCTTTTTGTAGGTACTCATACGGTGAATATAACCTTTCATATTCAGTGGCATGTCATAATTTACCACATGCAGGGCATTCAAATCGTCAAAGCCTTTTATCGCCTCTGGGGTGGTTAACAGAGCTGGGTTTTCCCCTGAAATAAACTCCCTTACTGTGGCCTCCTGATTTGGAGAGGAGTTCTTCCGGATGCATCTGCTTGTACGTGCTTCTGAGTTAAGGATCTCTCTATTCAGGTTCAGGTTTCCAAAGACCAGGGACTGTACTGTTTTGCCCACTGCTTTCAATACCTGGCTTAGCAACACCCACTTTGTTCTTTCCATACCCACACTATTGTATGAATGACATCCAGCATGTTAGGACCACTTTTACCTTCCTTTTTCCTCTGAGAAGTGCTTCTCTTTTTAGCAGAGATCTGCTTGTGGCCTTGCTCTGCCACCACTTCAAGATTCTGGGGTTTTATAGCCAGAGTCAGGCAGCTCTCCGCTTCAGTGAGAAGCTGTATATCTCTGTCCAAGCCACCTTCCTTCTGTAGTGACCTCAGACTACATAATTCCAGCTCTTTCTCCTTAGCCAAGTTGCACTTTGATCCTGGCTGGACCTTGAGCAGGTTCTGGAGCCTAGTCAGCTCCTTTTGCAGCAGAAAGCACTGCTGTTCCCCCATCTCCTTCTCCACTCTGAGGTGGGTCAGCTCTTGCTCCCATTTTACTGATTAAAACCACCTCCGTTCTGTTCCCTGAATCTGGGTCTCATAAGCCTTCAACCTGTTATTTAGTTCATGTCAGAGAGCATTCATCTGGTTTGGCAGGTTGTAGGGGCGCCTGGTGCCCAACCAAGAGTCCTGGCTATCAGTTGTTCTCTGAGCTCCCAGGTCCTGTGAAACAGGTTTCCCTTTGTCTGACACCTCTCGTCAGGGAACCCCGCTGTCTGCTCACTGGGCTCTTCTCCACCAGAGTAATGTCAGGGCCCTGGTCCTGCCTCAGTTCCTGCGAGACGTTAGGTACATTTCCCCATGTTCTGTTCCCTCATGACAGAGACTGGGTCTTGCCTTCAGCAAAAGGGCTGTTCAAACCCCACGACTGCTTTCTCATTTCTGTCCTGTGGGCCTCAATCCTGCTTCTTTGTCTAGCCCAGCTTTGCCAATTATGGGGAGGCCTGGGTCTATGATAGTGCTAGTACTGCCTTCCTGAGTTAGAGTTTTTCTCGGGGCAGTGCCTTCTTATGTGACCCATTTCCCCGTAATGGAAACCAGTTGTCCCTGGGGTAGCCTTCCAAGCCCTAAACTGAGTCCTGATGATCCTCCTGTTCCGCCTTCACTACAGCCTGAGCCTCAGCCATTTGTGGCCAGGTGTCTTGGTCAGCCTGGCCTTCACTGGTCTCGATGGCTCTCATGGCAACTGGTCTTGTTTTACAAGCCATGGTTGTATCAGGGTAAACCCATCTCACCTTCCCCTACTTGTCCATAGTACCTGCAGCTGCATGGTGGGGTCTTCCCACTCTTTCCTTTGCGGCATCTGCGGTGGCTGGGCCTGGCTGTCATGGCTGCCAAGCTCCCTGCCACGCCTGAGACTGGTGGTCCTGGAGTTGCTGCTATTAAAGTCCCTCCAGGGTTTTGCCATGCTGCTGCTGGGCAGCTTGCTGGGACTTTGCAGTTCCTGCAGTCTGCCGCTGCTGGCCGAGAGCTCTTATCTGCGCTTCCATGATCCCGTTGTGTGCAGGGGCTGGTCTGAATAAATCAGTGTAACAGGGTTGCACTCACCTCTCACGAGAACCCCCTGACCAAGTATGTGTGCCTGCACTCTCTCTCTCTACCTGCTTTTGGTGGGCCCTTGCTGACTCAGCCCTCTATCCAACTCATATACAGTCCATCTGTGAGATAAAAGCAAAGCAAATCCCTTTTGGGGTCCAAGTCCAACAGGGGTCTCTCTGAGTGTCCTCTGTAAAGTCTCTCAGTTTGTCCCCACTCCAGAATAGAGCGCGCCCCAGAGCACCTTCCCAGGAGGCAATGTCTTCACACACACCCCAGGGCCTTTCCAGCCACAAGTCTCCAGCTGGGCCACTGTAGTTCAGTTCCCCCCTTTTGGGAGTGCCTCAGTGTCCAGGCCACTCCCACCTGGGGTCTTATGGGGACTTGGGAGGGACCCAGGGCCCGCCCACTACTCGGGGTCCCAGCCCAGGGACCCTGTAGATAGCAGCTGTCTGCTGTGTCCCTTTATCTAAGTGGCACTGCTGCTCTGATTCCCTGGGCCACTTCCCCACAGCCCTGCGCCATCTTCACCCTTACTTCAGAGTCTTGTCCTGATGGAGTCCCCGCAACCAGCTCAGGACTCCTCGCTCTCCCTGGCTTCTGGCAGCACTACTTCATCCAAGGTTCTGCAGCTCCCTCAGCCAGCCACACACCATCCATGCTTCTCCAGTTCTAGCAAGGAACTGAACTTGCTCTTCCCTGCAGCTCTTCTTATACTGACCTGCTGGGCCCTGATTGGCTGCTCCCCACACAGCCACTCTAGGCAGCTTGGAGGACCTCTCTTCTGCCCTTTTCTCGGGCAGAGTGTGGCAGGGCCACAAGGCCTCCAGCAGAGAGCCTCAGGGCCTAGTCCACCCCGTCACAGACCAGTACTGTCAACATTCACAAATGATCTGGGAAAAGGTGTGTGAACAGTGAGGTGGCAAAGTTTGCAGACGATACAAAATTACTCAAGATAGTTAAGTCCAAAGCAGACTGCAAAGAGTTACAAAGGTATCTCACAAAACTGGTGACTAGGCAACAAAATGGCAAATGAAATTCAATGTTGATCAATGCAAAGTAATGTAGATTGGCAAACATAATCCCAACTATACATACAAAATGATGGGATCTAAATTAGCTGTTACCACTCAAGAAAGAGATCTTGGAATCATTGTGGCTAGCTCTCTGAAAATATCTACTCAATGTGCAGCAGCAGTCAAAAAAGCTAACTGAATGTTAGTAAACATTAGGAAAGGTATAGATGAGAAGACAGTAAATATGATAATGTCACTAAATAAATCCATGCTACGCCCACACCTTGAAGGCTCTGTGCAGTTCTGGTTGCTCCATCTCAAAAAAGATATAGTAAAATTGGAAAAAGTACAGAGAAGGGTCATAAAAATGATTAGGGGTATGGAACAGCTTCCTTATAAGAAGAGATTTAAAAGACTGGGACTGTTCAGCTTGGAAAAGAGATGTCTAAGGGGGGGATATGATAGAAGTCTATAAAATCATGAATGGTGTGGAGAAAATGAATAGAGAAGTGTTATTTACTCTTTCACATAGCACAAGAACCAGGGATCACCTGATGAAATTAATAGGCAGGTTTAAACAAAAGGAAGTACTGCTTCATACAACACACAATCAACCTATGGAATTTGTTTCCAGGGGATGTTGTGAAGGCCACACTATAATTGGATTAAAAAAAGAATTAGATAAATTAATGGAGGATGGGTCATCAATGGCTATTAGCCAAGATGGTCAGAGACACAACCCCATGCTCTGGATGTCCCTAAATCTCTGATTGCCAGAATCTGGGAGTGGACGATGGGATGGATCACTCGATAAATTGCCCCGTTCTGTTCATTTTCTTCTGAGGTATCTGGCATTAGCCTCTGTCAGAAGACCGGATATTGGGCTAGATGAACCCTTGATCTGACCCATTGAGGCCATTCTTATGTTTTTATGCAGTGAGATCTTTGGGATTCCAGTTTTTATTCAAATCTAACAATAAAAAAATGTAAAACATTGTTATTGATAAGTTGGGTTGTCGAGTAATCGCAGGTAACTCATGTGATTAACAAAAAAATTAATTACGATGTTAAAAAATCACAATTAATCGCAGTTTTAATCGCACCTTTAAGCAAAAGAATACCAATTGAAATGTATTAAATATTTTTGGATGTTTTTCTACATTTTTATATATATCGTATTCTGTGTTGTAATTGAAATCAAAGTGTATATTATTTTTATTACAAATATTTGCACTGTAAAAATGATAAAAGAAATAGTATTTTTCAGTTCACCTCGTACAAGTACTGTAGTGCAATCTCTTTGTCCTCAAATTGCAACTTATAAATGTAGGTTGGTTGGTTTTTTTGCTACGTAACAGCACTCAAAAACAAAACAATGTAAAACTTCAGAGCCTACAAGTCCACTCAGTCCTACTTCTTGTTCAGCCAATCGCTAAGACAAACAAGTTTGTTTACATTTACAGGGGATAATGCAGCCGCCTTCTTATTTACAATGTCGCCAGAAAGTGAGAACAGGCATTTGCATGGCACTTTTGTAGCTGGCATTGTAAGGTATTTACGTGCCAGATATGCTAAACATTCATATCTCTCTTCATCCTTCGGCCACCATTCCAGAGCACATGCTTCCATGTTGATGATGCTCGTTAAAAACGTGTTAATTAAATTTGTGATTGAACTCTGTGGGATAGAATTGTATGTCCCCTGCTCTGTTTTACCCACCTTCTGCCATATATTTCATGTTGTAACATTCTTGGATGATGACCCAGCACATGTTGTTCATTTGAAGAATACTTCCAATGCAGATTTCACAAAACACAAAGAAGGTGCCAATGTGAGTTTTCTAAAGATAGCTACAGCACTCGACCCAAGGTTTAAGAATCTGAAGTGCCTTCCAAAATCTGAGCGGGACGAGGTGTGGAGCATGCTTTCAGAAGTCTTAAAAGAGCAACACTCCGCTGCAGAAACTACAGAACCCGAACCACCGAAAAAGAAAATCAACCTTCTGCTGGTGGCATCTGACTCAGATAATGAAAATGAACATGTCGGGCCAGATTGCTTTGGATGGTTATTGAGCAGAACCCGTCACCAGCATGGACGCAAGTCCCCTGGAATAGTGGTTGAAGCATGAAGGGACATATGAATCTTTAGTGCATCTGGCACGTAAATATCTTGCGATGCCGGCTACAACAGTGCCATGAGAACGCTTGTTCTCACTTTCAGGTGACATTGTAAACAAGAAGCATTATCTCCTGCAAATGTAAACAAACTTGTTTGTCTGAGCGATGGACTGAACAAGAAGTAGGACTGTGTGGACTTACAGGCTCTACAATTTTACATTGTTTTATTTTTGAATGCAGTTTTTTTTACATAATTCTACATTTGTAAGTTCAACTTTCACGATAAAAAGATTGCACTACAGTACTTGTATCAGGTGAATTGAAAAATATTATTTCTTTTGGTTTTTACAGTGCAAATACTTGTAATAAAAATATAAAGCGAGCACTGTACATTTTGTATTCTGTGATGTAATTGAAATCAGTATATTTGAAAATGTAGAAAATATCCAAAAATATTTAAATAAATGGTATTATATTATTGTTTAACAGTGCAATTAATCGCAATCAATTTTTTAATCGCTTGATAGCCCTGTTGATAAGTTATACATGCATTTGACAGTATCTGTGTTGGCAATACAATCAAAGAGAGATGAAAATTTGAAACCAAATTCTCTCTGCAAACATTTCATGTAATTGCAGTCTGCTGTGTTCAGAACACTGAAGACAAATAGACATAAGAATGTTTTAGACATTAAGGCCAGAAGGAACCATCATCATCTAGTTTGACCTCCTGTACATCATAGGACACAGAACCTCACCCCCACTCCCTACTTCAGTAATTCAGCCAGAGACTACAGGCCTATTTCAGAAGTCCTCAAATCTTGATTTAAAGACTTCAAGTTAGAGAATCCACCATTTACTCTAGTTCAAACCAGCAAGTGACCTGTGACCAACGCTGCAGAGGAAGGCAAAAAAACCCAGAGTTTCTGCCAATCCGACCTTGGGGGAATTCCTTCCTGACCCCAAATATGGCAATTATTTAGACACTGAGCATATGGGCATATGGTGGGCAAGCTTCACCATCCAGACACCTAGGAAAGAATTCTCTGTAGTAACTCAGTCCTCCCCATGTAGTGTCCCATCTCTGGCTATTGGAGATATTTGCTAATAGCAGTCATGGATTGGTCATGTGACATTGTAAGCAATCTCATCATAGCAGCCCCTCCATAAACTAAGTCTTTTTGCCCCCACTGTTCCCCTTGGAAGGCTGTTCCAGAACTTCAGTCCTCTGAGAGATAGAAACCTTTGTCTAATATCAAGCCTAAACTTATTGCTGGCCAATTTATATCCATTTATTCTTGTGCCAAGATTGGACCTTAACTTAAACAACTCCTCTCCCTCCCTGGTGTTTATCCCTCATATGTATTTAGAGAGCAGTCGTATCTTGTCTCATCCTTTGGTTAGGCTGAACAAGTCAAGGTCCATAAGTCTTCTCTCATAAGATTCCCCTGATCATGCTAGTAGCCCTTCTGCACCTGTTCCAGTTTGAATTCATCTTTCTTCAACATGAGACCAGAATTTTACATAGTATTTCAGATGAGGTATCACCAGTGGCCAGGTCCAATGTTACTAATGCTTCCCTATCACTACTGGAAATACCTCACCTGAGGCATCCTAGGATTGCATGAGCCTTTTTCATGGCCACATCACATTAGTGGCTCATAGTCATCCTGTGATAGACCTTGGTGCATTGGTTGTTTTCTTCCTCTGTTGTTTACAATTTATAAGTCCCCAATTTATAGCAGAAATGCGTGTTAGTCCCTAAGTGAATGACCTTGCACTTTTCACTGTTGCATTTCACCCTATTTCTATTACTCCTGTTTTCAAAGTCATCCAAATCTCCTTATATGATGATCTGGTCCTCTCCCTATTGACGCTACCTCCCAGCTTTGTTCCCCTGCAGACTTTACTAGTACACTTCCACTTTTTGTGCCAGGCCATTAATTAAAATATAAAATAAGATTTGTCCCAAGACAGATCCTTCACTGGTAACCTCCCTCCAGCCTGGCAGTTCATCTTTCAGCATAACCGATTGTAGTCTCCCCATTTCCTTACCCACCTTTCAATTCACATATTAATCCCCATCTTCTCCAAGACATGTAGCCCAAAATATTTTCCTGTATAACTTTGTCTTTTAACACTTACAATTGTGCATTAAATGATTTGAGTCCTTAGAATGTTCCAAAGGACAGAGTTCTCAGCACTCGTCCCAGGGCAGAAGCTTCTGTGTTGATGCCATACTACTTTAAAATTCTTCCCTTCAGCAGTTCGTATCAAACAATCCTTCTGCTTTCCCTATTGTTTGAGGTTAGACTAGATTTCTCTTCCTACCAGGCTTTGTGCGTGTGCTTGAAAATGAGCACCCTCTTAACTTCTTTAATCTCTGCAGAAGCTCTTTGGTGGAAATGCAGAGTCGTCACGGAGCCAGAGCATCAGTGGATCAAGATCATTCACCTCATCTTGTACAAAGAGGTAAATTAATAGACGATAATTGTTATGGGATCAAATCCTGGGCCTGGCCCTGCTGTCCCCAGTATAAGCCAGCTTCGCATTGCTGCCAGGCCAGTCAAGTGGCACAATACTGAGCACTCTCAGGACTGCTCTGTCTTAGCCCAGCAGCCTGCAGGGCCTTTTTGTAACTGAAGATAGGCCAGCAATTGCAACCCCCTAGCTACAGTCCACAGAGCTATCAATCTGGCATCTTTTGCCAGCACTAAATTCACATTTTCACAGAAGAGTGACAATCTAGTTTAACATAGTTTTAATTCTCTTTCTCTGCAGGAAGTGATCCTCAGGACTGGCGACAGCAGCAGAGGAATATTCCAGTACATTCCTGTCCCAAATGTGGAGAAATTCTACCTGACATGGACACGCTTCAGATCCACGTTATGGACTGTATCATCTGAATGCTGATCTCCAACTCTTCATAAATGGAAATTTTCACCTGCCAAGCAAATGCATTCTTTCCCTCTAGAATAGGACCTGATCCTACTCACTGTGAAGTTTTACAGGGTTATTTTCCACTGATTTCATTGACAACAGAGCAACACCACTTTTTTTTTTTTTTAAGCATTTCCACTTGCTTTAGGGAAGAGAGAATTTTCATCTTGTAAAATGAGTTGCTAATTTACGGAACTCCACATATATCTGCTGCAGTGGAATCTTTAATCATCCTCTAACAAGAAGCTCTACTTCTCATAGTTTATGATCACTCAGCAGAGAATGATTCACTGTATCTGGCTGAATTAATGCAGTCAAAGGAGAAAAGATAGATACAGCTGATCAGTTTATATATGAGAGATGAAGTAGGTACAGGCTTAATCAGGAAGCTAACTCATGTTTGAGAAGCTTTTAATAAAATGGAATAGTTTTGTATTCATTACACACTTGAAAAGAATCCTGCTCTTGCGCTGAATAGCAGTTTTATTGAATTCCCTGCAACCAGGCTAATCTCATGTTAGATTCTTGATACAGTAGTTTGTGTACTCTCTGCTTTAACCAGATGTGGGCAAAGTGTAAGATTAAACTGGTTGGGTCTGAAATATGTAGCTGCTGCTATATTAAAGTCATTTGGTTTTATAGAACAATTCACAATTTAAAGAAGCTGTCTTTACTCCTCTCAATTGTAATAAATTCACCTGAACTTGTACAGTAGATCTCAAAATATTTTGCTGGAAACGGGTATGGTGGATGTAACTTAATCATTTAGGAGAGTTAATTGAGTTTCATGTTTACGAGACAAAAATAAATCTGTTGCAAAACACAAGAACCGACTTTGCAACTTGTGCATATTTTAGATCGGGGTCGGTAGCCTTTCAGAAGTGGTGTGTTGTCTTAATTTATTCACTCTAATTTAAGGTTTTGTGTGCTAGTAATGCATTTTAAAGTGTTTAGAAGGTCTCTTTCTATAAGTCTATAATATATAACTAAACTATTGTATGTAAAGTAAATATGGTTTATAAAATGTTTAAGAAGCTTCATTTAAAATTAAATTAAAATGCAGAGCCCCTCTGGACTGGTGGCCAGGACCCGGTGTGAGTGCCACTGAAAATCAGCTCATGTGCCGCCTTTGGCACTCCTGTAATAGGTTGCCTACCCATTTTAGATCTTCATTATATTCTGGATTGGCTTTTCGTCCATATGTATTTCCAGTAGGAAACTGTGTTGGATTAGGTCTTTTGATGCTTTCAGAGATGCGTGCATGTATTCTTTGCTTGTATAATACCAAATCTAAAAACAATCACCATCTTCCTCGGCATTGTGGTGGGATTCCAGCTCAGCTCCTCAGTCGGCTGCTTTTGTTGAATTACCATTGAAATCTAGAATGCAAAATCTACTGTGACAGCAAAAAAAGAAAGGAAAAAAAGCAGCAGGATCATACATCAAATAATGTGAAGGACTACTGGAATGAGGATTGTAATCGGGGAAAAAATGGAAATTATATTGAGCTTGATCCTGTACTCATTATTCAGATGAAAGTCCCACTGACTTCAAATGGGATTTCTCCCCAAGTAAGAACTGCAGGATTAGAGCCCTGTCTGGACAGCTGATCGAATTGTTAAATCTATTGCTATAAACTACCAGTCCCCAAACTTGGACCATATTTGGTAAATGAGCACCAATGATAAACATGCATGCAATGCAAAAGGAATGTAATTTGTTTGCAAACAGTTGATATCCCATAGTTTTGAATTTTGGGTATGAGGAATTGGCAGAGATGGGAGGCCAAAAGATTGTTGCGGAATCGATGCAGGTACATGGAAAAACTTTGAACACCCACAGTGAGGTCTGCCACGCCCCATCCTCTTGCTATTTATGTAAAAGAGGTGTTAATTTATTGCTTGCATTCAGCCACTATGAATGACAGATCCCTAGCCCCTATTGGAATGGCTCTGGCTTGGTTCATTACATTGTGTGTAGAGTTCTGCGCGGATACAACATTTGTATCCACATCTGATCCACAAACATGGTCCACAGATATAAAGCAGAGATCTGCAGATTTGCAGGGCTCTATTTGTGTGAATGTTCCAGATATATGTTGCTTGAAATTGGTGGGCTGCACAAAATCATATTTCCAGTTCCAGACATCAGTAAGACAGGACACTAATGATCTCTCACAGTGATAGCTAAATTAAATCCATGCTACAAAATGCAGGTATCATTGATGGCTAATGGGGGCGCTGTGGTTTGCCCTTATTTTTGAGGTTGACCATTATGTAATAACCATAAATATTCCAGTCCATTACTGCTCACATTAGTATTGTTCAGTAGTATTAAAGCTTATGTCCTTGTTAGCTGCTGTCATTAGAAAGACTGACTTCAAGGTGCTGAACTTCTGTTGCAGTCAGTGGAAGCTGTGAATACTTTGACCTATGAAAAATCAAGCACACAGGAACATGTACTGTAGTAGGATGACATGCCATCCAGTAGAGAAGGCAGTACTCCTACACCAATGTGAGGAACAATGTGCAAGCAAAGCATATTTTTTTATAACTGATACTTTGCACTTGGTGTACGTTTTCATCAAAGGATCCTCAGGATACTTTACCAATACTGAGGCCAAGTCTACACTACAAAGTTTTTCTGACGCAAGTTACATCGGCTTACAGGTGCCACAGTTAGTATATTGTAGAAGCAGCAAAGAATCCTGTGGCACCTTATAGACTAACAGACGTTTTGCAGCATGAGCTTTCGTGGGTGAATACCCACTTCTTCGGATGCAAGTGGGTATTCTTGCATCCGAAGTGTCTTGCATCCGAAGAAGTGGGTATTCACCCACGAAAGCTCATGCTGCAAAACGTCTGTTAGTCTATAAGGTGCCACAGGATTCTTTGCTGCTTCTACAGAACCAGACTAACACGGCTACCCCTCTGATAGTTAGTATATTGCTTGTCATATGCATACTTGGCTCCTTCTGTTGGCGCAGCACTTATTCACCAGAAGTGCATGTGTCAATGCACAGTGTGGTGCACCATGGGTTGGTATCCCATTGTGCAACCCCCCATCATTCAGCGTGCTGTCTTTTGGGTAGTTTTGGCAATGCGTGGTGTGGCGGGGCAGAAATGACTTGTGCAGTGGTGACTGGAAGCAAGGGGTCTCATAATGTACTTCATCTCGTAATATTATCTCTATCCCATAATTGTCATGCCTATTTTCAATTTCCCACAAACCCATGTGGGACTTGTCCCTGTCTACAGGCTCAGATAGGAGTATGGAGACTGCATAGCTCAGCATTATTGTCATAAGTGTTGCAAGCATAGGACGCATTGTCCTCCAGTATTCACAGAGCCTCAACAGGAATCATGGGGAACATAATTTCCTAGTGGTCAGTTTGCTATGGGACATAGAACCAACTCAAGGTTGTAGGTGACATGCACAGAGCAGCTGCAAATGGTGAAGTGCCACTTCTAGGCCCAAGAAATGAGCACTGACTGATGGGATCATATTGCAATGCAGATTTGGGAAGATGAGCAGTGGCCACAGAACTTTCGTATGCACAAGGCCATATTCTCAGATCTGTGCGCTGAGCTCCCTCAGCCAGCCCACACACCAGCCATGTTTCTCCAGTTCCAAGAAGGAGGGATAGCTCAGTGGTTTGAGCATTGGCCTGCTAAACCCAGGGTTGTGAGTTCAATCCTTGAGGGGGCCATTTAGGGATTGGGGGCAAAAATCTGTCTGGGGATTGGTCCTGCTTTGAACGGGGGGTTGGACTACATGACCTCCTGAGGTCTCTTCCAACATTGAGATTCTAAGAATTACTTTGTGTCTGTTTTGCAAATGAGGAAACCCAGGCACTAAGCAATTTAAGTAATGCTTCCAGCTGCATTCAAAAGTCATTACTAGAACACAGGACACTTGGCTCTCAATCCCTTTGTTTGGTAGCCAAAGACTATGTTACTTCACTCATATTTCCTCCATAAATTCAGATTATTCTATTGTTGACCAAAATGTCTCTGAAGGATCATCATAAGCTTGGCCATAACCTTCTCCAAGAATTGCTAGTGCCTTTGGCAGATGCAGATTCTGATGACTTTTGAATTAGTTCTCTGTGACAGTGGGACTTATGGTCTTCCTTCCTTGTACCCAATTTTATTGTGGTAGCTCTACAGTTGTTAGAGATTCTGCATTGATAGCAAATTTTTTGAAGTACTGTCATTCAGCCTTCTGATAGAATCTTAATGGAGCTGATTTAATAAAAGGAGCATTAATCATATCTGGAACATAGAAAATCAGTGCAAAAGGCCATAGTGAGAATTACCTATTCAACAATCAACCCAATGATGACAATTTTTAAGTGGTTTGAGTTAAGTTGAGAGCTCGGTGTGGAGTGCTTCTGCAACATTTCTCCAGCAAATGTCAGCCATGTCTACACAGCAGCAGCATAACTATGGGGCTGTAGTTGTGCTGCTGTAGCACTATAGTGTAGATGCTTCCTGCATTGATGGAAAGGGTTTTTCCATCAAGGTAGCTGATCTACCTTTCCAAGAGGTGGAAGCTAGGCTGGTAGGTACCTAGCTATGTGTTCATTGGCAATTAGGTCATCTTAACTAAGTTGCAAACAAACAGTCCAACAACCAACTCAGCGATGGACAAATTGTACCACTCACCAAGTCCTGTTACCTTCAAGTAGAGTCTGCAGCTATGCCCTCTGTTAACTGTGTCTGTTTGCTGCTCTTCTCTGAAACAGTTACCCCAAGTTTCTATATTTGAATTACTCCCTGTTTGAGCTAGTTTAGCTAGAGTGACAGGCTAAATTTGAATTACAAAATCCTATCTGTAGAATGTAAGAATGGCCATACTGGGTCAGACCAAAGGTCCATCTAGCCCAGTATCCTGTCTCCCGACGGTGGCCAATGCCAGGCCCCCAGAGGGAATGCACAGAACAGGTAATCAAGTGATCCATCCCCTATTGCCCATTCCCAGCTTTTGGCAAACACCACAGTTTTCTCCAGGCTGATTGTGAGGCCAAACAATTTTGATGCTTCAGCGAAGTGATCGACAATGCACTGGAGATCTCCCTCTGTGTGTGCTAGGAGGGCACAGTCATCCGCAAAGAATGCTTCTCTTATTAGTAGTTCTGTTACTTTTGTTTTTGCTTTAAGCCTTGTAAGATTGAAGACTGAGCTGTCATGTCTGTATCTGATGTATATGCCTCTGTTGAGCCCCATCTGTAGCATGGTTGAGAACTTGAGTGTAGAAGCGATTGAACAGTACAGGGGCAAGGACACAGCCTTGTTTGACTCCATTTGAAATGGGAAAGGAGTCAGTGACCTTGCATTCCCTCATGAAATAAACAAATGATCTTTACCAGTTTTGGTGGGCAACCAAGTTTGCTGAGGATCATCCATAATCCTTCTCTATCCAATGCTTTTGTCAGATTGATGAAAACATTGAACAGATTAATGTTTTGTTCAATACATTTTTCTTGTATTTCCCTGATACTGAAAATCATATCTATGGTGCTACGACTAGGTCTGAATCCACACTGAGTCTCAGGTAGATTGACTTCTGAGATAGATTAAATCAGTCAGTTCAGGAGGACATGAGCAAAGATTTTTCCAGCGACAGATAGGAGAAATATCCCTCAGTAGTTATTGCAGACCATTTTCCTGCCTTTATTTTTAAATAAAGGAATAATTGTGGCATCTTTAAAGTCTTATGGCATTTCTTCACTCTCCCAGATGTTAGAGAGGATCTTCTGAAGTGTTGTTACCACTTTTGGGCCCACAGATTTATATATTTCTGCCAGTATTCCATCTCTGCCCAAGAACTTTCCTGAGCGCATCAAACTGATTGCCTTTTCTATTTCTTCAAGTGAGGGTCGTGAGTCAGGATGGTGCTGAATAGGCTTTTGAGGTATCTGGTTAATAGTAGTTGTTTCAGTTGAGGATGGTGTGTTCATTAGTTGGCTGAAATGTTCAGCCCATCTCTGTTCCATGTCATGTTTGTCTTTGATGACTGTCTTGCCATCAACCATCATGAGCGAACCTGTGCCCACCTTTAAACGTCCATAGACTAGCTTCAAGGAATCAAAGAACTTCTTTGTTTCATTTGTTTCTGCATACATTTGAGTGTCTTCTGCTACCTTCTCCTAACATTTATCTTGTATCAAGCGTAGTAGTCTTTGTGCTTTGCTTTGCAGGTGTTTAAATCTCCCTCTTTGAGGTAGACTCTCTTTGAGGTAGACTGCCGGATTTGGAAAGCCTCATTTTTTTTCTTTCAAGGGTACTCTGATTTCATCATTTTCATTAAACCAGTCACGGTGAGCCCTTTTCTTCCATCCAAGGACATCGGTTGCAGTTTTTTGTACTACGCTCTGAATTCCTCCCATGAGACAGGGTTATCACCAAGGTTGATTTCTACTGCACTTTGTAGCTTGTCTTGATAGGATGCATGGTTTAGTTTAACAATATCAGGAGACGTCTTGGGTTTTTTTTGGGCATTTCAGGCTTGTGGATATAATGTGTAGATTCAGTATTGACCTAATCATTCTATGATCCGTCTAATATTCTGCCCACGCATGGCTCTGGTGATCCTTACGTCCCTTATATCACATAGTCGGACAATGATGTAATCTACTAGATGCCATTGTTTGGATATGGGCTGCATCCTGTAGTTTTATATTTGTCTGCCTGTCTGAAGATGGTATTTGTAATTGTCAGGCTATGTTCTGCACACTTGCTTAGGAGTAGGAGACCATTTTCGTTCATTTTTTCCAATGCTATTTTTTCCAATGACACCTTGTCAGTTGCTGTTATCTTTACCTTCGCTTGCATTGAAATTTTCTAGGATGATTAGTTTGTCACTTTGTGGTGTTGACTTTATGAGAGAATCGAGATCAAAGTAGAACCGTTCCTTAGCATCATCAGGGTTTGTTAAGGTGGGCGCATATGCACTGATGATGGTAGCAAATCACGACTTATTTAGTGGTAACTGGAGTTTCGTGAGTCTTCCGTTAATGCCTATTGGAAAGTCTTCAAGACATTGCAAGAGTTTGGTCTTGATGGCAATTCCCACTCCATGGATTCTATCTTCGTGTGTTTTTTTTCCCTTCCAGACAGTTCTGTAATAATGCTCTCGTCTTCCAATCTAGTTTCACTGAGTGCTGCAATGTCAATGTCATACCGGTGTAGCTCTTTTGAAAGAAGAGCTGGTCTTCTTTCAGATTGAGAGGTATCGTCTTTGTCTATCATAGTCCTGATGTTCCAAGCAGCAGTCTTTAGTGCTTTTTTAGTTATCTTTGGTTTCAACCACGTTGAGGATGATCCACCAGCCGCAGTAAACTGGCCAGATTTAATTTGGGCAGGCAATGTTTGAGGCACCTTTTCTAGCCCCTGCTCTTACAAAGGGAGGGTAGTGCAATCCTAAAAAGGGCTGCTCTGTCACCTGGGGTGTTGCCGAGCTTCCCTGCTGCCTCTGGATCAGGGATGGGCGACCAATGTCCCAGGCTGCCTGCGTGCAGACTTGTGGCTACAACTGCCAGGAATCATCTTCACCTGTCACTTTGCCACTCCCCCCTCGCCACAGGACTTTTGAAGAGAGATGTGCATGAATGACGTGTGTGTGAAGTTGATTAAAATGGGAGAGTCATTGCACTGGGACAATCCCATTCTCTCAGCTGCTGAAGCTTGGCCCCATGGCACAAAGGCTGTTACAACTGGAGACTTCTTTAGCTTCAGTGGATAGCCAGGACTTCTGTAGTGCCCCATCATGACTTTCACCTTCCACAATACGTTGCTGCACTGCTTTTCAAGCCGTTGGACCAAGATATGGTCTCTTCCGCCTTGGCTACCAGAACAGTCTTTGTATGCTTGGCAGGGCAATCCCTAAATCACCGTCAGTTTCCACACTTCCGGTTACCCAAACCTGGTTTAGCCCACCTGCCGAGGCAGTTTACCGGGTGTGGCCGCTGTCGCATACTTACAGCTACTTGGAGCCACAGGCGAGAGCTGGGTGTACAGTGAGGACCAAAGAGGAAAAGAACCACTCCAGGAGTACGGCAGTTCGAATCACTCAAAGGTACTACCTCTCCCATACACCCCATTCTGTTCCTTACTGGTAGTTTCAACCAGTTTGTCTAGTACTGAAGTCAGGATTACTGGCCTGTAATTGCTGGGATCCCCCCTGGAGCCATTTTTAAAAATTGGCATCACATTAACTAGCCTCCAGTCATTTGGTACAGAAAGTGTACCAGAAGTTCCTTCAGAACTCTTGGGTGAATACCATTTGGTCCTAGTGACTTATTACTGTTTAATGTATCAATTTGTTCCAGAACCTCCTCTAACGACACCTCAATCTGTCTTTGTGCAGCAGAACTGCAGTGGTTCTTCTTCTGGTGGACTGAAAGGTGGACATTTGGTGACATAATCTGAACTACCATTTTTGCCACAATGTATTGCTTTTCAGGAAAATGTTGAAACAAACACACTCACAAGTGGAAAGTGAAGTATGTAGCCACACTCATTTGTGTGTTTTGTGCATGGACGAGTCCTTGGGGTTATCAACCTTGGATTATTAGGAGCATTGTCCATTTGTAAGAAGCATGATCCTGTCCAATATAGATAGGGTTGCCAGGCATCTGGTTTTTGACTGGAATGCCCGGTTGAAAAGGGACCCTGGGGCTGTTAAAAGTCCGGTCGGTGGAGCAGCAGGGCTAAGGCAGGCTCCCTGCCTGCCCTGGCTCCCCGTGGCTCCCAGAAGCGGCCACCATGTCAGTCTCTTATGCACAGGGGTGGCCAGGGAGGCTCCATGCACTACCCCTACGCTGAGCGCTGGCTTCACAGCTCCATTGACCGTGAACCGCGGCCAATCGTTGCTGCAGGGGCGGCACCTGTAGACACAGGCAGCGCGCACCACACGCAGCTGCCTGGTCACCCCTGTGCCTAAGAGCCAGATATGGCAGCCGCTTCCAGGAGCCGTGCAGAGCCAGGGCAAGCAGGGAGTCTGCCTTAGCCCTGCTGTGCCACCAACTGGGAACCACCTCAGGTAAGTGCCACCCAGCTGCAGCCTGCACCCCCAGCCCCCTACTCCAGGTAGGAATCCCCTCACGCACCCTAACTCCCTCCCAGAGCTCGCACCCCAACCTCCCGCCCCAGCCCTGAGCCCCCTTCTGATCCTGCACCCCCTCCCACACCCCAAACCCCTGCCCTGGCCCTGAGTCCCCTCCCGTGCACAAACTCCCTCCTAAAGCCCTCCCACACCCCAATCCCATCCCTGAGCCCCTTCCTGCACCCAAACTCCTTCCTGGATCCTGCACCTCCCACCCCCTCCCATACCCCAACCCTCTCCCCAGCCCTACCCTAAGCCCACACCTGCACTCTGAACCCCTCAGCCCTGGCCCCACCTCAGAGCCTGCACCCTCAGCTGGAGCCCTCACCCCCTCCCACACCCCAACACCCAGCCTGGAGCCCAGAGCCCACCTGCAACCATAACCCCTCATTTCTGGTCCCACTCTGGAACCCACACCCCCAGCCAGAGCCCTCACCCCCTCCCACACCCCTGCCCCAGCCCAGTGAGTGAGGATGGGGGACAGCGAGCGACGGAGGGAAGGGGGATGGAGTGAGTGGGGGCGGGGTCTTGGAGAAGGGGTGGAACAAGGGTAGGGCCTCCGGGAAGGAGCAGGGTAGGGAGTGGGGCAAGGATGTTTTGTGCAAGGGAGAAATTGACTAAGGCCCCAAACTTACACACATTCATTGGCACTATTCATATGTGTGTTTGCAGGATCATGCCTGAGTATACATGGGAAATGTTGAAACAGACTGCACAAAAAATTTCTGGAAAATTCACAATGCAAGCAAATTAGAAAATGAGATTTTTTTTCCATTCATTTCAATTACAATAATCCCTCGGTGCTACTTTAAATAGGCACAATGTAATTAATAGAATCATAGAATCATAGAATCTCAGGGTTGGAAGGGACCTCAGGAGGTCATCTAGTCCAACCCCCTGCTCAAAGCAGGACCAAACCCAACTAAATCATCCCAGCCAGGGCTTTGTCAAGCCTGACCTTAAAAACCTCTAAGGAAGGAGATTCCACTACCTCCCTAGGTAACCCATTCCAGTGCTTCACCACCCTACTAGTGAAAAAGTTTTTCCTAATATCCAACCTAAACCTCCCCCTCTGCAACTTGAGACCATTACTCCTTGTTCTGTCATCTTCTACCACTGAGAACAGTCTAGATCCATCCTCTTTGGAACCCCCTTTCAGGTAGTTGAAAGCAGCTATCAAATCCCCCCTCATTCTTCTCTTCTGCAGACTAAACAATCCCAGTTCCCTCAGCCTCTCCTCATAAGTCATGTGCTCCAGCCCCCTAATCATTTTTGTTACCCTCCGCTGGACTCTCTCCAATTTATCCACATCCTTCTTGTAGTGTGGGGCCCAAAACTGGACACAGTACTCCAAATGAGGCCTCACCAGTGCTGAGTAGAGGGGGATGATCACATCCCTTGATCTGCTGGAAATGCCCCTACTTATACAACCCAAAATGCCATTAGCCTTCTTGGCAACAAGGGCACACTGTTGACTCATATTCAGCTTTTCGTCCACCGTAACCCCTAGGTCTTTTTCTGCAGAACTGCTACCCAGCCATTCGGTCCCTAGTCTGTAGCAGTGCATGGGATTCTTCCGTCCTAAGTGCAGGACTCTGCACTTGTCCTTGTTGAACCTCATCATATTTCTTTTGGCCCAATCCTCTAATTTGTCTAAATTATCTCCCTTGGAATTACAGTTGAAGCATAGCAAACTGCTGCTGGCTGGCTTGCAGCTGAGCTGAGCTGGGTTCCAAAAATTTTACGGAGTTGGGGAATGCTGACATAGGTGGATGTAGGGCAGGGGTTTAGGCCAGGTGCCATACAGCTCCTCAAGGGCAGGGGGTATCGTACGGGGGTGTCAAGCAGTTTTCTATTGGGGCACAGAGGTTGGTGTACTAGAGGGCCATGCAGCTGCCCTGGGGGCATGGTGACGTATTGAGATGCTGCAGCACGCCACTGGGCATGGGTTTGATATACATGCGGGCTGTCCCACTGCAGTAGGGTAAGTGTGGCAACCAATATGGCAGCCCTTCTGCGTGGCACCACTGCTAACTAACACTTTGTGACGCGGGGCAGTCTCTAGGGTGACCTATTGGTGTGATGTCATCACCCTGCTTTCTGTGACATCGGCAGGCAGTTTCCCATGACATCATCATTAAGGTCAGCGGCTAGTGTTTTTTGCCCTGGGAGGTTGCGCCAAGGCTTTCAGGCGGAAGAACGGGGAGTTCAAGACAAGCATTTAAGAACCATTAGTACCAAAGCGCCACCCTCGAGCAGCATGCATGCCTACCCCTAAGCAAGATGGCACCACTGGCTTCACAACGCTACTCTACCATCCACGGGACTGAGCCGCCCGTAATAAAGATGGCGCAGATCGCACGGGTTGCTATTCTGCGGGCCAGAGACTACGCATGCGCAGCACTCCAGCTTCTGTCCCAGGGCCGGGGACGCGGCTGCCGAGGAAATTGCGCCTGCGTGTGACCCGAAAGGCGAGGGGGCGGGGCCTAGTTAGAATTTTGGCGGGTGACCCGGCTGAGGAGAGCGGAGCTGGGTGCGGTAAGTGCGGGGGCTGCCCGGAGCAGGGGGATCGGGGGCCGTTGGGGGGGGGGGAGATCGCGGGGTTCGGGGATCCGTGGGAGTCCCGGGGCGGACGGGGGTCGCCGGCGCGGGGTCCCAGCTGGGATCTCTGAGGGGCGAGAGGGGGAGTCCCCTGGGACACGGGGTCTGTGCTGCGGGGAGGGGTCCCAGGTGGGGAAGGATCGGGGGTCGCGTAGGGGGAGGGATCCGCTTGTCCTCTCAGGGGGAGGGCAAGGGGGGGTCGCTGAGGGAGGAGTCCCGGGTGGGGCAGGATCGGGGCAGTCAGGGGTCGGAGGGGGCTCCAGGAGGAGAGGAGATCAGGGTTGGGGATTCCCTGGGTGGGAGAAGGGGGTTGGGGATCCCTGGGAAGGGGGTGGGGGAGTCCAGTGGGGGACAGGTTCTGTGCTGGGGGATGTGGGGTCGCGGTGCGAGGGTGGCTCTGGCGGTGCCCAGGGAAGGGAAGATGCTGGGGGAAGAGTCACGGATAGTTCTGGGAGGAGTCTCTGTCTGAATGCTCATGAGGCTGTGAAGTGGGCGTGGCTCCACTAATTAGCTGCCTGGACCCTGGAGAAGATGCACGTGTAAGGTGAGGTGGTGGCCTTGGGGGAAACAGGAGGTAGGTGGGAGGGGGCAGTTGGGTGAGAAGAGGGGGTGGGGGGAATTTGGGACGTGCAGGGCCAGAGAAAGAGGTGACTTTCCCCAGCTCCAGGGGTGCGGCTGCCAGGTAGAGAAGGCCAGTCTTCCCAGCCACAGCTCAGGGACTGCCGCAGCGGGGAAGAGAGGGAGAGACCCCCCCTCCTTCCCAGCCCCAGCTTGGGGGCTGTCGCGGCGGGGGGAGGGCACATCCATCGCATTAGAAAGATAAGACTACTGATATTAAAACATGAGTGGTGCGCTTTTATTTGTAGAACAAAAAAGTTAATAATAAAGGTTTTTTTATGTAGTGCTTTTATTCAAAGCACTTTACCATAGTTAGCTAACGGTACAAACAACATTTGGAAAGATTATTAAGTGGTCTGCAGAGACCCTCAGCAATTTTCAAGGGGTTCGTGGGGGGAAAAAAAAAAGTTTGAGAACCACTACATATTTAGCAGCCTATTATGTTTAAGACCTGAGGCTTGAGGGGGTATCCCTTCCAAAACTCTTGTTTGCATTAAGTGTTAGAGCTCTGGGTATTTTGTATCCATATAAATGTTTAATTCCTTTTAAATCATACTAAATTCATCTGAAGAGATCTTTGAAAGTTATAATTTCAAGTGTTTATAATTCCCTTTCCTGTGCTACACCAAAAACATTCACCTACCTGTGTGATAGTAATAGTGTGTCGGCCACCGTAGTCTCTAAGCATTATTAAGGCTATGTTTTAGTCACAGGTATTTTTAGTAAAAGTCACGGACAGGTCATGGGCAATGAACAAAAATTCACGGCCTGTGACCTGTCCATGACTTTTACTAAAAGTACTAATGAATAAAACTTGAGGGGGGGCTGCCCAGCGGTGAAAATTCCACCCCCCTGAGAGATGTACATATACCTACCTAACCCCAGGTGTAGACAACACTAGGTTGATGGAAAAAAATTTACATCGACCCTTCTCAGGGAGGTGAATTGAGTACCTACACTGGCGGACATAGGGAGTGTCTACACTGAAGTGCAACATAATCACACATCTTTGTGTGTGTATAAGAAACTATGCTACTTGATTTTAGTAGCTCTTGTTCTTCCTTCTCCCACTCTGTTTTTGCTGTCCCTTGTATGTTATCTTCTGACTTCAGGAGTTAAACTCTTTGGGGCCTGGGTCCATATCTGTTTTAAGCACACTTTTGGGTGTTGCACACCATTTTGTTTATCCACTTGACTCTTTAGTGCGGACCAAATGATGTTTTCCCCATTAAATAAACTTTCCAGATTTTTGTTTGTTGATCTCTAAAGCAGTGTTCAATGTCTGAAGAAATCTGCTTGTCCACTAACCTATAATAAGCGGTAGGAGAAACTGAGTTCTTACCATGCACCACCACTTATTTTCTGTCTAATTAATAATAATATCAAAGTTTGGTACTCCAGATTTCTAGTGAAGTGTCCATCTGTTCAAATCATCATATACTGAAATAAAAACAGGTCCATCTATTTTAATAACTGTGTTGAAAGAAGCATGAGAAACCTAGAAAAAAGAGACAGATTTTTAAGAGTGATAGTGATTAACCATGAGAACAACTATCAAAGGAAGTGGTGAATTCTCCATCTCTTGAAGTTTTCAAATCAACATTGGATGCCTTTCTGGAAGATACTCTGTAATCAAACACCAATTATTCGGTTCAATAGAGGAGTAACTGAATGAAACTCTATGGGTTGTATTACACAGGAGGTCCAAATAGGAGAGCCATTGGTCCCTTCAGGCCTTAAAAGCTATGAATCTATGAATGTGGTTGGGTGGTTTGTTTTTTAAATAAGGAACCTAACGTTCTGTTACTGCAAAGAGCTCAGCATGGAGCCTAATTGACTTCAGTTGTCGACCTTGGGCCTGCATGTAGCTCACGGCAAGATCAGAATCTAAATGCAGAAAAATGAAATGCAACATTGTAGAGATCTTAAACCGAAATTAGAATTGACAAAAATAAGACGAGACACAAAAAGTAAGCATAGTGAATAGAGGAACTGGGAGAAGAAACACTTGCTAAAGGGAGGTGGGTATGGTTTGTAAGTTACTTCTGAGTTACTTTGGTATAAATGTGAGCCCATAATTCAGTGTCTAAAAAGTCACTGTGTATCCCTACAATAAGAAACCAATGTGTGCCTAGTTTATGGACCAAGAAATCATATGTACATGCAAAGTAGAGGAGATAAAGCTCCCCATGCTAAGGGAGGCTGTGTTGTCTAATGGTTAAGTCGTGGGATTGGATTCTCATCCCTGCTCTGCCATTAATTTGCTATGTAATGGTATAAAAGTGTAAATTATTTCAGTTTGAAGCTTTGAGAGCATTATTATCATCTGTATGTAGGGGCTTGGTGAAATAATGAAGTGGCCAAGACAGCGACCATTGCAGTTTTAAATAGTTAAATACATTAAGAAATCTGTGATAATTTGTGTTCCTAGTTTATGCATTGAATCCTTGTTTTATTTGTTGTGCAAGTTAACAATATTGCTGCTTTTCTCTCCCTAACAGGTGAGATTCTTCCTTTGGGGACTCTGCTGAAGCAGTCCTGTTGAAATCATGGATGGTGAGATCTGCAGTTTTCCTTCCCCCAGCCTTTCCTTTTGCATCTAGGGCCAATAAATGAGTGTAGTGAATGAGTTCAGAGAACATGGTTGTAAACTGCATTTAACTAGTGTAAAATTAAATCACAGTAATTGTTAATTAGCAGATGCTTTTGAGGTCCAGAGACTAAGGCTATGTCTACCCTTGCACTTTTGTCGTTAAAACATTTTTCGGTCAGGGTGTGGAAAAAACACACCCCTGACTGACAAAAGTTTCACCAACAAAAGTGCTGGTGTGGACAGTGCTATGTTGGCGGGAGACACTCTCCCACCAACATAGCAACTGCCACTCTCTTCCGCCAGCATAGAGCGGCTGCACAGGAGACTTTACTGCTGTAAGGTCTGTAGTGTAGACTTATTCTAAATCCCCTACCAATCTATACAAAATGCCTCTATCAAAATCCTCTTCAATTGAGCTGCTTTGGCACATCTTCAGTATCAAAGGCTAAATCACACAATTGTTCTTTCCTCTGAATTTCATCTCCCCTCAGCCTGTTTCGTTCCTCTCTCTCTACTCATGTTTCTTTATTGCCTGGTCCCTTCTGGCCCTGCACATATTTCCTTGGTGCTTGATTCCCTTCTTCCACAGACATGCTGCCCAGCTGCTTGGTCCCCATGCTCTCCTGAATATGCTCCCCTTCTCCTTTGATCCCATTGATATTTCCCGCTGATGACTGGCACTTCCACCTCCACTATTGGCTCTGATCCCTTTGGACAGCTCCTGTTTCTACTTTTTCAGACCTCCAGACTCTTCTTTTTAATGAGGCTGCCAACAAGGACATGCTAGCAAGTGCGGCCTGCCAGCTTTCTGGACCACAGTTTGGAAGCCTGTTCAATAAACCAAAAATTAATCTAGAACCAAAATAATAGAGAGCATACCTAACAAGCTGTAGAAATCTCCTGTCGTTCCCTGTGTTTCGGCCTGCCGCTCCAATCTACCTTTCTTGATCAACATAGCTGACAATTTCTGCTCCTTGCTTCATTGTTTCCCATGTAATTTTTTTTATACATAGCGAATTTTAAAGAAATAGTGTCTCAGACACATTGTTTTACGTTAGACGAAGAGATTGGAAGCGATTGGAAGCGATTCTGTATTCTATTGTTGTCTTCCTTTTTCCAACAGCAGTTTCGCTTGGGGCTAACTTACAGTTTTATTAAAAAAAAAAAATCAGTGCTCTGATTACAACTAATTAGCGATCGACTTTTCTTTGTAATTAGATGTGATTGCAATATCTTGGGCACATATTACATTGCAGTTTTCCTTTAATTGGGCTGTGGTGACTCTTGGTTTGATTGGTTTGTTCCAGGTGATGATGACTTGGAGCTGTTGGCCTCCCTGTTAGATGAGAATGAGGCAGCTGAGGACGGGAATACTCCTGAAGAGACCACAGCTCACTCAGATGAGGCTGGAGAACCAGATGAGTATGATGAGCTCTTTGACGCAGAGGATGATGCATCCTACACCGAGGAGGTTGATGCTGAGGAGAGTGCAGCCAGTGAGCAGAAGGAAAATGCATCTGCGTTGTTTGGAGATGTGGATGACCTGACAGAAGAGGAGGAAGAGGAAGAAACTGTACAGGAAATACCCTGTTCTCCAGCTCTCAATCAGGAGAAGGAGAAAAACAATCAAGATTTGCAAGGTTTGCTAAACAGCAATTTTTGTCTGATTTGTCATGCCCTTCAAGCTCATGACCTTCAAATATATATCGTCTCTTTACAAGCTGTGGTGATCACTAGAGAGCTGATTGGGGCATACCAGAGGGCTCACGGGATTGGTTAGGGATATAGAGCCCTTCTTCTCAAGGTCTCCAGTTCAACTCCAGCCCTGTTGGGAAGTGGTTGAAAGCTCTCATGAGCTTTTGACTAAGTGCCCTGGGTTAAGTAAGCATATTGGGTTTAGTCCAGTTTTAAATGTCCACATGGCAAAATTTACCATCCCAAATGCCACCTTTGTCAACAGATCTGGAGAAAGGGGTAAACAGTGAGGTGGCAAAGTTTGCAGATGATACTAAACTACTCAAGATAGTTAAGACCAAAGCAGATTGTGAAGAACTTCAAAAAGATCTCACAAAACTAAGTGATTGGGCAACAAAATGGCAAATGAAATTTAATGTGGATAAATGTAAAGTAATGCACATTGGAAAAAATAACCCCAACTATACATACAACATGATGGGGGCTAATTTAGCTACAACAAGTCAGGAAAAAGATCTTGGAGTTATCGTGGATAGTTCTCTGAAGATGTCCATGCAGTGTGCAGAGGCGGTCAAAAAAGCAAACAGGATGTTAGGAATCATTAAAAAGGGGATAGAGAATAAGACTGAGAATATATTATTGCCCTTATATAAATCCATGGTACGCCCACATCTCGAATACTGTGTACAGATGTGGTCTCCTCACCTCAAAAAAGATATTCTAGCACTAGAAAAGGTTCAGAAAAGAGCAACTAAAATGATTAGGGGTTTAGAGAGGGTCCCATATGAGGAAAGATTAAAGAGACTAGGACTCTTCAGTTTGGAAAAGAGAAGACTAAGGGGGGACATGATAGAGGTATATAAAATCATGAGTGATGTTGAGAAAGTGGATAAGGAAAAGTTATTTACTTATTCCCATAATACAAGAACTAGGGGTCACCAAATGAAATTAATAGGCAGCAGGTTTAAAACAAATAAAAGGAAGTTCTTCTTCACGCAGCGCACAGTCAACTTGTGGAACTCCTTACCTGAGGAGGTTGTGAAGGCTAGGACTATAACAATGTTTAAAAGGGGACTGGATAAATTCATGGTGGCTAAGTCCATAAATGGCTATTAGCCAGGATGGGTAAGAATGGTGTCCCTAGCCTCTGTTCGTCAGAGGATGGAGATGGATGGCAGGAGAGAGATCACTTGATCGTTGCCTTTTAGGTTCACTCCCTCAGGGGCACCTGGCATTGGCCACTGTCGGTAGACAGATACTGGGCTAGATGGACCTTTGGTCTGACCCGGTACGGCCTTTCTTATGTTATGTTCTTATGAGAGACCAAGGACTGAATGAGCCATGGAGACTGAACTACCCCCTCAACCCTACAGATGGTTCTGGTTAGGGTTGAGGTACATTAGCACACCAATACAGGGAAGCTTATGTGACAACTTGTACCTGTTCTATGGATAAAGAGTTCTTCACCCTCTGAGGCTGTCACTCTGGCACCTTTCACCAGTACAAAACAAATCACCTAAGTAGTGTTGATTGTATGAAGAAACACCTTTGTTAAAGAAAAATTCAGCTCCGGGGGGCTGTTGGGAAAGTCTGTGCTCCCTATGAGTCTTACAGAACTTGAGCTTTCTTTATATCATGGCTTCAGCCTTTTTTTCCTCTCTTCCCTTAGAATCACTTCTAAATTCCCATGATTTAGTAAAGCCACTATGATTCCAGTAACCTTATAAATCTTAATTTATGCTGGTTTCCTGCTAGCTTCATTATTTTTTTTTCTCTCCTAGACGAACTGAGGAAATTGCAAGAGCAGATGAAGTTGTTACAGGAGCAGTTACAAATGACTGCAATTGGGCAGCCATCCAGCTCAGGCCCTCAGAAGAAAACCCTTGGTAACTAGGTTAATTAAACACATTTCTCATGTCTCTGCCTCCAAACTTGTATTTATAGTCAAGTCTTGCAGACAACTAGGTGTCTAGGCAAAAGGTGTCAACTAGTAGGAGGGGGACAGCCCAGTTGAGAGAACACAGGCCTGGGTTCTATTCCTTGCTGCTACAAATTTCTTGTGTCACCTGGGGCGAGTCACTAAATCACTGACCCTCAGTTTCCCCATCTGTAAAATGGGGATGATACTCTGGAGGGTGTTGTACTGACTCGTGCATAAAGCTCTTTGAAGGCACTACATTGGAGCCCATTGGTAGGCAGTGGTACATTTCATACAACATACAGATCAGATTGCTTTGTGGTGTTACTGTGAGTGATACAGCTGTGTGGTGAATGTGGTAGGGAAGAGGGTCATATTTGGGGCTAGCAATGTGTGTTACCAGAGCTCCAGCTTAATACAGCTCAATGGTTCATTTGCACCTGTTGTCTTGAGTCACTGGAGGATGAGTGCCTGGTTTCTACCCAGCTGTTACATTTCAAATGCAGTCTTCAGGAGTTGGCAGCTATATGGAAAGGTTTCCACATTGATTCCTGTATTTAAATTTATACAAGAATGTGTTTAGTTTGGAGCAGTTATTAGAATTTGTGTCCGGCCAATGAGGTCTCATTAATATTCTTTGTTTTTGTTGATCAGGTAAATCGCCATGTATTCCCTTCAAGGAAAGGAAAACTCCAAAACTCCAGGAGTCACCATGTTTCTCTGCTCAGCTCAACAGCCCTGCTTTATCGATAACTAAACTGGGAGCCCAGAAACCAAAACATTCACCATCAGGTATAGTTCTTAGTAACTAGGTTCTGGTGCAGTTAAGCTGCCTTAGCGCTACGCTGCTGTCTGGTAAATATTAGTTTGGGCTCTCGTCTGAGAATATGAAAGTTACACTGTAGATCTGAGGCACTGGCTTAGTCTCTTAAAGGAAATCGCATTACTTGAGTCATTTACAAGTGAACAAGAGCTAGTCCTTGAAATTCCACTACAGGGAACAATCCTGTACCGAGGAGGCAGGGCTGACTAGCTGAATAAGTTTTTTTTCCATCGCTAACGTGGGTAATATGGTCTAGATTGGTGTCCCTTCTTAAGTTTAAGTTGCTGCTGTTGTCAGTAGCTACCGGTATGGTGTCGCCAACTTCTGTGAGCAGCGCCTGCTTCCTGCTCACAGCCCAGCTTTTGCTTAGCAATGCCTGGAAATACTTTGGTTCAGGCTTCAGGCCTCAGACTGGGCTTCTGACACAAGAGTTTGTTTCAGGGCCTCATCTTACTACAGCTGTATTTTATAACTGAGAATATTGTTTTTCATTCTTTATGCAGATTTTCCTTCTTTTCCCCCCCCCTGTTATTTACAGAGAATAAGAATCCTCTTCCAAGGCCAATATCAAGTTCATCATTTCAGCCTCTCAGATCTACTCCTGGGAACAGGCCCAAAATGGCCACCAGAGACCGGACTCCCCAAGTGCAAGGGAGTTCCAGCAAGACTGATCAGCCAGTCTCTGTGGAAACCTTCTCTGGGCTCAGATTAAGGTCAGTGACCTAAAGCTGTTCTGGGTATCAAGGGAAAATTTTTAAATAACGGGAGAGATGTGATCCTTCCAATGGACTGTCCCAAAGGTGCTTCCTACGTCAAATGCATTGTGAATGCGGATCTTGGGCTGTCAGATCAGGGTGAAATTTTTGGTTGGCTGTATTTTATAAATAGCTTTCCAATCCCAGAATGAATATTCTCTGATCAGTGTGGAATGTTAATAATCTAGCAGCAGCACTGGTCGATAGTTCATTAATTAGACAGCAACATCTCTGCTGGCTTATTTACCATTTTTGTCCTCTTCTACAGATGCTAACAATGCTGTTCTCACCTAGAGTCCATCTTTAACAATGTAGCAGTCATTTTATTAGACAGTGTGCTTAGAACTGCTTCTGTCACAATGTGTTCAGAGCTGGTGGGGAGGCAAGGGAGACATGATGGAGCCTGCTCCTGCTCCAATCAAAACAAATGGGTGTCTTGCTATGGACTTCAAAGTGAGCAGAAGGGGGCCCTCAGGAGCTGACCCCATATTCCCAATACTTGTTGTGACCACAAAAGGTCTCTTATTACTTGAAATGGCTTTCCTCATTGGAAAGAGCGGTGAATTTCCAACCCGCACTCATGCTTGGGCAGCAATATTGTTCAGTCCTTGCTGAAATAAATAGAATTAACCACAGATACTAGTTTAACTTGCTGTGTTGGTATTTGGACACAACTAAATACGTCAGCAGCCTTCAAATATTTGTATATGTTTAACACCAGTAACTGACAGGAATTGTTTCAGGTGATCTAAGGTTATATAGCTAGGAGGAATGGAATGAAATCAGGTGCAGAACATACTTTTCATGGACTTCTATTAGCCTGTGGAGTGATCTGCCAGGGGGGATGCTGGGTTCTTTAAGAACAGAGCACTACATACTACCCTCCCAAGAACAGTCCTGCAATGATGGTGGTTGGGGATGGGATAGATGGTCTAATACAGGGGTCCCCAACCCCCGGTCCACGGCCTCTTAGAAACCGGGCCGCGAACCGACCCAGTGGAGCTTCCGCAGGCATGCCTGCGGGAGGTCCAGCTGAGCCGCGGGACGAGCGCTCCCTCCGCAGTCGTGCCTGCGGGAGGTCCGCTGCTCCCGGGGCTCAGCTGGAGCTTCCGCGGGCACGCCTGCGGAAGCTCCACTGGAGCCGGTGGACCTCCCGCAGGCGTGCCTGCGGAAGCTCCAGCTGAGCCCCGAGAGCAGCAGACCTCCCGCAGGCACGACTGCGGAGGGAGCGCTCGTCCCGCGGCTCAGCTGGACCTCCCGCAGGCACGCCTGCGGAGGGTCCGGCAAACGAAACCGGTCCCTGGACCTAAAAAGGTTGGGGACCCCTGGTCTAATAGGTCTCTTGCTGTAAGTTCATGAATATAAAAGCTATTGTACATGTTTTTAGTAATCCCCTGTATCGGTGCTAATGTTAGTGGTCTCTATATGCCCTATTTCTTCATGTAGAAAACCCCGTGTGTCATCAGTGGAACTAGACAGGAAAATGGCTGGACGGAAGCTGATCAGACTGTCTCAACTGCAAGGCAAACTGGCTGGGGGGAATCTGGAGGAAACAGACTGGGTAACATTTGGAGTCATAATAAAGAAAATCACCCCTCAGAGCTCAAATAACGTAAGCAGTTTTATTCTATTCTCATGAGGGTATTTTCACTGACAGGCTAATTAGATTTTGCAAATATTGTCAGCCGACTCCACATTCTTGTTTTAATTAAAACAAGCTAGTATATTAAATTTGAATATTCTAGGTACTCTAGGTTAATTCAGTGCTGCTAGTGTCAGCTGTCATATGAGAACTGGATGTATGGCATAAGATTGTCATCTACAGAATGCTATATAAATCTGCTCATTCTGTTATGGTACATGCATTCTGTAGGATTATTTCATCTTTATTATGACTTACATTGTTATGAACTGCTAAATTCACTAGCTTTGGCCCCCAGAAGAGCAGCTACCTCTATGAAAGCAGAAGTCACAATATTAAATAGCACCAAAAAAATAAAACCAAACTTCATTTTCATTCTTTTTGCTCCAAATTTCAATCACTTGGTCCTGCAGTCCCAAAAGGTGAGTTGATGTGCTAGCTCATGAAATCATGAGATAGAAAAGATCTGTTAGGTCACTTAGTTGTTTTCCCTTCCAATGAAGGATAGTTGCGTATTGTTAGGCTTGGCAGAATTAAATTTTTATTATTTATAATTTTGACAGGTATCAATGTTTATTTTTAAGCATTTTTTTTTCAATTTTTACCCATTTAAATTTTCACAGTTGCAGGAAATTATGGAGGGGACAAGCAATAACGATTTAATGACAGTAGATGTTGAGATTCAAAAAGTTAAAGGGTTATAACTGTTAAAAAAACAAATTGTCAACATCCCATGTCAAAATATACAAAGTGCATAGCCATAAATCAAACTCAAATAAGTTTTCAAACAAAATTTTTCTTTCTTTGCATATTTGTAAATTTCAGTTATCATCATTGGAAATATTTTTTGTTGGTTTGTGTGTAAGGTGAAATAGATGTTTGTTGACATTTACCAATTAAAACTCCAATCCTTCCAAGCCTACCTATTTTACACTTACTAGGGCTTTGTTCAATCTTGTTCTAAAAGTGCCAAGTCATGGGGCTTCTACCAGTTCCCTTGTGATCATACTACAGGCTAATATTTTGTCCAGCAGAAGTTTAATGGTTAGACACAGGTGTGGGTTCTAGATCCAACTAGGTGGTCTTAGGCAAAACTGCCTCAATTTAATCATCTGCAAAATGGGGTTAACAGGTACTGTACAGGGTTATGGATTAACGAGAGTCTGTGCAAAGTGCTGTATAGCTATTAAGTACTGGTAACAGGAGCAAGAACAGCGGTCACAATTACCTTTGTAAGTAAATAATGTTGCCACAGTATTCCCTGGCCTATGTTAAGTATAGAGAACAAAGGCAAAATAGTAACGAGTTTCGTGCAGGTTGCTGTAAGCCTGGGCAATATCAGTGGTTTTCTTATTAAGATCTTAAAGGGAAAACCAATGTCTGTTCCAGGGCAAAACTTTCAGTATCTGGCGGCTGAACGACCTGCGTGATCTGAACAGCTGTGTCTCATTGTTTTTGTTTGGTGATGTCCACAAAGAACACTGGAAGACAGACCAAGGCATGGTCATCGGGCTGCTCAATGCTAATCCCATGAAACCTAAAGAAGGCTCGGATGAGGTAACAATGGGGTTTTTTTCCTCTTGGACTCATAATTTTATTTGGGCTGTCGCTGGGAAATGTTTCAAAACACTTTGCCCAACTGATGATGTAATTCACAGTGCCCTCAGAAGGAAAAGTGCTTGGAAATTCATATCCCACCCTGCAATGCATTCTATAAAATACCTCCAGCCTTACCACAGCTCCTTGTCTTGTTTCCCTGGAACCCTGAGCATATAAAGCTGGAATTTCCTTTTCCTCACTTGACAATAAACAGATTATGTCGAGAGGGTCTCTCATTTTTCTCCTTTCCTTTTTCCCAATTTGAGCAGAAGGCTAGGAATTTTTACCCCCTTTTCCATTAGGGCCACTGTTTTTTCAGTCATTCTCCCTGTACATGATTTATGGGCATATAGTGGTATTTGACCCCTTGTCACGATGACTGCCAATCAGCTTCTGAGGAAGGCCAGCACACCCCTTCTGGTACAGGTGCACTGTGGTGGACAGTGGGCTAGCCTGAACCCTCAGTGTACAGTAGTCTAGCCTGATACAAATCTTTCAATTCAAGTGAACTGTAAAAGGTGCTAACTTCCAGTACTGACATCTGAAGCCCTCTGTCTATCCACAGAATGCATACAGCATGGTCCGTAGCAATGCAGCCTAGTCATACCAGTATAGCTAGGCTCTGTTCCAAGGATGACCATGTTCAGGGCTGAGCAGGTATTTGGTCTCCATGCCTGTTCGGTCTTTGGCTTCTCTGTGGAGACTGCCAGCAGCCGGGCCATTTGATGGTGGCTTTTGTCCTGCGAACACACATTCTCTAGAAATTAGGACTGAGGCCATCTACTGGCTTTGCTGTCCCGTGGTAAATTACATTTGGTCACTACCAACCAAGACAGGAGCTGAACCAATGATCTGGGGATCAAAGGCTCTGTTTCATTACCATCATTTGACCCATCCAACCCTTCTCCAGAAATCTGTTTATTGAGCCTTGGGTTTACTCTTTGTGCTGTTTCTTTTTAGATGTGTTTGTCTGTTGATCATCCCCAGAAGATCTTACTTTTGGGTGAAGCTCTGGACCTGGGAACCTGCAAAGCTAGGAAGAAGAATGGTGACCCATGTACCCAGATTGTTAACCTGGTATGTATCTGTTAGTCTCTAGGCTGTCATTGAGTTGTTACTGTTGTGGGTCACTGATGAAGGAAAATCTGGCTGGTGCCTTTGAGCCTATGCTCTGATTCTGTGCATTATTATTGGATCATAATGTATAACTAACGTGTGTGTATCATTAGTTGTGTCAATGGGCCTGCAAGTGCGCTGCAGGTGGCTTGCCTCAGTTTACCCATCTTTCAGGGCTCTCTCAATCAAATTGCTAAAACTCTTCTCAAGTCCAGAAACGCACCTCCCCATTAAAAGTGGGAAGGTCAAGAAGGAGGAAATGAAATCTTAATCTAATCTAAATATTCTTTGGTCATATGCTATGTTAAGATGTCAGCTTTGACATCTCTGCAAGGGACCCTATGCGAGTGCATCCCCTCTGATAATCTTTGGCTTCAGGTCTACCCAGATATATACACAAGCAAATGCATCTTGAAAACTGTTCCCATGTGACTAAGACTCAGTACATGCTCACAACTCTGACATCAAGACCATATATCAAGAGTATAGTGTTGTAAAGAAGGGAGGGTTCGGGTGTGAGGAATATTCTAGTTTCCACTGGTGTCTGAGTTGGTGGTAGTTCATCCAGGCTGAGAGATCAGACAGATGTGGGGATGAGAAGAGAGGGGAATCGTCCGAGTAAGAGCAGAGCCAAGCACCCACAGGTAGGTGTAGAAGGAAAAGAGTACAGACTCAGTACAGAACCTTGAAGGATACCAGCAGAATGGGGGAGGATTGGAAGTGGAGTAGAAGCATTTGGAGATGGAGGAGGACAGCAATTGTATAAGACGTTTGCAACAACATTGGAACGTGCTTACACATCAGCACATGGAGACATGGGTGTGCAGTATCCTAAACCGCAACTGCATCAATAAACATCTAGTGCCAGCAATAACGAGCCATGGGGAAGACATTTCCTGGCAGCTAAACTGGCTGGAGGAGGTGACTGGTTGTTGGCTAACAGGCACAATATGCCTGATCTGGAGGTTATTGCTACTGGAAACCCTGTACATAGAACTATATAGAGAATAATGTTGTTTCAGTTTTGATGGAAAGTTAACACCATGGGTGGAGGGTGCTGTTCACAGACAGACTAGGACAATCACTGATTTTAATCTCTATTCTTTCCTGGATTTATATTGAAACATGTCTTTTTTAAATGGCTGTAGGAAACATCTCATTTGAGATTGAGCTATTCTAACAGGGAATATGTAAGACATTAGTGTGTGGGATCTTGTCTCCCTCTAGTGACTGGTCCCTGCACTATAACAGCCTTCAACCCACATAGGTAGAGGCCTGTGTGTGTGCTGGTCACATACAGTACTTGCTGGTGACTCATGATGTCTGTACAAGCACAGCTTAGTTACAAAAAGATGTTGTTGTTTTTCTCAGGGGAAATGTTATCTATCAATCTCCAGTTAGTCTTCAATAACAGAGCTGCCTTATTTCTTTCCTTCAGAATGACTGTGAATATTGCCAGTACCACGTACAATCCCAGTACAAGAGGCTCAGCTCGAAGCGGGCAGATTTACAGTCTAGCTTCTCCAGTGGCCGTGCTCCAAAAAGGATAGCTCGCAAAAATCCCAGCTTGAAGGAGAGGCTCTGTCAGGATGGGTTTTACTATGGAGGTGTTTCTTCAGCAGCCTATGCAGCCTCAATGTAAGAGAAACTGCTTAATTTCCTTGCAGCCTTTGGTTCTTTGTCAGAATTCCCTTCCTAACTACGTATAAGTGTGTCTGAAGTTACCTTTAAAGAGACCGGCATTCCTTTGGGTTAACTAAATGAACCAAACAGGAATCAAACTGCTCTGAGCCACACCACATTTGGCAGGGAGCCTGCCTGGCCACCCACGGTAAGCAGAGGCAGTGCTTGGATGGAAAACATCTTCCTATCCTTTAGGTGGTGTTGGTGAGTTGGTATGTGATATGCTTTCCTCAAAAGCCTTACCACAACAATACTGCACTGTGAGGCTGAGGGTGCTGTGCTGCTCTCTTTCAAAGGAGGGATAAAGCTTGAGTCCTGAGCATTTAGGTCATTAAAGATTCCTGGGCATTTTTTTAACCTCTGTGTCCTGGCCAAATGCTATCTTGGGTAATTACATTCTGATGACATATCCCTGGATCTTGTGTCTTTCACTTCCTAACCTAAATGATAAGATGTTGCTGTGTGTTATTGAATAGCTACTGCCTTGTACCTGGGAGTGGTGGACGAAGTGAGCTGTATGTATCTGTAAAAAGCAACAAAGTCCTGTGGCACCTTATAGACTAACAGACGTATTGGAGCCTAAGCTTTCGTGGGTGAATACCCACTTCGTCAGACGCATGAGCAGCTTATGCTCCAATACTTCTGTTAGTCTGTAAGGTGCCACAGGATTCTTCGTTGCTTTTTACAGATCCAGACTAACACGGCTACCCCTCTGATGTATGTATCTGGTTGCTACTTCACGTGAATTCTGAGACTTAACTGGACCCTTTCTAAATCCCAGTGAAGTCAGCAGTGGAAAGACTCCCATTGACTTGAGTGGAAGCTGGATCATGTCCAATACTTGCAAATCACTTAGGATTCTCCTAACAATGCTACCTGATTACCTCATTAAATGACATGTGTGGCTGTATGTAGCAACCTCTCCTGTCTTTTTCTGGAGCTAATATTAGCCAGATTTTATCAAAGTCTCTGTGTCTCCTTAATACTCAGAAGTGTATGTCTAAATCGAGACAGAAATAGAAAACCCAAGTCTTTGAGATACAAAAGATTACAGCACAATGTCCCTACTTGTGATGGAAGCACCTGCTCAGAGTGAATGATGGGTAATTGGAGCATTTTGGGAGTTGCTGAGCTGAGACTCAAACTCCAGTACTGCTCCTCACCCTTTATTGCTTCACGTCTTGTGGGTTTTTGTCTCTGTAGTGCAGCAGCTGCAGCCCCTAAGAAGAAGATACAAACCACTCTCACGAATCTGGTGGTAAAAGGAACCGACGTGATTGTACAGGAAACTAGAGAGAAAATAGGTAACTTTCTTTTTTCCCATCACATGCTTTCTGCCTGCTGTGTGACATGTCTGTGGAGCCCATGATGTGTGAGCTAGTTTAGAGCCTCTGGGAAATTCTGTAGTTACAAAAATGGCCAGTCTGAATTCACTTCCCCAAATGATCGAAACTCCTCCCTTGGTATCACAGCTGCAGGGAAAAAGCTGCCCAGAGATTGTCCAGCTCTCTTCTGAGTATCTCTCCCATTTATTATATAACCTCCCGCATGCACATAACTCTGGGATAGAAAATTTACTGGCCAAAGTCTGGAACTTGCTCCATCGAGTCCTTGGCCAGCATGGAAAAGTTACTGCTAGACTGAGGGAGCAGTGGTAGTTCTAAGATCTCCAGTTGTGAATCACTAGGCTGAAAACAAATGACTTGAACCATTGGAAATAGGGTGTTCATGATTTCTGGGGACATTGAGTATACCCCGAAGAGAGGCATTCTGGGGCAGTCCCAGCACAGTCCTGGGAGGTGGGGACCTCAGAGTTCTAATCCTGGCTCTGAGACACTTCTTCCATGATATTGAGCAAGTCACTTAACCTCTCTGCCGCTGTTTTCCTTTCTGTACATAGGATAGTCCTTGTTGGGCTGCCCAGGGGAGAGAGGAAGGCTGGTCTAGTGGTTAGGACACTAGTGTGGGACTTGGGAGACTTGGTTCAATTGCTTGCTCCGGTTGGTGTCTTTCTTTGTGATTCTGGACAAGTCACTTAGTATCCCTCTGCTTCAATTCCCCCTTTGTAAAACAGGGATAATAGCACGTCCCTACCTCCCAGGGGTGTTGTGAGGATAAATACATTAAAGATAGTGAAGTGCTCAGATACTAGAGTAATGGGCCCATCTAAGTACCAAAATTGAACAGGTGGGATTTTGGGAAGCTAATTTGTGACCTCTGTTAAAATGAGAGTAATATGTGAGCACTGAATATTATGTTTCATAGCAATTCTCTTGTTAGAAATGTCTGATGCATTAAGTGTGAGTGCTGAAGCCAGACCTACATTTCCCTTCCTGGTTCTGAGTCTGTTGGGTTTTTTGTGCGCTGCTCCAGGTATGGCGAAGAGACCCATGCCGTGTACTGATGAGTTCAAAGAATTGTTGGCAATGCCAACCTTTGGAGCACGAAACCTCTGCAAACACTTGGCCAAAGCAGATGCAGCAGGTATGTCCAGGTACTCCCATAACACTCCCCTTTGCAGAGCCTTGGCTCATTCCTTGCAAGTCTCAGTGTCTGTATATTTATTTCAGATGCTCGAGGGAAGCAAGGATCTGCTTTCCAGTCTATCTCCGCTTCAGCATTGCTCAAACAACAGAAGCAGCAAATGCTGGAGGCCAGAAAAAAGCGATCAGAAGATATACAGAGGAGGTAAAACTCTCTGCAGCATCTGCTGATGTTTTACAGGCAGACTGTCCTGTAGGGTGGGAGGGTTTAAAGTTTTATAAAACCTAATCTAACCAGGAATATCATGAGGCTTATTTCAATGAACAGCCATACGCCCCAGCATTGTGCCTGAGAACCAGAAAGGATAAAGCAGGGAGAGTGGGAACTATGATTCCTGGGACCTGCCTACTCTGTGACTGACTTACCTACCTCAGAGAGTTGCGCTGAGCCTTAATGTTTGCAAAGTGATTTGAGCTCTGATTAAAAGGAAACTGAGCGGCCTAACTGCACTGTGCAACTGGGTGACATGCAGAATGCTTTAATAACAATACAGGCAAGGCATCTTTCATTGAACAATGGCTTACAACATGTGTTCTAAAGTCAATTGTACTATTTCGAGCTTTTTGATTTGCCAGGATGACCCATGACTATACTTCAGTATTTTTTCCTCTTTTAGGTTTCTTCAGAATACAACAAAAACCAATAGCCCAGCTTTACCATCCTCCTCAGGGCTCCGCTCTCCAACCCCAGGGGCTGAATTTCCCAAAGCTGCAAAAATGTCAACCCCTCAAGCACCCAGGCTGGGGATAGGCTTCACTGAGGGCGATGACATCCTCTTCTTTGATGATTCTCCACCTCCAGTACCAAAATTGAATGGCTTAGCAGAAGCTAAAAAGGTAACAATCCCTTTGAACGGTTGGACTTTGAGCTCCTGACATGGGTCATGTTGCAACATGCAGCCTTGACTTCCGAGATCAACCTGTTAAGCACTGTTGTGCCCCACTGTAAGCTTCTGATTCCTATTAGCTGTTAGTTTCCAAGGCACATGCTACTAGTATGTCTTTTTGTAAGTATTCAAAGTGGTAGGATATCTGCTAAAGAAACTCTCTATTAGCCAGGATGGGTAAGGAATGGTGTCCCTAGCCTGTTTGTCAGAGGATGGAGATGAATGGCAGGAGAGAGATCACCTGTTAGATTCACTACCTCTGGGGCACCTGGCATTGGCCACTGTCGGTAGACAGGATACTGGGCTGGATGGACCTTTGATCTGACCCAGTATGGCCGTTCTTATGTTCTTATCTGCAAGTTTCTTTTAGTGCCCAGTTATTAGAGTGATTTATACAGAAATCTCCAGGGATGTTTCCTTGCTGCTTTGAAAATGCAATTTTCTTTGTTCTAGCTCCTCTCTATCTTGTGCAGCATCTTCGTCTGGATCTCAGACATGTAGCCCAGTAACATGCCAATGAGAATTGTCAGCCTCATTTTACAGATTGGGAAACTGAGTCAGAGGTTGGGAGATTTGGCAAAGGCTCCACCACTAGGAAATGGCAGAGTTGGGATTAGAATTTGGTTGGGATGCCCATGCTCAGTCTAGAACACCTTATTGCCTCTTCCAGTTGACATTTTCCCATCTGCCTTGGAATTAGGAATATGTGACCTTGGATACGTGTGTTCAACGTTAACATTTAGTTCCCATTTTCTAGTTGGCTGCTATAAACAAATTGCGAGCAAAAGGCCAAATCCTCAATAAAACCAACCCAAACAGTGTTAAACGGAAACGATCTGATCTTGCCGATGTTCTGGAGATCACGGAGAGAGTTGAGAAAAACATCCCCTCATCACAAGGTATGAAAGCACGGAACTGACTTTAAAAAGTGAGTGTGTTGTACACACTACCCTCCAAGTATCACCAGGTGCCTTATGACTGACTATGCTCAGCTCAGCAGCTGCTGCTGAATTACTTTTGTAACTAGAATCGCACACTGGGTCAAAGAGATTTGGAACTAAAACAGATTTTAAACCTGATTTTAAAAGGCCTAATTCCATGATGGATCTGGTGACAAAGGTTGAGTATCCTGCTGCTATGGAGACAGACCCTGAAAGCTCTAGGCTTCAATAGCTCCAGCCTCGTATATTCATCGTCTATGGCTCCCATCACCATAGTACCTTAGCACCTCCCAAACATTCATGAATTTATCCTCCCAGTACCTTCCCGAGGGAGGGAAGTCTGACTCAGTTTCACAGATAGGGAACTGAGACTAAAGGGCTTGCCCAATATCATGCAATCTAAATAATAATAAAGCAGCAAATAACTGGGCTTCTGTATAAAAGCAGTGCTCTTCTGAGTTCAGTTTGCTCATTTTGCATTATGTGGAACAGTAGCTCAGTGATTTCCCTTTTTATCTAATAGTGGAAATTCCACTCGGAGTGGACTACTAAAATAGATATCAATTGTTTTGTTGCATTATAAAATGTATCTGAAATGGTATTGGATCACTACCTTTAAATACTCAGCATTCTGTTAGATTTAATCTGTCAGAGATCATGCCCAGAATTTTTTAAAAAATTAAAAATAGGATGAGTGTTATTGGATTTTCTTCTGTTGGAAGGAATAGAAACACAAAATTTGTAATTCTGGTTTTAAATCTTTAACTTAGTCATGATCTCTAGTTGTGATTTTTTTTTTTTAAATGTGTATTAAGTTACTAAGTGCTCCTGGATCATATATGATGCAAGAGCTGAGAGCACTGTAGAAACATCAACATATTTATTCATGAACATATCAAGTATGTTGCAATCGTTGGCTGGAAGATGTTCTAGCAGAGCAAAGCATTGTATAATGCCTCACAGTCGTCCTCGTTTCCCTGAAGTGCGCACTGCTCCATTTGTCACAATGGAGTGTTAACTCTGAAATCAAGAGATGACAATTTAGGCTGGGAATTCCAATTGTGCCCAACTGACGTAGGAGCAGGAGTCCCACAGACTCTGAGAGGCTTCTTTTCCTAAATCTCCTAATCCCATCCTATAACGTCATCCTTAGTTTTCAGAGTTAACAATCCGTCATGATGAATGGGGTATGCACAAGTCTCTTTGAAAGGCAAAGGGAATTGTGCTCCTAAGTCAGTTAGGTATTGTTGAAAATCTCACTTGTAAATGTCACTATTGCTGACTACTTTGCTGCTGTTCATTTTAGCAGAAATACTTCCTGCTGCTTTACTTACCCCACAGCACTTCCCCTGGCTTCTTCAGTATCGTGTGTGTGTGTGTGTAAGGCTGCCGAAATCTTCAGCTTACTCCCCACTCTCCCCAAACAACTTCCCCAATGCTGCTGGCTGTCAGCAGTGCAGCATATTGCAAACGTGGGCTTATCATAAACTGACTATCCCAATAGGTAACAAGCGCTTTGCTATCCTGATTGACCCTCATAGTTAATTGGTTACAAGCCTCTTCATTTTAATGAGGCTGCTGCAGAATTTCTAGTCTGCTGCGCCAATGTTCTGCAGAATCCAGGGATAATACTGCAGAATTTGGGTCCGGCTTGGTACAGAATACACTGAGCTTTGATCCTACTCGGGCAAGGAGCCTCACTCTGTGTGTACAATACCTGCTGTTCTAGGCCTGTTTTCCTCCCATTACCTCAAGGTTTTATAGTATTTGTAATTGTACACAAATTGCATACTTGGCTAAATCTCATCAAGGAAAGTGATTTAGTGGCTACAGTGTGAGAGTGATTCCTAGCTTTTCCTTCCGGCTCTGCTACTGACTTGCTGTGTGAATTCTGGTAAGTCACTTAACCCTTTGGTTGAGTTTTCCCCTCTGTCTGATGGGAATAATACCAACCTCATAAGTGTTGAGGCTTAACTGTTTGTAAGGTGCTTTGAGATCCGCAGAAGAGGAAGCTGACATTGTTAGTAGCATTTTATTTTCTCTTGTGATCGGATTGGAATTTGGCCTAAGATCTGCAGCTACTGCACTAATTACACACCCTATTCTCATTCACTTCTCCTTTACAAAATGTTATTTCATACAACTTGAGCCATCGCTTCCAGTGCTTGTTGTTTGTAAAGTACAAAAGGATGGTTATGCGTAGAAAGCAGAGCATGATTTTAAACTGACCCCGTGGCATAAACTGCAAACCTGTCTTGTTTCTCTAGCTGCTGATGAACTAGAACCTGCCCAAAAGAAACGCCGAGAACAGCTGGCATATCTGGAGTCTGAAGAGTTCCAGAAAATCCTGAATGCCAAGTCCAAGCATGTGGGCGTCCTTAAGGAGGTAAGTGCTTTGTACATATACTTGCAATGAGAGTTAAAGTTCAGGGTCATTACAAATAATTAGACACTCTAACGTCCAAACCTAGGTGAGGGGTACATGAGCTTTTACAAAATCTACATTGAATAGAAATGTTTCCACAATTTAAAAAAATTCCAGTGAAATCTGTTTGTTTGAACTTCCACATTCCCTTGTAGACACTGCAGCATTGTGTGAATATTACTCCTGGGGGAATCCTGCGCCACTGCACAATGCAGAATGTGTGCAGAAATTAATGTTCTGCCCAGAATTTTCTCCCCGCCCCACCCCCTACAGAAATGGACTGCAGAGCTGCTGGCTGCCACTAGGGGCTGCTCAACCCGGCAGAGCCCAGCTCAGGTGCCAGGGGGACAGGGAGGGAGCTGGAGGAATCCCAGCAGCTGCAGTTCCTGGCTGAAGGAAGGAGGCCATGGGTAGGAAATGACCCAGCGTCAGGTTATTTCTCCCTCTGGATCCCTGGGCTCTTGGGGGAGGGATTGCAAGTGTCTGGGCTGGGACTGGGCTCTGGGGGAGAAGGGGTGCAAATGTCTGGGCTGGGGGCTGCCCTGCAGCTGGGCTCTGGAGGGTAGTGGGTGAGGGTGTCGGAGCTGGGGGTGGACCCTGTGGCTGGGCTCCGTGGCAGAGGAGGTGCAAGTGTCTGGGCGCGGGGGGGAGGAGGGCATTGCTCGGCTCTGGGGAAGGAGCGGGGTGGGTGTCTGGGCTGGGGGCCTGTGGCTGGGTTCTGGGGGCAACGGGGTGTGAGTGTCTGGGCTGGAGGACGTGCCCTGCGACTGGGCTCTTGGGGGTAGGGGATGAGGGTGTCTGGGAGGGTGCTCGCAGCTTGGCTCTGGGAGGAGGGGGGTGCGAGTGTCTGGACTCGGGGTGGGGGTTGCAGCTGGGTGTTGGGGGGAGGGGGTGCAAGTGTCTGGGCTCTGGGGGCTGCCCCGTGGCTGTGCACGGGGGGAGGGTAGGGGGTACAGGTGTCTGGGCTCTGGGGGCTGCCCCGTGGCTGGGCTCTGGGGGGGAGGGGATGCAGGTGTCTTGGCTGGGGGGGTACCCCGCAGCTGGGCTCTGGTGGAGGGTGTGTGGGTGTCTGGTCCCTCGGCTGGGCTCTGGAGGGGAGGGGGCAGAGAAACAGGAACTAGGTTGTCATAGGAGTTTCTTTAACTCTCTGTTCCTAGGGGAATGATTTTTTGTGTCTGACATAGCTGTCGACAGGTTTTTTGAAATAAATTACCAAAATAATTGAAACTGGTGTGATTATATTGTGTTATTTTGACAAATAAATTTGTTGAATTTTAAAATATAGTGTGCAGAATTTTTAATATTTTGGTGCAGAATTCCCCCAGGAGTATAATATATGAAAGCTAGGAGGTAAAACGGACTAGTCTAGCATCATTGTTCAAGCTGCATGAGGTGCAAAAAGCCAATGAAAACACAGTGCTGGTTGCAATTATGTGATTCTCTGGTGTGGCTGACAAGGCTTTTGAGAGCCCAGGCTGACTTCTCATAGCTCCAAATTCTGCTCTGCTGCTGGTGTAAATCTGGAATATTTGCGCTGAACTTTGGGTCTCCACTGCGGCTGTGTCTCCACTGCGGCTGGAGCTGTAACTTCCAGCTCAGGTAGACATTCCCCCGCAAGTTTTGCTCGAGTTAGCATGCTAAAAATAGCAGGGTAGCGGTGGCGGGATGGGCTTGCCACCCCGCAGACAGTCCTGTCTGAGACCCTAAGTGTGTACTCGAGCAGCTGGCCCATGCCATGGTGGCTGCACTGCTATGTTTATAGCGCTGACTTGATCAAAGCTAGTGCCTACGCTGGAAATTACACTGCTGGCAGCAGCGTAGATTTACCCTGAGAGGAGGATTTGACCTACTCCCTGTCATTTTACTGCTAAACTGATCAAATTTGATCTGAAGTCAGAGCCAGAGACTTGAAACACCAAAGACTGACTAGTTCCTGGTACGAGGGCATTTACACCTTGTCAGCCTCGGTGCCTGTTTCCCTTTACTCACTCTTCTGCAGTTAGCTGCCATCTAGCACCCTGTCTGTCCCCACCTGCCTGACGTGCACTCTGTACTAACAGAACATCCTCTTCCTCCAGCCTGGCTCGCTCTCCACCCACGCTCCATCCATGTGGCCGCCATCTCTCCCTTTCTATAAACCATAAGGGGATTGAGGTTTCTCTGGAATCTACTTCTCCCCTGTGCACAACTGAGAGTGCCAGTTGTCAGCACCAGGAGCCCCAGTCATGGGATAGGACCCCATTGCGCTAGATGCTGGACAAACAGATCAACAAGACAGTCCCTGTCCCAAAGAGCTTATAATCTAAGCAGTTGTTTTATAGCAGGCCAGCTATTGCAAATATTAATATCTAGGGAGTCGCTTTGCTCTCCAGAAAATGGACACATGCCTATTTCAATCCACTTCTGTGTTGTAACCATGGCTGCGGGCCTTTGAATAAAATGTGGGCAATGGTACAGGCGATCCAGTAGATGGCGCTCTTTCATCTGAGTCAGTATCATAGAATCATAGAAGATTAGGGTTGGAAGAGACCTCAGGAGGTCAGCTAGTCCAACCCACTGCTCAAAACAGGACCAACACCAACTAAATCATCCCAGCCAGGGCTTTGTCAAGCCTGGCCTTAAAAACTCTAAGGATGGAGATTCCACCACCTCCCTAGGTAACAGTACCGTAAAAACTCCCCAGGATGGTGTGAGGGGCACTGTGCGGCTTGAGATGAGATGTGTAAACCTAAGATACTAATCAGTAAAGATCTCACGGCACTCTTCATAAGAGTCTGAATGCTGACTATGGTGGCCTGGGCAAATCCCAGTTCAGGTCATCCTGCATGCCTCCCTGCACTTTACACTTCAGTACAGAAGCGAGTACTGTACCCAAGTTGTGTGTTAGCTCTTAAACAGCATCTGAGATCTACCTGGGAGATGGCTGCATTTCAGCAGTGGGTGAAGTGCAGCATGTGCATTATATACTGTACTTTTTCAAACAAGGAGCGCACACGAAATGGATTATTCGGAGCGTCTGAACATTCATCTGTCTTTCAGAGATTTCAGTCTCTCCGGGGCAGTATGTAGCCATCCTGGCCAACCCACTAGATGTAGAACTGCTTGCACTGTTTCTAGGTGTGCTGTTTGCATATCAGACGACAGTGCCTCTCTTGTGCTCTGGCAGGCTGAGGCTGAGCTGCAGGAACTCTACTTTGAACCTCTGGTGAAAAAAGAACAACTGGAAGAGAAGATGAAGAACATTAAAGAAGTGAAGTGTCGGGTTGTGACGTGTAAAACGGTGAGTGACCCTGGAGCAGGCAGGTGCATGGAGCACGCAGACTGGTTTGAACTGGATTTGAGTGAGGAGTCCAGCTGCTATCTCTGCTGAAGCCTGGATTGGTGATTAGCAAGAAAACCACTTGATCCTTATGAACGTTCCTGATTATACCAGCTGGAGCCGTGAGTGATATTGAGGTAGTTAGAGCTTTGGTGAAATAGCACAGACTTTGGTATTGCAGTTGAGATTTCCAGAAGCAAAGTTAAGTGCCCCTTTGTGTGCTAATGGGTTCCCAGCACATAAGTCACGCTGGGGAAGAGCTGCTTCCCAGCAACTGATTACCAGGTTGTTTCACTTAGATCAGACTTCTTGATAGTCTCCCATAATTCTTGCCAGTCTGACTTTGTACTGGACTCGGGAGTATTCTAGGACTGGGTGAAGAATGAGCTCAGGTGCCTTGGAACATAGCAAAAGGCATCCTAACGACAAGATTCTTTAATCTGCATTTCAGTGGCTCCATTTGGAAGGCAGAGGTGGTGTTTTACCATCATTTAAAATGCCATGGGGCAGGGGGAAGTTTCTTCCTGCCTGAATAGTTTGAACCGCTGACATACTTTCACTGCTATCTGTCTATAGCTGCACAGAAGGTTATCTGTACTCTGCACTTAGCAGGGAATTGGGCCAAACGTGACAAAAGGTGGTAGTGAAGAAGGGAAAGGGGCAGAATGGGAAGGGTTTGGAGGCAGTGATCTTATCAAGTGGCCATTCTCTTTGGGCATGCAAGAACGGGGGGTGGGGCACATCCTGCTGATCCTGAATGAACACTCTTCTCCTTGGACCGCAGAATAACACTTCTTTCACTTATAGTGTCTCTGCTTCTCTCATAGTGTTCGTTCTCTCTCTCTCTCTCTCTCTCCTTGCAGTGTAAATACACCTATTTCAAGCTCCTAGAGACGTGTGTGAAGGAGAATCATGAATACCACTGGCATGATGGTGTCAAGCGATTCTTCAAGTGTCCCTGTGGAAACAGAGCCTTATCTCTTGACAGGCTACCGAAAAAGCCCTGCAGGTAGGAGGGGCTCCCTGCAATATGTTGACAGGTTCAGTTGCACCAACCAATAATCTGAGGATGCTTTATCCCAGTAACATTAACATGTGCTAATGCCCAAACTGTCACTCCCTGCTGATAAGCATTATGGGAGGGATTTGTGTTAGCTAGAGATCCTCTGTACAGGGCACCAAACTAACCCCAAATCTACATTACAAATTTATATCAGCATAACTACATCGCTCAGGGGTGTGAAAAATCTACAACTCTGAGCAATGCAGTTATCCCCACCCAACCTCCCGGTGTAGACAGCACTATGGGGGCGGGACAGCTTCTCCCACCGACATAGCTCCCGCCTCTTGTGGAGGTGGATTAACTATGCTGACGGGAGACTCTCCTGTCGGCGTAGTAGCGTTTTCATTAAATAGCGACAGCTGCACCGCTGTACATGAAGAGAAGCCCTAACTCTCCATCTTCCTCTTTCAGCACCTGTGGCCTCTTCAAATGGGAACGCGATGGAATGCTCAAGGTAAGCCTGGGCCAACGCTTTCTGTTGCACAGTGTAAATCGGGCTGCTTTTGTTAGCAGGTTTTCCCAAGCTTTGCTTTGGCACTAATATGAGCTGTCTAAGAACGGGACAGCTTCTCTGTTTAAAAAATAGCCAGGGCCCAGACCACCACACGCTACGGTAAGATGTAAACCCTTCCACTCCTCCTGAAGTATCTGTAGTGCAATGATGTGGAGACTGACTTGTCCATATGTTGAATGGTAGAAGGCCTGTGCCATCACTGTACGCCGCCTTTTGGCCAGGTGCGGTGCTGCAGATGTGCCCAGCCTTACTTTCTCCAATTGGCGTCAGTAAATTCACGGGTGAGGGGAAGCCAAACACAAACTAACCAAATGGAAGGAGCATTTGTAACAGCAGATCATACGGCCTACCTCAGGTTGCTGGCTCAGAGCTCCCAAACTGCAAGTCCACAAAGCCGTCTCTGAGCCTGGTCAGGCTGGTCTCCTGGACCCCGAGAGAGAGCACGACCCACCCATTGCAGCCTACAATGCTTCTAGTCCCCTCGCCCTGGTTCAGCTTCCTTATGCTGTTTAAAGAGGCCAGCCCTAGGGAAAGCCCCCTTGATCACAGCCAGGCTGTTTTGGTTGTGCGCTCCTGCCTGTCCCTTAAAGGGGGTAGTACATTCCACGTAAACATTAATGCAAATTTACAACGACAGCTTTGTTTTTCCACGATGTACCTTTAAACCAGTGGTTTTCAACCTTTAGTCATTTGCGGACCCCTAAAACATTTTGAACGGAGGTACAGGTCCCTTTGGAAATTCAACCTGTGGTCCACAGACTCCTAACACAGAAATCTTAGACTGAAAACCAACTGAACAGAATTCAGTTACAAATGTTGCATGTGCTCAGCACGGCATTTGACATGTCAGAAAGGGCACTAAACTGTGGGCTTCTATGGTAACGACAACACTTCCAGGTTTTGACCTGTAGATGGGGTATTCATGTACAGTACTTCTGATTGATCCGAAAAATGGAATGCCTTTTCTGGGATCTGAGACTTTATTTTCGTAGTCACCTTTCATATGGATCCCTTAGACATAGTCTGCGGACCCCCAGGGATCCATGGACCATAGGTTGAAAACCACTGACTTAGACCAACAGAAGCCAGGGAATTCCAGGCTCAGATGGCTGTCCTGTTCTGGAAGGGTCACTGACAGTTTAAAAATGATACTGTTGTAAACATAAAATATATTGCTGCCTTGCTTAGAAATAACACTTTAGATTTTTAGATACTTAAGATTTTTCTGTTTTAACATTTCACTGTGCAAGCTGTTTTGGAGAAATGTAAGAAGGGAACAGTTCTGATAGTGAAAACAGACTGGTCAGTTTCACTTTTGTGTGTCACAGCCAGTTTCTAGTCAATTTCATTTTCCAAATTCATTTTTTCATGAACTAACATGGTGATGTTGTGTTTGGGTTGAAAAAGCAGAGAGAATGTTAACTAGACGGTTTCCCTTCAACTCACACAGTTTTCACTAGGCTTTGTAGTGTGCATGTGTAAAATCCTGGTATGGAACTACCAAACCTCCACTTTTATGCCTCAGAATTGTACGTTTCTGTATTTTTTGCCATACTTAGTTTCTTTGCTTTTTGTTGTGTAGGTTCCTTATTTTAACTGGCATGGTGGGAGGTTGCGTTTGCAGGATTGTCTGTAGGAACTCTTGAAACATTGTTATCTACATAAATCATAAAAATCATACTTATTCAGATAATTTAGCCCACTCATGACTCTTTTGATGATATATTGCAGCTGACTTAGCTTGGATTTAAATCTTCCTTTGTATGTTAATATTTCTAGGAGAAGAAAGGTCCGAAGATTGGTGGAGAAACGCTTTTACCAAGAGGGGAAGAGCAACCCAAATTTCTTAGTAGCCTTAAGTAATCCACCAGTGATTTTCACAACATACCCCTCAATTTTTGTCTCCGAATGAATCAGTTGTTTATCATAAAGCAACTGGGTGCTGGGTTTTGCAACAAACAAGCAGGACAATCGATTTCTTGGGACAAGGTCTGTCCTCCAGTGTACGGATTGGAATGTCCAGCGTTGAACTTTTTAAACTGATTGAAGAAACCTCATGTGAATTTCTTGTTCGTGCCCCATTATTAGGAACGTGCTGTTCACATTATTTAATTTAGGGAAGAGACATCTAGTATCATGGAATCTGAACCAAGAAGTGCTTTCCTCTGGATCCTGAAGTGTGTATAGAACATTTCATTAGAACTACCCCACCAGACTCGTAAGATGTAAACAATTATGATCTTGGAGGGACCTTTGAAACAGTCTGCAAGTACTTGTAGCATGTCTGTGGTTCATATAGTGGTCCATCATGGGGAACACATCCATCATGGTGTCTTAATTCAGCTATTCCAGTCCTAGGATGTATTACGTCACATTGTTACAGGGTGCATAAGCAGCAGCATATAGAAGGTTTAATTTATAGAGGTAATGATGTAGCATGACACTTTCCATTGTTTCCAGAAATCCACAGGGCAAATTTCAAGCTGTTTGTGTGAGTTCTTAATGTGTAAAGTTTTCAAAAGTGCCTGAGTGGCATAGGCACTTGACTTTCATCTAAGCTATTAAGGTGCTTTTGAAAGTGGCACCCCCGCCTTCCACCACATGCATCTAGGCTGCCCGGAGTCGACTGATAACATGTTATCTTTACAACTGCACACCCAGAATGTGCCACTTATAAAATGGTAAATTTTAAATTCTTTTAATGAATCAGCCAATATTTTGTCAGTGGCTTTAATGAGCAGACAAATAACAGATTATTTTAAATAGCTTTTAACCCTTTTTCTAGCCTTTTAATATTTTTAATGGATACAAATACCACAGTCTTTAGGACCCCCTAGGGCCTGAATGTGTGAAGCAGCCATTTGTGGGATATGATCTGCTTCGCACTGAGCTGCGTGAGCTCCCCAGTGCCAGGTCTCCTGCAGAGTTTCCCTAGAAGTACTGGCTGTGTTTGGCAAATGTTACCCTATTTGACAGTCAAACCTCCTGGTTTGTGGCATCAGGGTCTGTCAGGTTCCTAAAACCATGAATATATTTGTAGACGTTCAGACCAAACTCCCAGAGACAACATAAGGTTTGGTTTACACTTAAAAGATATGTCAGCATAACTACGTTGGTCAGGGGTCCAAAAAAACCATTCCCAGACCAACAGCTGTGTCGATAAACCCCCTAGTGCTGATGCAGCTATGTTAAAGGTAGAGTGCTTCTGTCTATGTAGCTGCTGCTGTTCGGGGAGGTGGTGTTCCTTCACCAACAGAAAATCTGTTGATGTAAAAGCTGCATCTACGCTAGGGAGCTATCCTGACATATCTATGCCAACATAGGCTCTGTCATGTAAACATACCCTAACGTGTCCAGTGGACTTCTAGGTTGAAAGCTCTCGTATTACCCTTTTTTGCACAAGATATGCAGATGAGGAGTAAGTAACTTGAATTATAAAGACTTATCTGTACACTCTGCAACAATTAGCGTCCCCAGTTGTTGCTGTCGCCTTCAGTCTTGCCCATCCTATGAGGTTCAGAATCATTGCCTTTAATCCACTGTGTGGAACAGCTGACAAGCGGGGACTGCCATTTATTGACGATTGTAAATATTTAATTGTGACACTTCGGTGTCTCTCGGAATCTTTGTAAATACATTGCACAATAAAGAGCTCCAGGGGTTTAAATGTTACGGTTTGTATTGCAATAAATGATAATTCCTGAAGAGCTTTTGTTTTTTGATCAATTCTTTTAGGCAGGTTGGCAGACACAAAGAGCTAAAGTACTTGGTTTACCCAAGTACATACTTGACTGGTGACTGAGAGGAACTGGCTCGCAGTCTCTGGCCCTAATTGCTAGACAACATTCTCTCTTTCAGGCCTGGGCTTAAAATTTAGGTTGACGTAGCTGTGAGCTCCGGCATGTGACAAATTCACACCTCTGAGTGCCGTAACTATGCCAACCTCGTCCCCGATGTAGATATAGCTATGTCAGCAGACGAATGCTTCCATCAGCCTAGCTAATACTGCTCTGGGATGTGGACTTCCTACATCAGCGACAAGCCCCATGTGTAGACATGGCCTCAGACTGGTAGGAGTTCACTGCCTATGCACAAAATCTATCACTACAGAAATTAACACTAGGCCATGATCTACAAATGTAGATCTGCCTAGCTGTGTTGCTCGGGGGTATGAAAAATTCACATTCCTGAATCCCGTAGTTAAGCCAACCTAACCCCTGGTGTAGACGTGACTAGTCAATGCAAGAATTCTTCTGTTGATCTAGCTACTGCCGGTCGGGGAGGTGCATTACCTACAGTGATGGAAAAACCCTGTCCATTACAGCACCCAATAGTGTAGACATGCCCAGATTCATTAATACCTTCCCTCAGTGTACAGCTAGGGAACTGGAAAGAGGTCCAGGCTTTCATTCTTCAACTAAGGTAAAGCCCTGAAGGAAGAAGAGTTGTCTTTGCAAAAATTGTTTCTAATTAAATTCCAAAACCAGAATGCATTTGCACTGGGCTTCCGATGTTAAAGAGCTTCTCTGGCTTGTCCTTTAAATTCCATCAGTAAGGTTGTGATGTGTCATTCCATATTCTTTATGAAAATATGCATATGATATGACTGGCATAACTGAGATATACTTTATGCAAGATGGCTCATGTGAGAGATCATTGGAAAGGTTATGATTTACTAAATGCGATTATCCTGTTTGTATGCATGTATCATTTCTGTATCTGAAATTAGGAATATTGACCATCTGTATTTCAACTATGCTACTTTGGGTGATGCCTACTGCTGACACTTCAGGCACAACAATGGAAAAGCCAGACAGGGCGGATGGCCCATCAGCGAGGACAATGGACTGTGAAAAGCTCAGCCTTCCTGTGGATGCTCCATTCTGCCACTGACTCATGGACCCTGGGGTTCCACAGAGTCAAGTGGTCTTGTCACCTGGTAGTAAAACATTACCTGGGACTTCTCATAACTTTCCACTGTAAGGGTAGGGGGGTCAAGTTTGGGAAACAAAGGATTCCTGCCTTATGTAAATCCTATTTAAGGGGAGGAAGGCAATCAGGATCCCTCTCCATGGCCTGTCTGCCCGAGGGAAACACTGCAGGCAAGGGGGGAGTCCAGATTGAGACAGGGGTCTAGTCTGAAAAGGAATGTAACTGGAACGCTGAACCACAGAAGCTTTGCAAACTGCCTGCAACAATATCTAGGGTGAGAAATACTATTTGTAACCAATTTCTTGAGTAAATCTAGCTTAGTTTGCGTGTTGGATTTCATTGGTTTAGTAATCTGCTTTGTTCTGTTCGTTCCTCCTTTTACCGCTTAAAATCTGCCCTTTAGAGTTGTTAATATTTGTTTATTATTAAACCCAGTTTCTGTAATTTCTGACTAGGAGGGCAAGACGTGTGCACACTTCTCTCCACATGGAGGGAGGGGGCAAATTTCATATAATTTTAGGTTTGTACTCCAAGGGGGGAGGGTGGACGTTCAGTTTAAGATACAACTACTAGCTATTTCAGGACTGAAAGTAAATCGACTTGACATGTTTGGAGAGAAATACAAACCTTTAAAAGGTGTCAAGTACATCACAAAAGCAGGAAAATTCCAAGTCCGGACATGAGAAGATGCTCTATTTGCCAGAGCAAGTAGCATAGTTGTGTGGCAAGCCCCTTAAGCTGAATCTTCTCAGAGCGGATCTCTGTCTCTCTGCGCAGCTGGCTGTGGGCCTGCCTGTGTACTTGGCTGGAAAAGGTGAGGAGCCTAGCCCAGCAAGACCAGGTAAAAGGGGACACAGGCTAGCAGAAGTCGGCCTCGGTGGTGTCCCAGCACACCAGGTATCATCCCAGGGCATCCAGCCTGTCACAAAGGTGTCTGTACTCTTGGGGAAACAGAATTTCTTCTCCAAACTTCTAGGGTTGCTATCACCATGGTAGGCACATACCTAGGTAGGACTGTTTTAAGAGAGCCAAGAAATGAAATATCTCAGACAGGAGCATTTCATTTCCTCAGTGGTGCTCAGAGCACTAATGTTAATTCCCCATGTACAAATGTTAGGGATGTGGCACAGTGCCATGCTTAGCCTGCGGAAGCAATGGACGAGGCGGGGGGAGGGAAGGATCAGGAGGTCTTAGGCACTGGTTTCAGGGTTTGGGTGATAACATCCCATGTCTCAAAGAAGGGCATCCGACAAGAGGTGCCCTAGAGTCCCAGGACTAGAACCAGTGACTAGACTCTGCCTAGATCCAGTTGACTTGGAAGCATGTGGGACCCAGCAACTGGGTCCACTCACAACAGGCCATCCACTGGGTTAGTGGGTTGGTTTGTAACAACCCCAATCCTGCAATCCTTTGTGGCTGCAAAGGATTGTGGGTCACAGCAAGAAATGACAACTGTCAATTTGGTCTGGGTGAGAAAGGGGTTAGAAAACCTTGTTCTAGTGGAGTGAGTGGAGCCTGGCAGGCATGAAATCCTTGATTCTAATTCACCTTGCTATGTGGCCGAGTCTAAGACACTTAACCTCTGTCTTCCCCTCTCTATGGAGGATAACATACCTCAATCATAGAGGTGTGGTAGGGATTCATTCACGGGAAGGAATTTTCCTCCAGGGTAGATTGGCAGTGGCCCTGGAGGTTTTTCGCCTTCCTCCGAAGCATGGGGCAGGGGTCGCTTGCTTAAGGAGTGGGTGGATCGGCTTATGTGGCCTGCATCTTGCAGGAGGTCAGACGAGATGATCATAATGGTCCCTTCTGATCTTGAATTCTATGATTCTATGATTAATATCTGCAGGCACAGAGATTTCTTTGTTGGACCCTGTTATCAGATATTCAACTGATAAGTCCTGTTAAATCAGCTCGGTAATAATTATAAACATTCATCTAGTGGTATCCTTCAGGGTAAAAGTACTAAGACTCCCATTGACTTCAATGGCCTTTGGATCAGGCCCTAAATGATCTGCGCCAAAAGGGGTAAGAAATGTTTGCTTTTTTTTTTTTTTTTGCAACAGAGTTACACTGTTGACTCATATTTAGCTTGTGATCCACTATGACCCCCCAGATCCCTTTCCGCAGTGCTCCTTCCAAGGCAGCCATTTCTCATTTTGTATGTGTGCAACTGATTGTTCCTTCCTTGTTTTTGTCCTTACTGAATTTCATCCTATTTACTTCAGACTCATTTCTACAGTTTGTCCAGATCAATTTGAATTTTCATCCTATCCTCCAAAGCACTTGCTACCTCTCCCAGCTTGGTATCATCCACAAAACTTTAGAAGTGTACTCTCTATGCCATTATCTAAATCATTGATAACGATATTGAAGAGAACTGGATCCAGAACTGATCCCCGCGGGACCCCCACTCAATATACCCTTCCAGCTTGAGTGTGAACCACGGATGATTACTCTCTGGGAATGGTTTTCCAACCAGTTATGCACCCACCTTATAATAGATTAATCTAGGTTGTATTTCCTTAGTTTGTTTATGAGAAGGTCATGCGAGACAGTATCAAAAGCCTTACTAAAGTCAAGATATGCCACATCTACCGCTTCCTCCTATCCACATGGCTTGTTACCCTGTCAAAGAAAGCTAGGAAATGTTTACCTGGCCATGGGATTGTTTCTTTTTTTTCCAGATGCAAACTGCCAAGTATGCATATCAAAAGGCATGGGAGCAGTTCAAGCCCTTTTATAATACCTCATATCTAATCAAAATGAGCTAAACATTTCTTCCCTTCAAACTTCATCTCACTAGTTGAAAAGAAAAACCTGCGTTGCTAAAATGAATCTTCTTACCTTGCCCTTTACAAATGCTTTGAAAAAAATGAAACCTTTCACATTTTAACTTTCTGCTGCAATCAGTTCGGTCTCATTAACTATTCTAGTCAAATGAACAGTATCTCATTTTAGTGCTTGGCTAAGGTGGTTTTAGTGATTCATTTCAGTGCAAGGGCTGGAAGGCAGCTCTTTTCACCTGTTTGCAGGTTGGTACCCACACAAAACTTTCCTGAAATTGTGCTACTGGAGTCATTTTCTTTATTTTAAAAGCAGGTGCTGGTTTCCACACAAAGGTGGGTGTGGTGGAGGAATGCCCTGGAAAATGCAGTAATACTTGTGCATTGGTATGTAATCACTGCACTAACAGTGGAGCAGCAAGTGGCAGTCACGCTGTGTAAACATGCAATGCCGGATTGCTACCTGTCAGTGGGAAGTCATTTTGGAGTGGGAAATGCCACTGTGGGGGCAGTTGTCATGCAAGTGTGTAGGGCCATTAATCATCTCCTGCTATGCAGGACTGTGACGCTTGGCAATGTGTAGGATCTAGTGGATGGCTTTGCAGCTATGGGGTTCCCGAACTGTGGTGGAGAAACAGACATTATGCACATCCCTGTTTTGGCCCCAGAACACCTTGCCACAGAGTGCATCAACAAAAAGGGCTAATTTCCCAAAATTTCTTGTCTCTTCCCCCACCTATGCTGAAGGCAACAAGAATGCTGGAGCTGAGGAGACTGGTCTCCAGGCTAACAGGGAGATCCTGTGTATGAAAGACTATAACCAACTTGCAGTATCCAGTGGGGTGAGTAAAACTGCTTAGTCTAGATATTGCCTACGGTTGAGAATTTAGACTGCATGCTTATCTTTTATTTTCTTTTGGTAACTACTCTGATTTTTGCATGTCACTTATAATCACTTAAAACCTATCTTTTGTAATCAATAAACTTATTCTTGTGTCTATTCTTACCACTGAGTTTGACTGAAGTGCTTGGTAAATCTGCTCAGGTTTCAAAGGCGTGTCCACTTTCCATTGATGAAGCGGTGAACCAATTAATAAACGCACATTGCTCAAGAAAGGGTCCTGAGCAGTGCAAGATGGTATATTCTGGTGGTATGAGGTTGGGAGCTGGGGGGCTTTGGCTGGTCTCTTTCTGTGTGTGATTGGTGAGTGGCTGTGGGGGCATTCATGCAATCTAGCTGGGTGTGGGGCTCCACATATGGTTGTGATGAGTGGTGACAGCACCTGGAGGGGTTTGCTGCTTGTCACCAGTAAGATATTATGAGGGACAATCCAGATTAGTGAGTTAAAGGAGCAAAGTGTTCCCACAGTCCAGGTTGCACCCCGGGGTTCCCATCACACCTCAGACTGAATACAGTTAGATCATGATCACTGGTCCTTAGGCAGCCACCAACTTCCAGTCCCGTGATTAATGCATCTTTATCCATCATAATGAAGTGCAAAATGTGATAACTTCTGTGTTAGAAAATAATCTGCAATTTTTAGAAACTCTGATGTTTTACTATCGGCTGTATGAGACCTCCAGCAGTTGTCTCTCAACATGATGTCCCCCATAAGAACAGTTTTCTCTCCAGAGTACAGAAAGGTCTTGAAAGAGTAACTCATCCTGTTCTCTGGTTTGAGTCGGTCATCTGTAACAGACCCCACCACAGTATCCCCTCCAGGGCTTTGTTAGCACATTGTCCATATGCATTTGAGTTCCTGTGGCTCTGAGTTATCAGTTTTTAAACAGGTAATGGGCTGTTTAATGTAGACTGTCAAACCCCTTTTGCCCAAGCTTTCCTTCTTGACTAGGGTAGGGGGATTTTTAACATTCCGATTGTGACAGGTTGTACCCCGGGGTGCAGTCTGGGAGCCGTTGGAACAGCTGTGCCCCCTAACAATTCAGCTGGCTTGGCCACTCTCACACTGCTCTGCTGATGACACACAGCCAGCCTCCCAGGCCCTCTTATCACCCAACATGACACCAGATGGCGCCACACACCCAACGGAGTCACTTTCATGCTTTACCTAAGCCACTCATGGACTGGCAATGGAGGCCTCAGCCAATTTCCCAGCTCCCCAGCCTTACACCTTTACTGGAGTATAAGCCCAGAATTATGCCGTCTTGCACGGCACAGGGATCTGTACGGTGCAAGCTCATTAATTAATCGGCTTTCCCCTTGATGTGGGGAGGATATGCCCCAAGCCTGTGTTAACTGAGCTGATATTTTCCAAACACTTCACTCAAAAACCCACTGGTTACCATAAAACATAAAACAAGTTTATTAACTACAGAAAGATGCATTTTAAGTGATTATAAGTTATAACAGATCAAAGCAGGTTACCTAGGAAATAAAACAAAATCGCAAACTAAGACTTATACAAACTAGATAGGGTTTGAATCAGCAATAGCTCACACTCACTGATGCTAGAAGCCGACTTACAGATTATTGAGGCCCAGGCTGCATTTGCTGTGCAGCCTGGGTTCCCCTCCCCCATTCCAAGTCCTTTGTCTTCCCAAGGTTCTTTCAGGTGTTGAGTTGTGGGGAAGTGAAGACAAGTTATGATGTCAATCCCCATCTTTTATAGATTCTTCCAGCTTGCTCGAAAGCCCGTAATATGACATGAGGTGTCCAGTCTCCATTGGCCAAACATTCTCCATTGCCTACACGCTCCCTCTGAGGAAACTTGCTTATACGGAGTTCCTGTGTTAGTGGATTCTTCCCTCGATGGGTCTTGATGACAGAAGTTAACACTGTCTGGCTACTCCATTGTTGTACCTGGAAGGCTGCTTTTGGGTGTTTCCTGCCTCACATCATACCTTAGTAACTTACACATAGCAAGGTTTCATAACTTCACATGCAATGATAACACATTCAGTTCAACGAAATATTGATGTTTAGCAGATCAAGACTTTTAGACTGATACCTCACAAGGCATGCTTTGTACAAAACATATCATAATTATATAACAGTGGTGGACTGGCATTCAACCCCCCTGCTTAGCAAGTGCAGTTCAGTTGACGGTAACCAGCACTTAATTTGTAATGAAAGAGGTGCTGGAGCTGACGCAATTAGATGCCAGAGCTCAAGTAAGTTTTTTACTTTCATAACTGATGTGGTAAACCCAGAGCTCCTGCGGCTATGAACTGCCAAGCCTAGATATGCTGGGCTCAGCCCTGATAAGCCCCAGAACAAACTAAGCACTGAGTGTGACTCCCTTCAATAAGGACAGGCTACGCACAGTTCTGCTGCCCTTTACTCATACAATAAGGATAACAACATTTTATTACCCGCGTGTTACTTTTTGCTATGACCTTTTGAGATCATGTTGAGATCAGAAGTTAAGCAGGACTGGGTAAGAGCAGTATTTGGATGGAAGCCCTGGTAAGAAGAACCTAAGGTGCTACAATCCTGATGGAAGTGGTGGTGGGTCAGCAGATGACCTTTCCTCTGAGTCTGTAAGAAGCTGAAAAATCTTTGCATTATGTTCAGAATAAGATTGTGCTTCTGAAGTTGTTGTCTCTTAAATAAGACTTAAAATGGACCAACTGTAGCTGAGTAGGAGCGTTTGCCCAAATAAAAATTTGTTGAAAACACGAAGTTTATCACAGTCTGCTTACCCTGTCGTTTCAATAGAACTAGATACTGTCCACTTCTTATCCAAAAAGGTACTGTATTGTTAAACAGTTGTGGGGTTTCAAAGGTCTTGCCTTTCAGTAGTGGGTGAAATAATTCCTATATTTGTTACTAGTTATTATTCAGATTATAGTAGTTCCTACATGCACTGAACAAGACAAAGGTCCCTTAGTTGTAGGTAGTTTACAAACACTTAGGCAGACAGAATCCCTTCCTCACAATCTAAAAATAACACAAGACCTAACAAATAAATATAACAATAAATAGGCTGGAACGGAGGAGAGAAAAGGTAATAAAGCCACTCGATAACATAGACCAATGTTGTGATAATACTTTCTATAGCATTTTGGGTTCCCTCTGGATGAAAGAAACTATGTATATTCTCTCTTCTAGTTTTCCTCAGTGTGAAAATCCCCTGTAAGGATTAGTTATCCTAGAACGTTTTATCCCATTTTTGTTTTTAAGATAATGAAATGAACTAATAGTATTTGCAAACAATCAATTCAATTTTCCTCATGCCCCAGGGGATGCTGTAAGATCTGTAAGTACATTAAGTATAGAGCTGAGCAAATGAGTGATCAAAAGATTTTAACCTCTTTTTCTCTTCATAAATTGTCTCTGAACAGCTCATGATTTTCTGAAATGTATTCATTATTCAGTCAGTAATGTCTGCAAGTGATTCTTGATTCATAGATTGTGCTGGAGTATTGTATCTGATATGGAAAAATAGAGCTGTGTTGGTTAGGTTTTATTGAGCACATAAGTCAGTTAGTGTGATGCTTTTCCCTTCAGCTCTTAGGCCTATTTTAGCTAACATATATAAAAGTCTAGTATAGACAAAGTCCACTGCCCTTAACACATGCTAAATTGGTCGAAAGAGCTGAGCCAAATATGGAATTTCTGTCCCCTGTGAAATTACAAGATTTCAAAATTTGATTTAGTCCCAAATCAAGATAAAATGTCAAAATGTTTTTATGAAACAAAATATTCCAGAATATTTCATTTCAACCATATTGAAACAGTTTGTTTCAACTTTTATGTTAATAAGTCAAAACAGTTAAGTCAAAATGAAGTGTATTGACTTAGTCTTTAGCAACAAACTGTTCTGACCATATCCAAACTTTAAGAAAATTTCAAAGCAATCATTACATTCCTGTGATATGTTTCCATTTTGTAAAATTAGCTTTTTCCGATGGAAATGGCTCCTGAAAATTTTCTATCAGTTCTAGTGGTTTGAGAACTGCTGAGTTAAAGACCAGGCTAAACTCGATCAATTTAGCATATGTGGAATTTATGCACCTTGTCTACACTAGACTTTTGAAATGTGGTAACTAATATGTGCAATCATCCCGCCTTAAATCCTCCTCCGGACAAGACCTTAGAGTCATGTGTTCTTGTAAATACTTGCAATTATGAATTTGAAATAAGTTGTCTGAAAGTATTCTCCAATATTGCTTTTTACAATTTTCTGTTTCCATTTCTTTGAATAAAATGATTCACTAAAATATTTATGGTCAGCAAACACAACAGGGATATAAACATACTAAAACAAATTTGTTAAAAAATCCATCTGAAATGAATATGCATTGAAATTGCATACAGTAGTCACCCAGTTTAGTTAGATGGGCTCAAAGCTTCTTTTCTGAAGGTGGCAATCTCTCTTAAAAATGTCAGCCCCATTCTAAATGTAGCAAACCCTTCCGCGGTGCTTTAAAGAGAGAATTAGACATTTGTGGCATTATTCTACTCTCACTTCAGGTCCGTCTTACACACTGACTTTAAGGGAGTTACCCTTGTTTTCCATTGGTGTAAGTGAGAGGAAAACTGGCTCACAAATTCTGTAATTAAGTAAATATTTTAATGCACCACTTAAGAATTTTGCTGCAGAATTAAATACATTTTCAAACACTGGATAGACAAGGGGAAAACTGCAACAGAATTAGATCAGAGTCAACAAAATCTAAACTTGGATCTGAAATCTATGATAATATTTTAGAGAGATTATTAAACATCCATAAAATTATCAGAGCATTTTACTCTTATTCATTTTGTTGGAACATCAGACTCCATAATTTGAAAAAGTTTCCTACTGTCCGGAACCATTGAGTCCTGTTCATTCCAGAGCCATGAATCAGCAGGGGATGGAAGAATACTATGCTGCCCTTCTCCATAATGAGGTGAACCCTATTCAGAGATTCCATAGTACACCTTATGAACACCACCCTAGAAACAAACAGAAACTGAATTTACTTCATGGGAGAACTAGCATCCATAAAACTGCTGCCGCATCTCAGCTTTGGAAAACTCTGCACTATTCCATTTCAGGTCTTCGTTTGATTGACACTGGAGTTGACGTTTACTAACCAGGCTGGCAGCTGAGTGGTAGATCCTATGTATTGCATGTGGTGCTTTGAACACATCCAGGGAGGAGGATGACATTATATGAAAGAGACTTTGTGCACAAGGTATTGAAAGCTCAAGAATGAAAGTAAGATTCCATATGAAAATATTCTTAAACCACATTGGATCAAAATCTCCAAACCGTCATCTCAAGGCAGGAGGAAACATTGAGTGAGCTCATTGCTCACTGCTGTTAAAGCATCTCTTAGGCCATGCTGTGAGAGTTCGCTTGGCAGAGGCACTCAAACTAGAATCCCTTTCATTAGAAAGAAGCGGGGGCTGCTGGCTGAGCATTTTCCAGGAGGGACTTTGGGCAGTAGAACAAGCTTCCCTCCATGGATCCAAAATAATCTGTTGACCCCTATATAGCAAGGAGAGCTTTGGATGGGCAACACTCCTGGGTTTTCCCTATAAATAAATAAATGAATGACTTACAGTTGGGCTTTGAGCACATAACCGGAACCAGAGCAAAAACTTTCTCTAACTCCCTGGGGCTGAGACTTAGATTCTTTAGACACACTGAATACAAACAAATTCTCAAAATAAAACAATTTAGGGACAGCCCGACTGGATCAGATCCAAGGTTCATCTAGTCCAGTATCCTGCCTCTGACAGTGACCAGAACCAGATCCTTCAGAGGAAAGCATAAGAGCTTTCTTCCCTGGACAGGAAAGGTTGGGTGACAGAGGATGGATCACATGATGACTGCCTGTTCTGTTCATTCCCTCTGGGGCACCTGGCATTGGCCACTGTTGGAAGACAGGATACTGGGCTAGATGGACCTTTGGTCTGAGCCAGTATGGCCGTTCTTATGTTTTTATGTTCTTAAGGTTTTGGCTAACAACAGTGAAGGATTTGCACAACTCATCTCCAACTTTGTTATGAATAAAAAGAAAACCAACCTCCAAAAAACAAGACCTCATTTAATTTTACATGCAGTTTCTATTCCCACTTGCAATTTTACCTGCCATTCAGGGTATTGGTGCTCTTTCAGGAAACCCTAATGTGTTCCTGGCAACGCACTCAAACAGCCATTGCTGCCATCTACGTGCTCCATGGCAGTCCAGGCGCACATGAAGCATTCTGCCGGCCTGATGGGGAAGTACTGTGAATCCTGAGGCAGGGGATGGCGAGCACTCCTAAGCAGGTCAGTCTTACCACTATATGAAAGTTTCTTACTGTTCACATCATGAACTTTTGACCAGCTCTAATATTTACACAAGTCTCAGAGATTTCAAGGCCCGAGTAGACCATTATGATCAGCTAGTTTGACCTTTTGCATAACACAGGCCATAGAATTTCATACAGTAATTCCTGCCCCAAGCCCATATATTATAGTTGAGCTACAGCATAATTTTTAGAAAGACATCCAATCTTGATCAAGTAATCATGAGGCTTCAGTTTTCCCAAAACATCCTTGCAAAAAAAAAAAAATTATTCACATGGAAAAAAAAAAAGATTGTAAACACTGAACAAGCTGTGAAGCTAATTCCAATCAGAATTTACCAAATTTGCAGAAAACTTCTTTTCACTTTCTCCCAGCTTGGCCTGTCATTATAAACATTTCATCTTTTAAAACAATTCCCCCTGAAAACAGTTTATGATTTAGATATAAAGCGTTTACTCTCCTATTTGCAAGCCTAACATTGTACCATTGCCTGATAGCCAAAAAGTAGAACATCACCAGCCTGTTTTCATTGCCCGAGCTGTACGAAATACAAAACACAAATACATAGAATAAAAAGTAAATTAGATGCTCAAATTTATTTCACTTTTAACAAACTAGCACATTAATAACATCACGCTTTACAGAAGGACATTTGCTTGATTTTCTCACCGCTGTGTGCAAAATTGCACATTTAACCAGTGCACACTATCACCAATTGGAGATTGACTTAATAAACTTAGAAAATATGGCCATTTACTTTTAACTTGATAGTGACCTTTTATACAGAACTAAAAGGCTTTTCCCCTCCTGAAACATCTCCTTACCAGAATCTGGAGGTTTATTTATCAGCATTGCATGCAGTGCCATGATCATAGAATCATAGAATCTCAGGGTTGGAAGGGACCTCAGGAGGTCATCTAGACCAACCCCCTGCTCAAAGCAGGACCAAACCCAACTAAATCATCCCAGCCAGGGCTTTGTCAATCTTGACCTTAAAAACCAAATGATGTTTGGTCCTGAGAAGCACTCAACATATTTTAGGATCTATGGGAAAAAAATGTTTTAAAAATCAGGAAGTCACTGTTGTAACATCCACTGAATCCAGTGAAAACGGATTATCTCTTATAGTATCTACTGCTTTGAAAATGGCTTAGAGATTTTAACTATAATATTTAAGCATCTTATATCAGGTTAGAGTGATGTCAGCACTAGAAGATGTTACACATTTGTTGGTAATTTTCTAAAGTTGCCCCCAAGACTTATCCTTACACATGCTTAAACTTAAACCCCCGAGGAGTGCCATTGCCTACCGTGGAATTACTTGTGAGAGTAAAATGAAGCATGGGAATAAGCATTTGCAGGGTTGGAGCCTTTGCCCATAAAGTATATACGGTCTACTAAAGCAACATCACCCATACTGTAACTAGCAACACAAGTCCAGCCTGATTACACAGAAAGGGGTAAGGAAATGCAGACAACAAGGAGAAAGTGAATGAAGTGGCAGACCAGTTTAGACTCAGGCTAGATTAATTCGAGCTCCATGGGACGGAGCTGTTTTTCGGTTGTGTATCTGTGCAGCGCCCGGTGCAGTGGAACTCTGGGGTATGATTGGAACCCTTAGGTTCCTATGGCAGTACAAATAAACAAATACAGAAATAACAATACATTCAAGGTCTCCTCCTTGAGCCTAATCCCAACAGCTGCCCATGCTCAGACACTAGCTGTGTTTTAGGGATTCCACCACTCGGCAGGCACTCACATTTCCCTTGAAGTACTCCCTGGGTTTGTCTTTACAGGCTTGTATTGGCGGGTGGGTTTTTACAGTACTACATTGGTATTTTTATTGTGTTTATTAATTGTTATTCAGTGCCCCAACCACCTCAGAAACGGGCTACTTCATCAATAAGCTTATTAACTAACCTATAACAGTGCTTTCATTCAAAGTTGCTTCCCTTCTGCATTGAAGGATTAGCCAGCAAACTCAGCATGACATGTCACTCGTATTTCTCCCTGAGATTCTTTCCATGGTCAGGTAAGACATGGCTAATATTAGTGTGACCATGTAGCTTGCTATAATTAATGTCATGTGAGTGCTTGTCTTGAAGGCTGTTTATAAACTGGGTGTAAAATTTGCTCAGGACTGTCACAGAGCAGAATGAAGCAAGAAAACCCTGGCTGGGATTTTCAAATGGGCATATGGGATTTACAGGCCCAAATCGCATTTAATTTAATTGGGAGTCAGGTGCCTAAATCCTTTATGCTCCTTTAAAAATTGCATCCTACAATACCAGCCATTCTTGGGATCTCAACTCTCCTAGTATTTACCAGAACTAAGCTGTTTTAGCAATTTACCATCCAATTAGATCAGGTCTAGTCCCACGGGTATTGTGCAGTTCCTTCAGTTGTTCCTTCAGCTGTGACTCAGATAATGCACTCGATCCCAGGAAGTACTTGTGCTGTTTCTAACCCTTCACTAGTGATGTCACTGGGGGAGCCAACTGCAGCAGCCACTGACTTTGGAATGACAATGATTTTCCTCCTTTTTCTGCGCCTGGCCCCAGACGATGTGCGGGCACATGTGTGCGATTTCTCACTCCCACAGCTTTCCCCAGCACAACAGATCTAGCTGCAAAGGGTGCTGTCGGGAGGCTCATGCTCAAATCAGAGCCCTCCACTCTTCCTTCCCTACCCACTGCAATATAGTGGGATGGATGGACCTTTCAGCACCGTTCTCCCACCACTTAGAGCTCTCCTTTAATAATGTTGTGTACTGAAGTATTTGCTGCAGGCTATTTACTTGTACTTGCTTGTTACTTACTTGCAGTATTAAAAATCCCACATTTCAGCTAGACCAATAATGAACATCAGGTGTCCAGTTACAATCCAGTTGATATGGCATTGAAGGATGAAATAAGTAAATAATGCTACCACAACAGTGCAGCATACAGCACTCGTTTATCCATTCTGCATTTCCCTATACATTCCACATCCGTTCTCTTTAGCAGTGTGAGATGACTTGCTGAGAGTGCAGAACAGCTGTAGGGTATGTCTTGACGGAAAAAAGGGTATGTTCTTCAAATGTGTTTGTTCAATCAAGTGGCTTTTCCATCACCTTATATTCTGTTAAGATGCAGGCTAACATTATAGGGTTCAAAAAAAGGACTATAAATTCATGGAGGATAGGTCCATCAGTGGCTATTAGCCAGGATGGGCAGGGATGGTTTTCAGCAGTTGGACAAAAAAAAAATTTCCTGCCAAACAAACCAATTTTCAGGTTTCCTACAAAAAGCCAGGTTTTTTTTGAGGACGGCAGACACTTAGAGAAAAAGTTGTGTTTTCTCCAAAAAGTAATTTTCCTTTGAAATGAAGCTTTGATATATTTTTTTCAATCAGCCCCAGTTAACCTGCATCCCATTCCTAGCAAGGCTTTTCAGTGGTGTTCAGCTAATTCAGTTGAGCTAATATGACTGGAAATACATATCCTCAAGATGGGGCCTTTCAGCCACAAGGCATCATCTCTCTTTTCGGAACTCCTGGTACACAGGATCCTAGGAAAGATGAGTGTTAAATAGTAGTACACATCCCCATGCACTTTGTAAACTGCACAATGTCTGCGAGTGAACTGCAGTAAAATCCAGTTAGTTACTTTGAGAACTCACATATGTGGATTCCTTTCTCTGAAAACTAATGCTTCCTAGTAACTAGTCATTTTAAACATATATGCCAACAGTTATTTGTAAAACCAAACCCCACCAGAATGTTGGGTTTTTTGACCTGAGCCAAGGACCAGTATCTGAAGCGCTCTTCATTTTCCTGGAAATTCTGAATTTTAATAACCAATTTTTCATCTAGAATGTTGTTTGATTTAGCGGTGTCCCAATCTCTCGATAACATCAGTCTATCTTGCACCTTTGTTGCAGATCTTTATAAGCTCAGTTCTGAAGGGTGGAGGAGAAGAAGAAAACACATTAAAACCATTTTAGTTTTCAGGCATTGCCACCTCACTATTTTAAAACATATTACCCCAGATTCTCTGCCTTGGCAGTTTTGTGTTGCCAGAAACAGGTGGAAAGCTGCCCTAACTGGGTAGCAAAGGATGTTCCCTGACACAGGGGACACCTCAACTGTGGTGCAGCCAGTAACTTTAGGTAGGCGTGTTGAGCATAAGAACGGCCATACTGGTCAGAGCAATGGTCCATGTAGCCCCGTATCCAGTCTTCCAACAGTGGCCAGTGCCAAGTGCTTCAGAGGGAATGAACAGGACAAGACAATTATCAAGTGATTCATCCTCTGTTGTCCTCTCCAAGCTTCTGGCAGCCAGCGGCTAGGGACACGCAGAGCATAGGGTTGCATCCCTGACCATCTTGGCTAATAGCCATTGATGGACCTGGCAAGGCAAGGTAGCATGCCAGGGACATGAGGATGTGAAAGATGTATGGCACTCACAGCACTCTGCCCTTTCCTCAGCCAGTGCGTAACTTAGAGCAGCTAAGGCCTTGGGTGGCCCAGGATTAGATGAGCAGAGGGTGGCTCAGAGACAGCTTTCTTCCCTTACTCGCAGAGCAGAGGAGAAAAGCAGGGGGCCGATAACCTGGGCCATTTGGGTGTCTCAGCTGCTTTATACAGTTCACCCTTGGCAGAGCTGAGGACCTGGCCCACTTTCTTTCTGTTATTTAATTGAAGCAATAAGTCCTTGATTACTGAGATGCTTCTGTCTTGTGACAATCCAGGACAGTCCAAATTAGTTGTGGTCTGAAAGAATCTGATTGTGTTGCTGCAGCTTATCACTGTGTACCTGAAGCGATCAATGTCTTCCTCAGAAACCAGACTCTTAACCATAATGTAACCATTTTCCTCACAAAAGCACCTCTCTTCTAGGGTCAGAAGATCATTCTCCAGGCTGCAACTGTGAGGGGAATAAAAAAATCTGCAGGGAACTCATTTAGGCAAGTGATCTGAACAGAATGGTCTCAGCAGTTAAAGGAAGAGAATGGAGTTCATTTAAATATAGACAGAATGTCAGCAGTTAATGTTACTAAATCTCCGTAACTTGATACTAGGCCCATTGGAGAATCTTCTGTGAGGTTCAGCCAAAAGAGGGATGATGCCATGGAATGGCTGAGCCTGCCTTGTGCACAGTTGGGAGAAGATTCTTGTGCAAAGTCGTTTCCTTGGGCAGATCTTGGAAGGATGATGGGCCCGTGAGTTCAGAGCTATGGACTTGCATGTTTGCAAGATTGTGTTCTAAGTGCCAGATTGTCAAAGGAGTCTAAACATGCAGGTAGCCCCTTAGTGGGATTTTCAAAAGCACCTAAGCAGGTTATGTGCCTAACTGCCATTGAGTTAGGGGATTCCTCCCTAAGTCTCCTGTTCCTTGTCCCCTAACTGCCCCCTCCTGAGACCCCTCCCACCCTAACTCCCCCCCTAGGATCCTACCCACTACCTGTCCCCTGACAGCCCCAACCCTTATCCACACCCCTGCCCCCAGACAGCCCCCTGGGACTCCCACTCCGCATCCAACTGTGTGAGAAGTTGTTGTGACCTTGTGTTAGATAAGTATGGAATGTAGACTAGAGTGTAAATAGAGGTGAGAAAAATAAGATACCAGGATGACCTATGTATAAATAAAATGCAGCTGTTGCTTATTATTGTATGTAATCAAAGGTATAAATGCTGCTGTAAATGTTTACCTGGAGAGAGACCTGCCTAGGTGGGGGAAACCCTGTGTCCTCGTGCATTCTCTCCCTCTATGCAATTGCTAGAGAATAAAGTATCTGACTTGCTGCACCCAACAAGAGTGAGAACTCTGTTTTTCTCTGACAAAATTCACCCCTAAGTGAGCCATGACTTTTCACTAGTTTAAACCTGATCTGTTTTACTTATTTAAAATGATCCCACTGCTGCGAGATGTGCACCTCTTGTCAGTGGAGACGCGTATTATTATACCATCTTCCCCTCCACCATTCCCTCCCTGCAGCTTGTTACTCCCATGCAGTGTGTGTTACAATTACATTGAGGTTGGAAGCTCTTTGGAGCAGAGACCACCTCTTCCTAGGACTTCGGCGAAGTGCCTCGTTTAGTTTGGAACCCTACAAAATAACAATGATAATGGCTGGAGACTGGAGCATTTGATAGTTCTAGGAAGCAAAATTGAGCGCAGAGGGTATAGGAAGTGCACAGAGCCAAATAACCTTCCCCAAAATAACTCACCTGAAGGGGCAAACTGTGTGGAGATAGTTTGTGGGAAAGGTGCCAGTCCCAGGGGATGATAGAGGAGCGTAGGTATTTCTTGGGCACCCACGTCACGCTCAGCACGGTACAGATTTATAGGAAGACACAGTCGCTGCCCCAAGGGCTCTATTATCTGTACAGAAAAGTCCTGTAGAATTTAATCAGCATGAAACTTATAGGATTCTATAGATATTGAATAAAGTTCAGTAAAAATTACTCCAAAACCCAATAGACGTCCTGGTTTAAACATTCTCTAGAACGGTTTTGAGTCCAGGACTTTCCCATAAGGGAGGCAGTGCCGTCCAGTGGCTAGGACATGGCTGGGAGTCAGCAGGTCTGAGCACTAACAAGCCTAACCTTGCTTTATAAAGAGCTTTGAGAGCTACAGAGAAAAAGCACCAAAAAGATGCTAGGTATTATGATTAGTAAAAAAATAAATAAACCACAGAGACACACCATCTGTGAAGCCAACGGGGTCAGTGTGTCCTCCCCACCCACCTGACACGACAGTCAGCGAGAAAATCCTCAACCCAACCTGCAGATTTAAAATACACTTTCCCCCATTCAGCACTGGACGCAGGTCCACAGCACAGACTTACAAAGGGACGACATTGCTCCGTGGGAGGGATACACAAGGACCAGAAGGGGGAGAGATTGTTGCTGAGTCCAGAGCTGCCCAGACCCGCCCCTTCTCCCCAAGCCCCCGGCCTTGCTCCGCCCATTCCCCACAAGGCCCAGCCCCCGCACTACCCCTTCTCCCCCGCCCCCATGCTCTCGCAGCCGCTTTCTCCGAGGCCCGCTCCTGCGCTGCTGCTTCCTCACAAGACCCTGACCCCTCTTGCTCCTCTCCGCCCCTGCCTCCTCACTCGCTTCCATGGCCAGTAAAAAGTGGGAGGGCCTAACCTGCCTACTTTTAAAAGTCACTTGTCTGTACTGATGCCTTGTGATGTCTTACTTCCCTACCTCAGTGCCAACTGTTAGGCGCTCCATGTGAAGAACTGCACACAAGATTTTACCGGCACCGCACAACAATAACAACTTTTATGGGTCCCACAAAATGCAGGAAGTAGCCTACATTCTTGACCACCGTCTGCTGTCACCTTGTCTACTAGCTTACAGTTCACAGAGCTACATCCATCTCTAGTAACACCAACTGCCCAGCTCCTGCCACTGTATCCTTCAATCGCCCATTAATGCAAATAGGAATGGCCATAGACAAGCAAAAACATTGTTCATTCCATGCAGAATGTTATCTCCTGCTAATGGCTGAAATAAATAAATAAAAAAGCCCTACAATTTGTCTGAAACTAATCATAATTTCAGTATGGTAGTGTCATAAACTAAAGAGGATTACAATGTGGCTGAAGTTGCTTTGTTTCTCATGTGGGCGTTACATGACTTTAAGGGGTGTCAAGGAAGGTTTCCTCCAGCTACTTTTCCTATCTAGGTATTAATTATTATTATCCAGACAATGGTTGCATATACATTTTTCTACATATACAACACCCCCTGTAGTAGAAGGAGAGAACCTGGAGCACAGGGCCTGGTGCAAGACCTGAGGCCGGAACCAACGGTCCAGTGAGCGCTGCTAAAACACTGGCACTACTAGGTACAGGATAGCCATGTAAACTCATTCCCGAGAGATGGTACAGGAACACACCAACCCCGAGGAAGACAAAGATGGGAAGATAGAATGATGGATGGGGAATGTTTTGTTAAAACGAGCAGGTACACGGGTTGGTAACTAACCACGTCAGGAGTGTAATACGTAACTGGTTTGTACCAATGTATAAAAGAGAAATCATCGGATGGGGCACCTTTGTCCAGCCTAGGGGGCAGCAGAAAGTCCCGCTGCTGATTGAGCTGAGTCCATTGTGATGCACCCACATATGTTAATGTACCTGTCACCAGGGAGCCAGGGTGCTAGTACCGTGCTTTGTCGATAATAAACCTGGCAGAGCGCCTTCGTCACCGAACCAAGTCTGTGAAAGTTCTAGGTAGTACTAGTGAGGTCTGCTGAACCAACTATCTACGCAGAGCTAGGAAAGCATACGGCGAGAACACAGACACACGCCAAGTGACAACATCCCTTGAAGTATATAGACTGAATTCTGCTCATTAATTCCAAAGGAATGATAATGGGTTAACACAGAGCAGAATTTGGCCTTGTGATTGTTTGAAGGTAGTAGGGAAAATACAACATTTAAGGGAAAACACAGGGCTATAAATTCAGGCACTGGGCTCAAATTAAGCTGCAGAAAATGAAAAAAAAAAGCCCCCCCCAATAATTATAATAATAATCCTGTCAGTGAGATGTATCAGACTATGGAATAGTCTCCCAAAAGAAGTAATGGAGCCTTATTGTTTGAAACATTTAAAACTAGATTTGGCAAAGCCTTAGATAATGTACTTCTCTTAATTAACTACATTAATTAACAAAACCAGTGTATGATCGGAGGCCATTTCAGCAGGGACATTGGAACAGCAGCAGCCATCAGCCAAGCAGCAGAAAGTCACCGCCTCACAGTCTATCTAAATTCCATTCAAACAATGTAACATTGTGCTGTTAAGAAGGTGTTCCTGTCCTAATAACACCCACCACCACCGAATAAAGACAGTGATCTTAAGATCGTTTAAAGAAAACGTTGACAGCCTTGTGTCTGGCAAGGAATCACGTAGCGACAATTGGGGTTGTTAAATCTCTGCTTCTTTATTGGTTTGCCTTTATGAGCCCTCCTTCTCTATTATATGCACGGTTTGGAGGTCCCAAAGAAAGTTCTTTTGGCACCAATGACAAGACACAGCCCGAGATCAGAAATGCCAGACCTCAACACCCTGCCAACTATATTGTGCAGGTGCTGGAGTCCCCAGATGACCTGATCCTGGCTGACCACCAGGAAAAGTTCATCTGCCTTATTGTGAGTGGGGAGCGTTGTATCCTTAGCATGTGCATTCTGTCCTGGTAACTGTTAATAAACAGAGGTTCAGGATATTACTCTGTAAGGCTTTTTCACCGCTAAAAGGTCCCGTAAGCCCACAGAAGGTTGTGCCCTGAGCCCAAGGTAGGGGTAAGAGGATGCCTAAAGTACCTGTGTTATGCCTTGAGCCCGAGGAACTGGGTAAAGGTGGATGCCCTAGAGCAGTGGTCCCCAATGTGGTGCCCACAGGTGCCATGGCACCCGCCGGGGCATTTATGTGAGCCTGCCCTAGTACCCAGCAGGGGAGAGAAGCCACGGCCCTGCGCCTGCTGGGGACAGAGAACTCCAGGGCCCACTGGCTGCGGGCGCCAGTGTTCTCTGTCCCTGGCAGGCGCGGGGCTGCAGCTTTGAAGCTGGAGAGAAGCCACGGCCCCAGCCCTGCTGGAGCCAGAGAACTCTGGGGCTGCAGGCACCGGCATTCTCTGTCCCTGACAGGTGCGGGGCTGCGGCTTCTCTCCGGCTTCTCCGGGTCTGCAGGCTCTGGGCGCTGGTGTTCTCTGTCCCTGGCAGGCACCAGGCCGCAGCTTAAACCAGAGAGAAACTATGGCCCCGCACCTGCCGGGGACAGAGAACGCCGGGGCTGCAGGCTTCATTCTAGGTTAAAGTCAGAATAATAAATATATTTGGACCAGCAGTTCAACAATGTTTAACTTTTTAAAAATAAATAAGATGAAAACTGTTTATGATATTTATTTTGTAAAAACTCCTTAATTTTTCTTACAGGTAGAAAAAAAGAGCAAATTCACGTGGTAAGATGAAAGAGTAATTGCTGAATAATTTAATTAATACCTTTTACATGTAAAATCACCCTTTTTATCTTATGGATTCATAGATTATGTATATTAAATATGATGTATTTTGTATTATTTAATGTACAAATACAAAATAAGCCTTGAAAAATTGTTGGCGCCCACCACACTCTTCTGAAAACATGAATGTGCTGCTGGCCACAAAAAGGTTGGGGACCACTGCTCTAGAGCGTGTGGGTAACACCAGCAGCTTCTCACATAAGCCTTACAGTCCTCAAATGAGTGAGCAGAGTGGTAATGCAAGCGCTGATGGATCACCGGGGATGCTTTACTGACATCAGTGTTGGCTGTCGGGGGTGTGTGTGTGCATGATACTTATCTCTTTACAAATACAGGATTGTTCAGAAAGCTGCAAGCAGGGACCTTCTTTCCCAACTGGTGGATTACGATTGGCAATGTTGAAATGCCAGGAGAGATCCTGGGGGATCTTGCCCCCTTATTCTCCTCATGAAGCCGTACACCAGCCACCTCAAGAGCACCAAGGAGCGGTTCAGCTACAGGCTTAGCAGGCGGGAGTGCTGTAATAGTAACATATACAAGTCTGCTTCCTGCCTTCATAAGCTGGCCAAGCATTGTGAAAGCTGTGCCCTAATTTTGTCAACCATTTTTCATTTCATGCAATGTTGTGATCACGTGATAATTGATCTAACATGAATTAACGGTCCCATTCCAGTTCCCAGTGGCTGAAGCCACACTCCATAACCTACTCCTATTAATAGCCCCCCCACCCGATCAGTCTCAACTGAAGGAAACTGAATTACATCTGATCCCTGCAAGTGATCCTGACTCATCACATTTACCCTACATTGGCAGCCAAGGGTTTTACAGATCTCTGAGTAGAGAGCTCCAGGTGCCTTTCCTGGTTCAGTGCATTTGGAAAAGAAAGTAACTAGCTCTTAGCACTAGCATTTCTGCAGGGATTTCCCTTTTTGGTTAATAGCAGGATAATTAGCCAAAGCTTCCAATGGTGCTGTGCTTCGATTTGCAAGCTAGCAACATAGTTGTTTGATCTTCCCCATTATGAGATATTACATTTTAAAAATGTGTCCCCTCTGCCTGCCCTTGGTTCTCCACAAAGATATTATTGTGCTGGGGCATCTTTCCATGTGATCCCTGTGTTCTCCTTTCCTCATTCCTACAAGAATTGCTGGTTTGAGAAGGTTTCCCCGTGAGAGAAATTGTCTCTCCATGCCTCCTGCCCATGAACAACTGCCACAGGCTCTGATTAATTTTGCCCCAGTTAACAGAGCTTCTGTATACAGATAAGAACATAAGAACGGCTATACTGGGTCAGACTAATAGTCCATCTAGCCAGTATCCTGTCTTCTGACAGTGCCCAATGCCAGGTGCTTCAGAGGGAATTACCAGAACAGGTAATCATCAAGCTATCCAACCTGTTGCCCGTTTCCAGCCAGGGGTGCTGGAACAATTTTTATAGTGGGGGTTCTGCTGAGAGCCATTGAACCAAACTGTAAACCCTGTATATGATGGAACCACTTCAAGCCAGGGGGTGTGGCAGCACCCCCAGCACCCCTAGTTCCAGTACCTATGTTCCCAGCTTCTAGCAAACAGGCTAGGGTCACCATCCCTGCCCATTCTGGCTAATAGCCATTGATGGGCCTATCCTCCAGATGGAAGATCCCTAGTGTGATCCTAGCTTGTACTAGAATCATGGTGGAGCACTATTTCACGAGGAGGGTGATCAAGCACTGGAATGGGTTACCTAGGGAGGTGGTGGAATCTCTATTCTTAGAGGTTTTTAAGGCCCGACTTGACAAAGTTGGCTTGATTTAGGTGGTGTTGGTCCTGCTTTGAGCAGGGTATTGGACTAGATGACCTCCTGAGGTCCCTTCCAACCCTGATATTCTATGATTCTATGGAGCTACGTTTATTGATAAACAGCTATTATAGAAAGTGAAGATAGTTATTTAATGGCTGGTTAGAAAAGGAATAATGTAGAGGAAACATTTCTACTGTGTAAATGCAAGTCTAAGGATAGTTTCAAACTCTCTTCTTATTAGTTTTCCTGCATATAACTTACATCACTAGCTGCTTATGCATCTTGAAGGGACTGATGATAGTTAAAAAGGAAGTTATGCTCTTTCAAACAGACAGAATTTCCATTATTTATAAGATTAGTAAAGAGGAGTAATATTGAGTGATATTGCAGAAGCTAACACTACTGTTTAATTAAAAGCTATTAGAATGTTAATACAGTTCCTTTTTTTAAACTTAAAGTAAAACATTACAGAGACCCTGGGATTACAGCAAACATAGCTTTTCTTTTCAGTGATTCCCAAGATATAATGATTTAAAAAAAAAACCCATTCTTATCTGTTTACATGGGACAAATTCTGAACAGCCTAAACTATCCTGATTTATACGTGTCTCAAGGATCTAATTCTGTCTGCATTGTTCCACCTTTGTGTTTTAAATCCAGATTTTGTCACACATACGAGCACCTCAAAATACAAAGCAAAGCAGCATCCCATGAGAAGCTCTATCCATTAAAACAGAGTCAATGCAAATAATATAGGAGGAGGGCTTGGTGGAGTAGATTGCACAGTGGGATCCATGACATGGCCAAGACTTTGGAAATGTGGTTGCTTCTTTGGTGTCCTGTGAACGGCTTAGTCAGCAAATATTTAACTTTTTTAGTTCACGCTTCTCACATCTAGATGTGGTGACGGTTGTACATGTAAGACGGGTAGAGACCGTCGTAGTGATATTGACGCCATTGCTCGATCTGTTCCCGGCTTCTCTCCTGCTGCTCTGTAAATGGAGGCGGGAGGGGAAAGAACAAGAGACAATGTGAACGGCGATTCATTTTCTGACAGCCAACTAATCTAATGCCAATCCAGCACTGAAATGGTGGCAAGGACTGTTGGCTCTCAAATCTCCAACTGTGCATCCCTGTCTGTCAAGCTCTGTGCAACATATCAAGGGAGGCTGTGGGGTAGTTTAGGCCCAATATGCTTCCCCAAAGACCGAGGGTTTGAATGTAGGCGTTTGGCCCCATTGTAAGGACAGCTGTCACTTGCAATGTTCAGCTCTGAATCCTCGTTTTGTGACTCGGGTCCACCTCTGATCTGGGAGCTTTCCTCAGCCCCATCTTTCAGTTGGGGTTTTAAAAAAACAAAAACAAATGTCAATGCAAATCTTGGTCAAAAGCACGAACTTGCACCTATTTTCATGATACATCCAGGTGATGTGGCACTCACACAGTTTGGTGGTGGGTGCCGGTGCCAGTATAGGACCCTAGAGAGATTTTTGCAGGATTTCCTTGCAAACCACAAGCCTGCTCAGTTTTCTTGAAACAGGGTCTAGGTTTGCTCAGAAATTTAGTGTTCATGAACATTAGCAAACCTTTCAACTTGCAGAGTTTCTAGACTAACAAAAAAAAAAAAGAGGTAAATCACATGGGCCTCTGGGTTTTGTTGTGAATATTTTGCACAGTATGACCCTCTTCCTACCTCCAAGGTATACTGGATCCAGGCTTACTATTTCAGGTTGATCTATCTAGGTACCTACCTGCCCCATCACTACAGTATCTTTGTATTAACCTTGCAAACACACAATTAATGGGAGGGTTTTAATGTTCACGATGAGTGATCTTGGGGAAGTGGCGAAAGGTTGCCTTACATTTTATTTATTTCGATGTATGTTCATCAAATCATTCTCGAATTATTCATTAACCCTTTAGGTGCTGGTCCACCATAGGCCATGGTGCCACCATATATGCTACTGAAGTCACTGGAATGATCCTTGCTGGCACATTTGATAGCACAGCAGGATGCATCATCTTGGCGATGCTTTGACCGTTGGGCTCTAGACGAAGTAAGTTACTCTGAATGTCATACAATGGTGTCACTCACATTTGCCAACTGGGCTTTGAGTGTTCCAGGTACATCCCCCGTATGTCTGGATCACACGGCTGCATGAAGTCCAGATTAACTATCTGATGGATAAAGAATGCTCAAGCTATTGTCAAGTTAGCCTGCACCTGCTGTGCTGCTGAATGTAACAGGTGTGTGCTGATCACCCATTAACAAGTATAAATTCTGGACTTCACATAAACTTTGGATAGGTGCATCTTAATATCCACACTCTAAGTACTTATTTGGTTGGACAATGCCGGTGTTCTAAGGTTAATTTCAGTAGTATGGCACAGCCCACAGAAGCACAGTGTGTCCAGCACCAGGGCTAGCAGGTAAAGGATAAAAATGGCCATCAGGTTTTTAGGCTTAAGGCTACATTTAATTTCCTAAGGGCAGGTCTACACTATGGGGTTAAGTTGACCTAAGTTACGCAACTCCAGCTACGTGAATACCATAGCTGGAGTCAACGTAGCTTAGGTCAACTTATTGTGGTGTCTACACCATGCTGGGTCGATGGTAGAAACTCTCCCATTGACTTACCTTATGCTTCTCATTCCGGTGGAGTAGCAGAGTCGACAGGAGAGTGATTGGCGATCGATTGAGCGAGTCGTCCAAGACCTGCTAAATCGACCCCTGGTGGATCGATTGCCACAGCATCGATCCACGGTAAGTGGAGACAAGCCCTCAAAGGCACAAATATAGACATTCTCCAAAGCACCATTTTAAAACAGTGTGGATAGAGCACTGGACTGGGACTCGGGAGACCTGGAGTCTATTCCTAGCTGTGCTACTGGCCTGCTAGGTGGCCTTGAGCAAGTCAGATGGAAGTGTTACCATGCAGGATGCAAAGCCCAATTGAAACCAGAGGGGTTTCAGATATGTGGGATGTGGAATGCCCCCAAATGATGGCCTCCAGGTACAGTGTTTGGCATGGAGGAGTTGCTGCTCACATTGGTTAGCAGTGACTTTATAAGAGTGGTCGGCTGGCTAGAATGTGTGGAAGCAGTGAGGAAATGCAATCCAAGAGACATTCTCCATTCCTAAATTCCCATCCCAGTAAACGGAAGCCTCATTCCAGCAGCCCCTTTTCATCTTAAGGCAATAAATAAAACCTCATGGAATAGGCTTTCGCAGTGGCAGTGACAGTGAAGAGACTCCACAGAATCACTCCTAGGAAATGCAAACCTAGAATCCCATTATATAGTCCTATCTAGAATTAGAGCATCACCAGTAGGTGGGGATATAAATCATATGGTACAGAACAGAATATTGAGCCTGTGGGAATGAACGATATGAAACGTCTGTAGAATTTGGCAAGAGTTGCTCTCTCGAGCAAAGAGTTTGATTGCAAGATCTTTGGGGCAGGGGCTGTCATTTATTATATGTTTGTACAGCACCTAGCGTAACAGGGCCCAACCTCATTGTGGCCTTTAGGTGCTGCTACCATATCAATGTTAAATAACAGTGATAATAATAATATCCTGCCAGCCTCCATCTAAAGTTTCACAATTTGTTGTTTTGCTGTTCTTACCTTTACGTTCTTCCTTCACAAAATTCTCAAACTCATTCCTTTGCTCTTCAAAGTACTCCCTCCTTTGCTCATCAGCAATCAGCATTTGCCGGGTCTCCGCTGCATAAGAGATGTTTATCGTATTAGCAGCAAAAAAATCTTAACACGCCAGAGCATAACTTTTGTCCTCAAAACCCAATGAATCAGATTAGCCTTGTATAGCAGCACCTGTATCCTGGGCTTTCACTGGAGGCTTAGTTGCTAAAATCCTTGTTTACAGCAGGCTAAGAACTAGACAATCTGTATTTCATCATCCCATTGTGCAGTACAATGAAACAATACATGCAATGATGCTGGTAGAGAAATTGCTAGCTCCTGTGTTATGCCTTTTAAATTCCATAGGTAAAACACAGGTTGTTCTAATTTAGTTTAGTGGATTGTAGTTATCATATTTGTCCAATGATTTAAAACCCTGTGATAAATGTCTACTAGTTAAAACTTCCTAATTAAAAGTTCCCAATGAAAATGAAATCTTATGACATTGTAATAATACCCCAAAGCCAGCCAATGTCAAAATGCATACCATGTTTGTTGAAAAGTTGCTACGTTTTCAAATAGAGAGGAGCCCAAATTGAAGCCTCTGATACAGTCAACCTTTAATTTCAGGCTGTGGATTGGAATCAAATCCTTGATTCAGAACCTGATTGTGTTTTGGGATTGTGTTCCCAATCTTTGACCATGCTCTGTGCCCTTTCAGCTGTTCCAAAAGGGGGACAGAGAGCTGGCTTAAACAGCTGGCTGGAGAACTGCCCTTGCACAGGGGAATTCCAGGGTGGCAAAGATGGGATAGCAGGCTCCTCCTCTCATGGCATAGTCATCTCCTCTTCTCTGGGGCATGTTGGGGCAGGAGGTGGTATGGCAAGAGTGCCTTGTGCTCCCGCAATCCTGGTTGACCGAATAGCTCCTAGGGGGCTATAAACAGCCAGCATAATTTAGAGTAGCCTTCAAGTCTCTCTAAATTGCACTGGAGGCCAAACTGTCCCCAAGACTGGTGAGGCTGCAAGATGACCTAATACCCTTCTGTCTCTACCTTTTGGATCTTTGGATACAGCCCCAGATGGTGGAAATCTTGTGTGACTTTCTTCAGTCACACTATTTCTGCCCAAGCTGGCAGAAAGTGAACAGGAAAAGCTAATTTTGTGAGATTTCTGCCATTTTGGGTTGAAATCTCATTAAAACAGCTAGGAAGATGACATCATCTAGCCCTGGTCTGGTCATTTGCACCTTGCTTGGTGATAATTTAGAGTCCAATCTTAGAAGGTGTAGGTCTCTGCCAGAAGATGAATTTTTCTAGAAAGTGAGTTTTAGTTGGAATTTGATAAGATTTTTGGCAAGGTATTTTGGTAGGAGATGCAATTGTTGTGCATATCCTCAAGATGCTTGTACTTCATCTGTTTCTTATGTCCATGTGCTTATACATATTTCTTACATCATTTTCTTTCCCTCTATTTCTTACATCACTCTTTCTCTCTCTCTCTCCTTTTACCTGTTGGCTTGCCTGGAAATGCAAAGTAAATAACCAGTTTCTATTTACAGCCATTCTTAAAATAAGGCTTTATAAATTAAGGTCTTGCTCAGTGGATGGGCAGACCTAGATAGAGTAACTTTGGTTTAGGGACCCAGGAGAATTTTTACTAGCTAGTTTGTTGAATCAATTCCCAAAGAGTTCAAGTGTTTTTTCAGGCAATAAGCAACATGAACAAGATAAAAGCTCCCACCACAGACCACGCATTTCCCCTGTACTAGTGCTTTGCTGCAGAGGTAGCAACCCACACTTGTGACAAGGAAGGTTGAACTCTCAAGAACCAAGCCAGTCCTGTCCCACCCTATTATCAAATAGGATGTAACCAAGGAAAAGGCTCTCAGACAATTGAATAAATCTCATTGTACGCATGGGACTGGGAACCGAACTGAGAGAATCCTGAAGAATGTTATTGGATAACTGAGGGTGCAAGCCAAAGGAGCTTGTTTGAACGACAACGGAGGTGGCTAATCCTGCCCCTTCCAAAGATTGCTTGAGTCAATATTGTCTAGGAGAGATTTGGGGAAGGAACACTTGAAAACAAGTGGAAAGCAAGCACTGTGACCACTTTATAGAAAGCCTTTGCCATACACTTGTATGGTTCCTAGTGTAATGCTGACAGACCCTGGTCGTCGGTGGGCGGGATCAAACCATGGACCTCTGGAGCTTAGTGCATGAGCCTCGACCACATGAGCTAAAAGCCAACGGGCTGTTAGCTCAGGCTGTAAAGCAGACTTGTTTTATCTCTCTCTTTAAGTGGTCTCGGTGCCACTAGATGGGACAGAACACCACACCCAAGAGGTGTGTGGGTTACACTAGCACAATGGGGCGCCACCTTGGGGGCAATGTAAATGTTAAATACTGATAATCAAGACTAATCCTATAAATAAATGAAACTGTTTGTATTGATGGCCCTACGTGTCATTAGTTGAAAGACTATAGGTATTCAAATAGAGAAGGTCCAACAGGTCTCCTTGGCCAATGCAAAAAGAGCATGAAAGAACAATATTCCAGTCCATTGCTTCAGAGGCAGAGCAAAGTGAATTTCAGATGAGTAGAAAGAAGTGAGGGATGGAAGTGCAGGGATTTAATCCAGGAAGCAAACTTGAGGAGGTGGAAAATTAGTGCTTTTCCTTGAGATAAAATAAGCAGGAGGAATTCACGCAAAAGAGCAGAGCTAAGTTCCGTATCGTGCTAGACTTGGCATCAATGAAAGACAATTGCAATTAGCTCATTTTCTTTGGGTTTGTTTAAGGTATAGATATTGATAATAGGTATTAAATCAATTCCCATGTGTAGGTATTTTTAAAAGTAGCTGAATACCTGAAAGTTCAGAAACCTGCTTTGTGACATTGGAAAAGAGATGAATGTAAGAATAGCTTTGAGAAAGTGGAATATAAATATATTGGCTTGAAAGAAGAAGGTAACATAACCACTGATTAAAGAACTGTAGGAAGTAGATGAGAATGGCTGAGGAAAATGGAAGGGAACAAGTATTGAGTTAATCTTCTGTTCCAAGATCTATCGTAGTTCTGGATGAGGTATTGACCCCAAGGTAGAGCACTGCACAATTAGTTATATTTGGAAGGTGTTGCACCTTCCTCTGAAACATCCAGTAATATTGGCCACTGTTGGAGACAGATGGGCCTGTGGTCTGCTCCAGTCTGCCAACTACTTAAGGTCTCATGTTTCCGGACTCGACCTAGAATAAACAGTATTTTACGTTCTCCTTCTCATTGGCATCACTTTGAATGTGTACCAATGCTGGGGTACAGATCTTTGCTTGTTGGGGGAAGGAGAAAACTGCCCTTACATTTAGCATATGATCATCTATGTTGGTACTCAGACTCAGTTCAGATGTGGTCTGATTAGACTGGAAGTTTAGCAGTCTTCAGTTGGGTTTCAGGTTGGGTTTGGGCAACTGGAAATATCCTTATTTCAGGACAGTGCTGGAGAGGCACAGGCTCCTTGCATTTTTTTTTTATGATGAGTGATAGGAAAAAAACTTGATGGGTCAAATTCCTCTTTCACCTACAGCGACATAAATCCAGTGTAACACCACTCAGAGTAACTGAAAGAAAAACATGGGCCAGTGCCTCTTTCTAAAACATCAGGCTACAGAATAAGGAAGATGTACTATAAGCTTCCCGAATGTGCCTCAGTTCTGATCTGCCATGGACATTGCCAGTCAGATCCAGAACATCAGGACATCTCCAAGGTATAATTTTCTGTTCATGCTAAATATTCCCAGAGGATTAGGACAAAAAGCACCATGCTCCTCTTAACTCATAACATAAGGATGTGATCGGAATTGTGCACTGATGAAAGGCTGGTAATGTAACCAACTGTGCCATCTGATGCTAGTGTTGGGCAAGAATGAGTTCATCCAAACTATCTTGAGTGGGAGGAAATTGTTCTGGTTCGCATCAGCCAAAGCCTGGCTGTATCTCTATCTGGATGCAACCCTTTATAGAATAAACCAGTACTTGTTTGACGGAGGGTGACTAACCTATTTTTCTGCCATGGTTCAGACACTTCTACATCATTTACTAGCAAAGGAAGTGCCTGACAGTTAGCCCTCTGTGTTACAGGACACAAATATCATGAAACTGTTTAATTTATTAAGCACTTTATTGCCAAGCACCTAATCCCAGCTAAAGGTCCCCATCACCAGATCACTAATGCATGGAAGGATGGATGGAAATGGAGGTTCTTGGTTAAACTGGATTAAACAGAAAGGATGTACAATGACTCTGTGGACTCTGGCTAGACTTTGTGAGGGACGGAGTTCTACAGATCAGACCCTACCACTACGAAGCTCTGGATCTCAGCCTGATCCCAGGTTGAACATCAGGAGGCTGACCCTGGACAATCCTGCTGCTCAGTTATTTGATGGAACATCATCCACAAGTAATGACCATATAATCTGCACGCCTGTGCATATTTAATAAAACTAATGGGGCCAAATTTTACTCTGAATCACAGCAGTGTAAACCCATTCACTTCAGTGGAATTGTGTATTGGAATAGTGACTTTCACTGGGTTTACCCTAATGCAAATGAGAATACATTCTGACCCAATGGCTTTATTAAATGTCTGGGAAAATAGGTTACATGGTGTCATGGGGTTGGGACTCACCACCGCAGCACCTCCCGCTGGTTACCTCCGGAATTAGCTCAGTGCATGGGGAGCACCCTCTGCTGGTGGTGTCCTGTCCATCGTCTGTTCCTTGCTGGTGTCTGGACCCGCGTTGCTCCCTGTTCAGCGGCGTCCTCTTCAGGACGCTTCCCTCCGGCAGTGCTCCCTAGTCCATCCTCACCCCCTTCCGGGGGGGGGAGGGGGACGGGTAGCAACAGTCTGTGCACTGGCCTCAGTAGGCAACCACAACCTCCAAAGTCTAGCCCCTTGTCTCAAGGGCCGGTTGCAGTTTGTTTCAGCCACCCTACTGCATGGCCAGGTGCAGTACAAGGGAGAAGGGGGGGGGGAATCCAGGCCCGCCCACTACTCTGGATCCCAACCCAGGGACCCTTTAGGGGCAGCCTCCCTGCCCTCCTTCTCTCCCCTTGTCCATTTGTCCCTGGGCCACTTCCCATCTGGCCCCACATATCCTCTAAGCCCTTTCTATCAGGGCCTGCAGTCTGGCAGGTATTGGGCCCTACTATGCTCCCCTTAAGCCTGCCCAGCACTGCTCTGTCTGAGGTGCTGGTCTCCTGCTCTGGAGACAGACATTACCCCCATGAAGGTCTGGGACAGACTGCCTGCTGCGCTTCTGGGCAGCCTTTATATAGGCCCATGCTGAGCCCTGATTGGCTGTCTCCAATCTCGGCCCTGATTGGATCTCAGTAAGCCCTTTCCTGATTGGCTGCTGACCTGCGCAGCCTCTCTGGCCTACTTTAGCCCCCTCTCACATGGGAGTGGGGCAGCCGCCCCACCACACATGGTATATTGCTTCTGGACAATAACCCATCAAGTAACTGAGATCAGCAATGGAATGGCAGAAGGTTAATCGTGCTCACTTTATATAACCCTAAAAAATTGCACCTCATTAAAATATTACATTATCGGTTACCTCACTGCAAGTATTGTTTTTATAGACTCTGTTGTAACATACCTGTAATGTTAGAAGGAACACACACTATCCTCCTCCTCCTATATGTTTATTACCCAATTACATGGACACTACCTGGTAATTACAATGTAATTAAATAGTCAACGGTTAACATACTATTATATAGTAAATACATGATATTTGTGCCCTGTATTTTAAAGTGTTACCAGTTAAATCAGCCCTCCCTTGCACTTTAACTGAGCTAATTTTCAGATTATTACTGAAAGGTTAACATCACTCCCAATAACCTAGCAGAAGTTTTGCTGAATCAGAGGATAGATAAATTCACTGACTTGGGACTGTTATCCTCTTCAGTGCTTCAGCAAACAAGCCATGTGAATTCAGTTATGTTTTCCATCCCATGTGGAAATAAAACGGTGTTGTGAAAGCCAGGTGCATATTACTTAATGCTACATTTGCAAATGTTTTCCAAGAAGAGCTGAAAACATTCATTCAGCACCGGGCCTGAAACCTGCTTGTTATTTACCAGCTTTCATAAGATGACAGTGTGAAAGGAGCTGAGGAGAGGAACTAAATAGGCCCCTATATTCACTTCACCGTGCTGTCCTGCACCTCCTACAACAGCCTGCTGAGCTCGGCCTGCCCTGCTATATGTCTCAGCCCTTTTGAAAACCAAGGAATTGGCATCCACTTCAGTTCTATTAGCCAATTTCAAGAGATTTTGTAGATGAAAAATATTTCATTTTCCAAAGTTACCTCTTGCCTCATTTAAAAAGATGCCAATGAACAACCCTCATTTTGGAGAATTAGGTAACAACCGATCCCTCACACCCACCCAGAAATGATTCTATATGCCCTAAATCTTCCAGACTGAAAGTCTATAACGTTCATTTTTTGTCCTTCTCCCATATTATTTTTATTCAATTCATAAAAATTACATTTCCATCCACTCTCGCTCACACACTAATCCCTGTGGCTGTCCCCCCCCCCCAATTGCTCTTTGTAGGTACATTCCATAATTTAAAATGTAGATAATTGTTCTAATCCAAAAGAAACAACAACAACTTTGATCAGTGAATAAATCCTTGTAGAGAGTAGCAGGCAACTTAGGACTGTCTCAAGGGAAGCGGGAGATGAAAGAGGGGCAAAGAAAACACAGCTTTCCATAAACATTCCTGAACAGCCTCACCATTGAGCTCATCTCTGGATTTGGTGGCTCGCTTGCCACGCTTTTTGAAGAAGTTAGAGGCATCCGATTCTTGTATAAAAATCTTCTTTTTCACACCTGAAAGCAAAGAAAGAGGACTCAATCAGCCATGGATAGTAAATAGGGGCATCAATGTACATTTGAAATCCATGGGAGCAACTTTTCTCCTCTCCCTCCTAAAATTTGCAGCTCCACTTACTTTCCTTGTCCTCTTCCCCAGCTGCCTTCCTGGTGCCCACAGCAGCGCTGTCGCTTTCCTCAAGAACTGGATGACAACAGCACAAACATAGTATTGAGTTCAGTGAAGAAATGCAGCATCCCACAGCAAAAACCTCAAGCAGATGTTGAAAGCTGCTACATGCTAAAACCCTAAAAATCCTGCAGTCCAATAACAACCTGCCTGGGAAATTCACTTTTACACAGCAAGAGCAACAGTACAATCAGCAGCTATGTAGATATATATATTTTTGTGTTCCCCGTTTTTATTTTTGTAGAAAATCATAAAAATAGCAATTAACAAGACCTATAAGGACATTTAGTCCAGTTTATCCCATTATATTAAAAAAATTGTCTGTGTATTCTTAGTGTAACTTGATGCCTTAATCCTGTAGAGATTGTACTAGATTACAGTGGATTAGATTAGATTCTCACATACTCTCATGCTCATTTGACTAGCAATGTGGAAAATGACAGTGTTCTTATGTTACCCCAATGACACGAGTTCAGATTTCTATCGTTCCTTCCTGAAATTCTGTTTCCTGCTAGCATTGTTATTTGGATCATACATACCAACCAAGAGCACAAAAGTTGCAAGGCAAGAGAGAAAAAGGATTTCTTTCCAGTTCATCTTTGTTGCGCTCCGGTCGACTCCTCAGAAAAATAGGGAATATCACAAGAAGTTTCTTGAGATCTGCTTGCAAATTCCTCCTGTTAGCTGGAAAAGGAAGCAGGGAGCTGGGATGTCGGGGAGGAGGGGCACTGGGTAGCACTTCAGCAGGCTGCTCCTTGCCAGACTAAAGGAGGTTTCAGGCAATTTGAAAACATCGATATAAGATATATGCCTGTGGTCATCAGCATTTTGATGGAAGTCAGAGTTACAAACTGACAGGCAGTTGGGATGGCCTGGCTGGGAGATGACTATTATAAGCAAAAGATTATACAGCATATTATTTTTGGTCATCTATTGTATATAGTTTAAAGTGCAATTAAACTCTGGGGAAAAAAAACCCTTTGTACTCGGAAGATCTGCTCTCTGCCTGTATCAGAGTCAAATCTAGTGAGTTTAGTGACTATCCGAAGTTTTTAGTGCTTTTTAAACTTCCGTTAACCCTCCAGAGTCAGCACAGCTAAGAAAGGAGCCTGATTCTATTGCTGCTAGTGCATTACTAGCAGAATGGTTTACTGTGTTCATTCATTTACACCTGTGCAAGTGCCATTGAAGGCAATGCGACTGCACAGGTGTCACTGAGGACATAAACATTAGGGTCTGAATTCTCAGATGCACAAATGCCCCTTCACATAGCACTGGCAGCATAAAAGGGCCTTAAAATTGGTGTACAAAACATAGTGTCTGGAATTCTATCCCTCTGAGCTTCTGGAAAGCCATTAAGTATGTGCCCAGAGCTGGGAATATGTAGCAGCAGCACAGTCAAACCTTGTTTATCTTAACAGCATGTGGAATATAAAAATAATGTGGATAAGGTGGAGGAGTTTGGCTACTTAATGAGTATGGTATCAGATGAAAGCTCATGCTCCAATATGTCTGCTAGTCTATAAGGTGCCATAGGACTCTTTGCTCCTGATGAGTATGATGCAGGTCAAGAGACATGACTTCATTTTAAATAAGAGGAATTTTTGGACAACTGTGGCTCAGGTAACCAAAGCTTTAGTGTAACACCTTGTCTGACGTTTGGATGGATGTTTGAATTGCCTGACTTCTTGAAGAACTCCAAAAGAACCTGAATATTGCCTAGGGCTACTTTTGAGCTTCTTATATTATCATTTTGCAGGACACTCATCTGTGGAAATGGCTTTCAGAAACTTACATTCTGGAAATAAGACTAACAGGTTTTAAGGCCAGTAGGAACCGTTACAATCATCTCTTGCATAGCACAAGCCATAGAATGTCACCCAGTGATTTCTGCATCAAGTCCAACAACTTTAGGCTAAGCTTCAGCATATCTCTTAGGATGACATCCAGTCTTGACTTACAGACTTCAAGCAGTGGAGAATCTATCACATCGCTTGTTGGCTTATTCCAATGGGTAAGTACCCTCACTTTTAAATATGTACACCTCATTTCCAGGTTGAATTTGTCTAGCTTTGGCTTCCAGACATTGGATCTTGTTATACTTTTGTCTGCTAGATGAAAGCGCCCGCTAGTAACAAATATCTATACTTTCTGCTATATCAGTACAGGGCCGCCCAGGGTGGGGGCAAGAGGGGTAATTTGCCCTGGGCCCTGCAGGGGCCCCCATGAGAGTTTTTCGGGGCCCCTGGAGCAGGGTCCTTCACTCGCTCTGGGGGCCCCGGAAAACTCTCGCAGGTCCCAGGCCCCCGGAGCTTCTTCCGCTCCCGGTCTTTGCCGGCGGAGGGTCCTTCCGCTCTGGGGTGGAAGGACCCCCCGCCGGCGAATTACTGCCGAAGCGGGACCCGCCGCCGAAGTGCAGCTGGGTCTTCAGCGGTAATTCGTCGGCGGGGGGGGTTCTTCCGTTCCGGGACCTGCCGCCGAAGTGCCCCGAAGACCCGCGGCGGGGGCCCCCCCCCACCGAATTACCCCCGAAGACCCGGCTGCACTTCAGCGGCGAATCCCACTTCAGCGGTATTTCGGCTGCAGGGGGGCCCCTGCCGCAGGTCTTCAGGGCACTTCGGCGGTGGGTCCCGGAACGGAAGGACCCCTCGCTGCCGAAGACCCCAGGCCCCCGGAATCCTCTGGGCGGCCCCGTATCAGTATATAAATGTGTGTGCATTACAGAGAAATTGTAAACTCAAGAAAATTAATTATAGGAAGGTAGAGGGGAAAACTGCAACATGAATTAAAGTCAAGAAAGATAGAAATTCAGTTGGTGGCATCAGTTCACATTGCCTGTTATATCAGAAGGGGGCACAGAAACAACCTGAGTGAAGGGAAAGGGGTGTTTTACATAGAAAAGGGGGTGATCTCGCTCTTTCAGTGATGAATATTGAGAGGCAAAGATTCACATGCTGGACTGGACATTCCAAGGGTCAGAAAAATTGTGTTGGCAGTACTCAGGTAATGGAATATACATGAGGGTTTGAAAATAAACAATGTGAATGCTAGAGCTGTGCACTTGGCTTCGTAGCCTGAGAATTCAGTGAATGTGTGGTTTGTATTCTGAATTCCCTGCAGGCCTTGACATTTTGGCACAAGTTGGGTGTCACACTTCTTATGTACAGTATGTGAAATGGGTAAGTCACCAGACCTGTCTGGATCCTGGATCCCGTCTGCTTTTATTAATGATGAATTACCCACCATAAAAAATAAAAGCAAATATTAGCTTTGTGTTTCCTCAATTAAAATGATGTACTTATTAGCCACTTAAACAATTAATCATATAGAATTATTCCATCGGGACATGTTGGTGGAAACACAATAGCACACGGCACAATTTGCCACATTGGATCACACAAAGCCCAGCATCCTGATTCCAGTAGTGGCCAATACCTGAAGAAGATGAAAAGAGCCAACAATGGAGGCTTGCAAAGTATGGAAATTCTATTCTCCCACTTCAAAGCATGAGATTTGATTAAACTTCTTATTTCATAAAAGAAGTGAGACTAATGAACACAAAGTTAGCCACACAAAGTGGGTAATATCTTCATATCTGTGTGACTCAAAAGCTTGTCTCTGTCATCAACAGAAGCTCATCCAGTAAAGATATTACCTCACCCGCCTTGTCTTTTCTATATCCTGGGACTGACATGGCTACAACTACACTACATAAAGTTAACAAGTTCTTTTTTTTCCTCCTGCTGCAGGGTTGGGCCGCTGCCGGGGTCAACAGCTGGATGAGAGTCTTTCAAGGAAAACCCAGGATACTGGAGGAAGTATTGCTGGTGGTTCATCAGTAGCTGGCACCCTTCCAGCCGACTACTGATCCAACATAGCAGCAGTAGGTTCTATGCTGCTGAAGGTACTTTAGGCTTCTGGTTGCATTATTAAATGAAGGTCTTGAATATTTGTGATCCTGAACTATTCCATGGTATTTTTTGCAACAATAAGGAATATTAACCCAGGTTTTTTTCCCACACACTCAGATAAAATGGTGATAAAATACCTGGACAAACAGATTAGATTAAATTAATTACATTCTATTTACATAAAGTCCTCCTATAATTTCAGTATTCTTCTTCACCCCTTGAACAGCTGTTGCATCATGCACCAGAGGTGGCTTCCTTTCATTGGTGGGTGTGGTGAATCCTATATTATAGAGGTTGCTTGTCTGTGACCTTTGTTACAAAGGATGAAAACCATCTTCTGTGATAACTTGCTGTTTGCACATGCTCATAATTTTTGAAGTAACTTTTAGGGATAAAATTTTCCATTCTTGCTCTCTGCATAAAGGGGAATTTTCTTGGAAAATTCAAGCTAAATTCTCTCTCTTTCTTGTTCAGCACACATGAAAAAAATATTTAACAAAGAAAACTTTTTGTTAACATGATTACAGAAGAAATGGTTGAGGCTTGAAACTTGACCAGGACATAATCCAACTAATGAGGCTGAGGTATAAGATATGATTTTATCTAATTTAACAAATGTATGCAGTTGCAGTATTGCCAATCCCAAGTGCCAACCCACACAAATATTGAAATTGGCTTAAAAATAATGATTTTTTAAAAAAATGCTTTTTTTTTTTGCTTTTAGGGTTTGGGGCCTTTAGGGTGCACTACAGTCATGTTTTCAAGCTTTTCTCCATAACCATGAGGGGCTAGAAGCTTCCTTGAAAGCTGAGATTCTTGTGCAATTACAGGACTCCAGGAGCTGGGATTTAAGACCACCACCAAATATCATGAGATTCAAAATAAAATCATAACACAGATTATAACCATTTGAAACAAAGAGTAATAATTCAGCACAATACGGAACTGAATTCTATAGAGGCACACTCAGAAAACAAATCCTAAACTTGGTGCCCAGCCCAAGTTGGGCTGGGTGCTAGGCAGATGTGCATGGGAAAAGAATCCTGTGCTGTTGTGTAAAGGTATGGGTTGTCCCCATACACCCCCTTGGACCCCAGTGTGGTGGTGCAGATATGCTCTACCTTAATTTCCTCTGATTGGGGCAGCAATACATTTTCTATAACAGCCCAAGGCAAGGAGAAGCCAACATATCGTAACAAAATAGCACATCCCTGTTTCATAAAGCTTCAGAGCAGAGGAAATTACAATAAACCATTCATGAGGAGCTTGATTTACTGCTCCTGAATTTAAAGGCTACAAAACCAAGACTGAGTCAGTTTAGGCTGGTCTCTTGTGGGGGGATCCATGAAGGGATTTAGGCATTGCAATTGCTGAGCATGACACCACCTAACTTTTAGGCACCTAGAAAATCCAGGAACAACCTTGCAATCCACCAGGCCAAGTTACACACCTTGGCTCCTTATACAGTGAATGGGGAGAGAATGGCGCCTGAGAATGGGCTCCACAGCAGCCGGCTTGCAAAGCGGGGAGCAATGGGAGGTGCTGACCGGAGGGTTCTGTGCTGAGCCCCACCCCTCTCCCGGTGACAGACCCTTATCCCTGCTGCCCATTCACCAACAGACAACGCTTTGGCGCCGAAGGGGTTCCTTGCGGCAACGAGTTAGGCACCTGCCTCGTTCCACACAGAGGAGGTGGAGGGATGGTGGGGCCGTTCCCCTTGTACTTTTAGCTCAGTGGTTAGAGCAGGCCAGCCAACAGCAATTCTGGGCCCCAGGGCAGAACAGTCAATGGGCCCCCGAGCTGCTGGCTCTTCCACATGCCCGCCCGGCTGCCTTCGCCGTCACCCGTACCACCCTGCCCACGCCTAGGAGCATTGGCACCGACTTCCAGCATAGGCGCTCGATCCCCCCACTCCATCCTAGGCCCCTTCCCCCAATCCTGTTCTGCCCCCGCCCCCAAGGGCGTCCCATATACAACTGGTGCCTCCCCATAGTGTGGGGGGGACGATCTAAAGGGCAGGTCACGTGTCCCACCCCTGCCAGCCTAGGGCCACCGCGCGCTACCCACCTCATGTTACCTGCACGGGGGGGAGCACTTTGTTCTCCTGCTGCGCCTGCCCTCCCCCCGCAGCACGTTCTGCTGCTCTCCCTGGCGGGCAGGAGCCCAGGTGGGGAGCAGGAGGGAGCCGGCCCCACCCAGTCGCTGCTCTGCAGCCCGGCCCGGCAGCTGCCTGGGAGAGCCAGGCTGGGGAGGAGGTGGCTTCCGCGCCCCACCCAGCTCGGCGCTGGGGACCCCGACACCTGAGCCCGGGCAGGGAGCGGGGACGAGCTGATGGGCAGGGGTTCACGGGGAGTCATAGTAGAACCAAAAGTGGGACTTAGGCACTTAAACCCTAAGTCTGGGGTTTAGCCCCTAAATCCTTTTGTAGCTCTCACCTCTAAAGCCTGAGAGAGAAAATAGCTCCCACAGGCTTCTCCCTTGCTCAGCTGCCTGGTTAAATAGCCCAGCCACCCTAAGGCTTCCTTGATTATGCCCCAGGCTGTCCCAGCTGTATGCTCTAGCCTGTCCCTCAAAGGGGTAGTTCACTCCTTCATATATGGTCTGGTCTGATTAGCTTCTACTGACCTTTATGTGCCCCTCCCCCCGACCCCTCAATAACCCTGCAGCAGGGAGGACTAGCAAATCCATGTAACCCCTGCTTCACCATGTGAATACTGCATGGGAGGTCCCATGGGGGAGTGGAGGGCTGTTCTTGTTGTGATTCCTCCAAAAAAACCCTCCACTTTCACAGCAGAGCCACACCATTTCCTCTGCCTGGGCACCCTCTGCTGCCAGGAGGCAGGGGACCAGAAGAGCCCCTGAAACAACCATGCACTGTCGGAGATGCGTTACTAATATTTTAACAGGAGCCTCCCACAAAGGTTTCCTCTTCACCGGTGGTAAACCCATGGAGTGGGGCCCATGTACTCAAAGGGGAGAGGAGAGGGAACGGGAAACCTATTCATGCACTTTCCTATTTAAACAGGAACCTTTTCCCCTAACCACAACCACAATCAGGGAAGAGGGCAAGAACACTTGGCAAACACACTTAAGTACTGAGGGCAGGTGTTTTGACAAACATTCCGACTAACCAGGTCCCTCTGATTCTCAGCTGTGTCCCAGGACTATGTCTACCTTTCCAGGAGATCATCTCTTCCCCCCTCCCCACACTCGCGCCATTCTCCGCTTCCTCTGCATAGGCATTTGCAGTGGCTGCTGCCTTGGCAGGCTTCAGGGAGAGAGCCAGGCCAAGGAAAGGCTTGTATCTCCTGCTTCAACCCTTAGTGAGTGTCTCTTGTTGGGAAGCTTAGGTGGCTCTAAGGGCAGAGAGCTGTTTCCCTCCTGGCCCACGCTGAGGTATCACCGCTGTCCCCCTTTCCCAGGCAGCAAAGGGGCAGGCAGGATTGAAGATGCTGGCTCTGCTGGGTAAGACGCAGCCCAGGCTGGGAGGGGTCACCTCTGTCCTCTTTCTCCAGGCAGGAAAGAAGGCGAGCAGGATTGGAAAAGACATGGCTCTGGGGCAGGCAACTCCCGCTCCCCCATCTCTGGGAGGTGAGTAATGGCAGAAGGGCAGAGGACCAGATGGAAGATAGTGCCTGAATCCCTAGAGTCCACACCTCATCCCCTTTCACTTCCCCGCAGGGTACAAATGGAGGGCACCAGACACAGCATGGACACTGCTGAGTCTGGACAGTGCATAAGGGGCCTTCAGGGTCAGCTCTGTCCTCATGCTGCCTCCTCTATAACAGCCTCCTTTCCTTCCAGCAGATACCTACTCATATCCCAGGCTGACAGCCATCTGGGGGCTTATGTGGATCCCTTGAACTAGAGAGGAGTAGAGCATCTGGAGAGCCCATCCTTGAGTGCCAAGCCAGAACCTTCCTTGAAAGACCCAGAAGGGGCTCATATGCTGGATGGGAGACATAAGCCCACCACTCCCTCACTCAAAAGGGAATTCTTTCTTCGGAGGGGAGGAAGGCTGCAGTGGATTAAAATAGTAAAATATATTAAAGAAGAAGAAGGAGGGGGAGGGGGAAACCCACCAGAGGAGTGACACTTTCCAGCACAGTCTGGACCAGCGCTACAGAAGGATGAGACACACTTTGCCAGTGGGCGTCACAGATATTTGCTGACAGCGGAGGAATGGTCAGACTCAGGAATCTTGGGTTCCATTTGAAGTTCGGGAATATTCCCTAGTGGACACAGACTTCTGCCCATTGTCCCACCACCCCTGCTTCACCCCCTCCTGCCCTTCCAACCTGTCCCTGTCAAATCCTGTCTCTTTCCCACCCCAGTTCTTATCACCGTCCCATTCTCCTTTTCGATCGAGTCCTCTTTAAGCCAGGAGCTCGAATGCCAGACCCCTGTGAAAGCAGAGGGGGTGGGGACAAGTGTCCCAGCCAGAAGGTGTGGACTCTCCCTAAGAGTCCCCGGTCTGGTTTAACCTGTTCCTCCTCACTGTTCAAAGCAGAACTAAATAGCCTTCTCTAGGAGCCTCTTTGTTATTTTAAATGCCAAATAAGAGCTGAAATCACTCATGGTGGGACTGTGTTTCTTCCCAGCCTGCAAAGAGCTGAAAATTACTGAGACTGATGTGCAGAGGTTACAGCAGAGCAGCAGCAGAAGGTAACTGATAGTCATCCAGTGAATGAGTGGCTGACGAGGCAACGAGCAGCTGGCGAGGAACCACGGCTGGTGGGATGGCCAGTGGAGAGGAACCACGGCTGACAAGGCGGCCAGGCACTGAGGAACTGTGGCTGGTGAGGCAGCCAGCAGAGAGGAACCACGGCTAGTGGGGTGGCCAGGCAGCGAGGAACCACAGCTCAGTGCTCAGATGGCGCCTTCTTCCCTAGGAGGGAGATGAACTCACACAGATGCACCTCTGAACCCTAGGTCCTCACTGACCAAGAACAACCACTGTGAGTGGGGTGTGGTGAGGGAGCAGAGAGGGGCACAGAAAAGGAACTTTTGGTTGCAGAACTCAAGAACATGAGGAAGAAAACACTGCTCCACGCACTCTGAGGTGGGTGTCCTGCTCACAGTTTTATGATTATGAATCCTGCTTGTGACATTTTCCCTAATTAATATTGTGTGACGTCCCTCCTTTCATTAAAAGTTTCTTTTCTACACTCAGACTCTGTGCTTGCGAGTGGGGAAGTGGTGTGCCCAGGGTGGTGTGTAATTTTCCCAGGTTACTGGGTGGAGGCTTGAGCCGGTCCTGTATTGTATTGTTGAAAAAGAACCCCTAGATATTGAACCCAGCCCTGCTTCCTGCTGGCTCCACCTGGCAGAGGGGTTACACATACAATAATAAAACATACCTCCTTTGGAATGTCCACATTTAAAGGATGATTCTGCTTCCCACACTTGAGGCACAATGCTATGAAAATCCCATTGTGCTGGAGCCGTGTGAAGAACAGGAATATTTATCCATGTTTATCTGAAAATTTCCTTTGAGTAATAAGGTCCACAGATATGAGTCACCCTGCAGACAAGTGGTTCCCAACCAGGTTTACATGTAACCCTCTGGGTACACAGAGGTCTTCAAGGGGTACATCAACTCATCGAGATATTTGCCTAGTTTTACAACAAGCTACATAAAAAGCACCAGCCAAGTCAGTACAAACTAAAATTTCATAACACAATGACGATTATACTGTTCTATATACTATATTAGGAGTTCTCAAACTGTGGGCGAGTGTTAGACTTGCTGGGACCCAGGGCAGAAAGCCAAAGCCCGAGTTTTTAAGTGAGGTGAATCTTAGGGTACTCAGACAAATCAGACTCCTGAAAGGGATATGGTAGTCTGGAAAGGTTTGTCTGCAACCACTGCTGCAGACAAATGGATCACTCAGAATAGAGCTGAAAATTGACAATGAAGAATTTGGGTTTGTTGTGGGAGTTTCCTATACTCTACCACAGACTTCCTGTGTGAGCTTGGGCAAGTCACTTGGTCTGTCTGTGCCTCAGTTTCCCATCAGTGAAATGGAGATAATAGCACTTCCCTACCGCACAGGGCTGTTGTCAGGATAAGTATGTTAAGGATCATGAAGTGCTCATACATGCCCTTATTTCCATTGACTTCACCTTGAACTGTGGGTGCTCAGCACTTCTGAAAACCAGGCGCAAGGTGTTCCAGGTTGATGCCCAAAATCAGTCAGCACTTTTGGCTTTCATGGCTGCCCATGGTCACACAGGAAGCCTGGGGCAGATATAGGATTAGAAGTTAGAACCCATGATGCCTCCATACTTCCAATTCTGTGCCTTAGGCACAGGTGTATTTCTTCTGCCCTACCAATATATGACTGTTTATATTGCTCAATGTATGCCATGACTTAACACAGGATGTGCAGCAAGGGCAAATTAATGTTTTTGTGGGAGCTTCAACTTTCACATTTCTTGAGAGTTTGGGTTGTAAACCCCACACTCAATACTGCAATAATGCAGGATATCATTTTATTCAGTCATTTAATAAAGCTTGTAAAGACTTCAGGAACGATCTGATCTAGTATCTTTCATCCAATGTAGGTTCATTATTACTACCACTAAATCCAGCCACAGAATTTTTCTCCATGACCTTCAGATGAAGCCAATGGTTAAATACACTCACAATTAACAATCCATGCCTTATTGCTAGTCTGAATTAGTTCCGCTTCAACTTCCAGCCATTGGATTGTGTTATACCGTTCTCTGCTAGATTGCAGAACTCAAATTAAATATTTGTTCCCTATGTATGTACTTATAGCCTGTAATCAAGCCAGGTTTTAACCTTCTTTTTGTTAAGCCAAATAGATTGAGGTCCTTGAGTCTGTCATTATAAAATAAGCTTTCTAATCCTTTAATCATTTTTATGGCTCTTCTCTGAATCCTCTCCAATTAATCAACAATTGTCTGGACTTGTGAGCACCAGGATTGTACATAGTATTTCAGCAGCAGTTGCACCAGTGCCAATACAGAGGTAAAATAACCTCTCGACTCCTACTTGACATTTCCCTGTTCACACATCCCAGGATTGCGTGAGCTCCCAGTGTGACACTGGCCAAAAGAACTACTGTTATGCTGATTATCCACCATAGCCCCCAAATCTCATTCAAGGTCACTACTTCCCAGGATAGAGGCTCCCGTTCTGTAAGTATGGCCTACATTCTTTGTTCCTAGACATATACATTACATTTAGCTGTATTAAAATGCATATTGTTTGCTTGTGCCCAGTTAACATAATGTCCCAACACACACACACATATCATATTAATACCATGCACATAATACCTATTAAGGTGGTGTATACTCTGCCTAACATATGTATTGGCTAACATACTATACCTCTAAGAAAATCCTGCTCACTTTACTCATGCCAGTAGTGCCAGTGAATTCATGGAAGTTCTGTCTACTAAAGTTTTGCAGGATTGGGCGTAAAATGGGTTAAAAGTTGCTGAGAGTCCACAGACTATTGGTGAATGGGCAGCTTGACACTTTGAAAGAAAGAGAGCGAGGGCAGCTCAAAGCTGTCCCTTTGGGCTAGATCGGGGTGGCCAACCTGTGGCTCTTCAGAAGTTAATATGCGGCTCCTTGTATAGGCACCGACTCTGGGGCTGGAGCTACAGGTGCCAACTTTCCAATGTGCCGAGGGTGCTCACTGCTCAACCTCTGGCTCTGCCATAGGCCCTGCCCCCACTCCACCCCTTCCTGTCCCCTCCCCTGCCCTCACTCCTCCCCCTCCCCCCAAGAGCTTCCTGTGCACCATGAAACAGCTGATCAGGTGGTGCAGGGAGGGAGGGGGAGGTGCTGATCAGCAAAGCTGCTGATGGGTGGGAGGTGGGCGAGGAGGGAGCTGATGAGGGACTGCTGATATATTACTGTGGCTCTTAGGCAATGTACATTGGTAAATTCTGTCTCCTTCTCAGGCTCAGATTGGCCACCCCTGGGCTAGATCCACAAAGGGGACTTAAACTCATGTTGCAACGCCTAACTCCTGCCACCTAGTGCCATCCATACCCCTGAGTAAATACCCAGGCTCCCTATACAATGCACAGGGAGAGTTAGTCACCTAAGAGTGAGATTCACAGAAGCCAGCAAGCTGAGTTGGGAGTCACCTAAACTAGCCAACAGGAAATGCTGAGGCAAGGGGTGTGGTCTATGCCCCATCCCTCAAAGAGAGTTAGGCATCTAACCCTAACCCTAACCGCTGCAAGTTTGTAAGTGTAGCCAAGCCCTAACTTGGGGCTGCTGGGGGTGCCTCTCTCTGTTCAGGACTCACAGCTGTGAGCCCTCTGCTGGAGGTAGGTATCTAAACCCTTTCTCAAAAAATATGAGACAGTGCCTGCTGTTAGCCCAGTGATTAGAGTACTTACCGGGCTGTGCTAGACCTAGGTTCAGATCCCTCTTCTACCTGATGTGGAGTAGGGATTTGACCCTAGGTCTCAGGCGAGTGCCCTAAGCACAGGGCTACGAGATATTTGGGTGCGGGGTCGCTGTCTCTCCTGTTGAATCTGTTCCCCTTTGCATATATAAATCATTAGGCCACAGAAAACACAAGCTGGATTCCATAGTCCTCTGGTAAGGGCATTCAACTGGGATGTGGGAGAGCCAAGTACAAGTTCCCCTTCCACTGACTATTTATACAAAATTGGGAGAAAGGAGTTGATACATGGGTGTTGCATTGTCAAAAAGGCCAGCCAATCTAAATATTCTAAGAGTAACCATTCTCATTGCCCTTCTTTGAACCTTGACCATATCATCCCTCTGGCTCTCATTAAATCAGGTAACAGTAACCAAAAACAACAATGCATGCCAGATGAGGGAGTTTAATATTAGGTATATATCATGTCACTAAGATTGTCCATATGACGTTCTTTCCCCTTTATGCGTGTACCCATGCACCCTATTTGCTTTCTTTACTGCTGCAGCACACTAGGCAGGTTAGTTAAATTATACCTGTCAGCTCCTTAAGAATCTGTTTTACATGCCCCACTTTCAAACCCAATCCATTACAGTAGTGTTGTACCTGCTGCCCTACATTTCAGATTGTTGTAAGATGCTCCTTTATGTAGCTGGATAGCATTCTCCATCCCAAACAGAGGCACATTGTCACCACCTAAACCAAAGGCACATGAGAGCAGAGCGGTTTCGCTGGCTATTGTTTGATGAGAGAAACAGTAGAAAGGACAGAGAAGGAAGTATCAGATGTAGCAACAGAAGCATTAGTAGCATGACCTTGAGAAAAAGCTAAATGATAGAGCTTTTGGGCAGAGTGCTGGAGTGGAAGAGGCTTGGAGTTGCGAGCAAAAGGTCTTGATGCTGTAAGCAAAGTAACTATTTTCTGTTTGATCTCTCCTGTGTTCAGGGAAAGAGGACTTTGTACACTCTAAAAATAAACAGGGTTGCATCAAAGACAGCTGACTTCATCATCAATTTATCCTCCTAATGGAATCAATCTGCAGGGCCACAAACTTTAGTTAACTGCTCCAGGTCAAAAAAGGGGAACTAACAATAATATTTTTGGAGAAGAGAAACAAATTTCCTTTTCAATTGGCTGTTGCATAGTTTTTTGCCCCATTATCATTTCCTGTTGTATTGAAATAATCCATCCAGTCACAGCAGATTTTGCATCTGTTACTAGCCCTCAAAAACCTGCTGTTAGAATGCAAGTTACTTTGTACCCCTAAGCTTGGAACTGGTCATTAATCTGCTGTTTGTGGAAGTAAACTGATTGCATGAACCTTTTGTTTTGTTGCTTGGCAAAGCTTCTCATTAAAAAAAGCATCAATGGGGGAAAGTGTGCATAGCCTCTTTCATTACACAGTGAGCTGTCTTTAGCAGTTCAGACTCTATCGGGTGAAATATACAACAGTCTATTGGGGACAGTCTGTTTTCAACTCAGTATTTATTTACTTATATTTAATATGTAATCTGTAAATAAATGGTATGGCCTAACCTCTTAACACTGATGCCATTGCACTGAAGCCAATGCATCAGTTATAGCGTAACTGAGAGAATTTGGCCTTGTAACTTTACTGAGAACCCGAAATGGGATTGCATCCAAACTCCATATCTCAACATCCCCAGCCCTTGGCATAGTTTTGATCTGCCTATAATGACCTGAACCAAAGCCTGTGATCTGAACAATTCAAGCCATTGGGAACTTCAGCTCCAAACTTTGTGGTTTGGGCTCATTATCTACTGAGAACTAACAAACAATCTTATTTTGTTGTAACCCTTCTGACAGTCAGAGTTGGCAGCAACAAGGGCCAGGTTCAGTATCTAGGGGTTCCTTTTCAACAATACAACACAAAACCGACTTGAGCCCCCACCCAGTGACCTGGGACAATTACACACCACCCCCAGGCACCTCTGAGAGACAATACTTCCCCTCTTGCAAGCACAGAGTCTGAGTGTAGCAAAAAAAAATTAATAAAAGGCGGGAAGTAACTTTGCATTAATTTGGGAAAACACAGCAAACAGGGTTCATAAACATAAATCATGAGCAAAAGACCCACCCTCAACTAAGTTGGACAGTGTCCTTTTCCCCTCAGGTTCTGAAATCCAGCAACCCAAAAATCCCTTTAATGTGCCCGTCCCTTCTCTGTACCCCACTCACAGCTGCTGTCCTGGGTCAGTGCAGACCCAGAATTCAGAGGTGATCTATAGAGTTCACTTCCCACCCTGGGGTGGAGGAGGAGGATAAGAAGGCACCTTACTCACTCCGCTGCTTGGGCACTCAGTCTCCGGCCCTCTCTGCCAGCTGATTACCTTGCCTTTCCTCCAGCCACCCTGCTCACTGAGATGTCTTCAGGGCCTACCTCTTAACACAGCTCTCATTGATTTCAGCTGTTTGTTGGGGAGCCTGACTGTTGGTACATACTGTGCAGTCTCTTGCATCAGAGATACTATCCCAAAGCAGGTCTAATACTTAGACCTAGATATCAGTGATTTCAGCTCTGCAGTGTGTAACAAGACTCTCAATTGAATCTAAATTAGCTCTGTTATTACACAGTAGAGAGAAAAAAGGTCAAATAGTATCTACAACCCTTAAACAGGACCCACACCACAAAAGTCAAGTACCATGCTGTGCTCCCCTCCCCTCAACTTTGGCACCCATGTCCCCTCCCCTGCCTAGCGAGTGCCATTCAGTTGAGGGTGAGTCCCTCCATCGGGCTATGTCACGTACAGTTCTGCTTACCCTCGATTCACACAACAAGGATAACAATCCTTTATTGCTCCTGCCCCAATAACAAGGAGACTGGGGATCCAACACCGGCCAAAAGTGATCATTTGGGCTAGCAATCCCATCATGCTGAGCACCTAGGCAGGGTGGGTGTGCCCATGCAAACGAGATCAGCTCCTGAAGTCCTCTTCCACAGCTCACCACTAGATGCCAGCGGAGAGCTCATACAGAATCTGCTTACTCTGTCATCATGGCAAAGGTAAACCCCCATGGCCTTTGATGGCATTTTCCCAGGGCTCTGAAAGTTAATGATAATGACTGACATTCACATAACGATCTTTGACTAAAAGCTCCTGAAGCACTCAACGAAGTTTACCAACCAATTAAAAACTCTGTGGGACTACATCTAGTTATATTGCCCTGCTGGCCTTGGTTGCATCAGTGAGTGTGACTGTACCCCCCGAGCCTGTAGGGGCAGCTGTGCCACACGGCAGATTCACTCCCAGGGATTTCACCAAGCAGGAGCAACTTTAAGTTCCTGGCTGGATTGCTCCAATTTCTGGGCTGCTCTGGCCAGCTCCAGGCCCTCTAGGCAGGGTGTCTATACACTAATGTTAGGAGCCTGGATAATAAGCAAGAGGAATTGGAATTGTTTGTTTATGAGCATAAACTGGACTTAGTTGGTATTACTGAACTGCGGTGGGAAGATTGGCACGACTGGAATGTTAAAATCACTTGTTCTAAGGTATTTAGGAAGGATTGAGTAGGCAAAAGGGGTGGAGGAGTGGCACTCTGTCAAAAAATGGCATTACCTGTTTCTGAGTCACTGACACCTCCTGAATGCTTATGGATCAATGCTCTAACAGATAAAGGACAAGGCGGGGTGCTAGTTGGTGTCTGCTACAGACCACCAAATCACACTAAGGAACAAGAGGCTCAGCTTCTTAACCACCTATCTATATTATACTGGGATGGGAGGAAAAAAACTTGTATTATCATGGGGGAGTTCAGTGTGAGTGATATATGCTGGAGGTCTCATGCTGTCAGTACTAACATGTCTATGGAATTTCTAAAAGTGATAGATGACAGGTTCCTAACTCAAAAAGTGTTGCTTCCAACTGGGGGAATTCTATATTAGCCTCCATCTTGACAGATAAAGATAACTGATCACAGAATTAAAAGCTGATGGTTACTTAGATGGAAATGACTATGACACGGTTACATTTATTATGTACAAACAGAACAAAATCTCAACAAGTTATATATATAGTTGGTGCTTTAAAAAAGCCAGTTTCACAAAGCTAATTTTAATAATTGAGCCAAATCAGCTGGGAGAAAGTTCCAATCATCATTCATATTTTTCTGTTTAAATTCTATCTAAGAATATTTTCTGAGATGCCACAATCTGACAGAGAAAGAAAGCTACACTGGTTAAAAAACCAACCTAGGGAAAGTTGATTCAAATGAATATAAATAACAAACTAGAAGCTGTAGTGCATTAATAAAGGACACAAAAGAACCCAAGGAGAATCTATGGCCAGCAGAGTTAAGGACAATAGGAAGGAGGGTTGTTTTTGTAAGTACATCAGGAACAAAACAATACTTAACAATGGTACTGGTCCATTACTAGATGTAAATGGTAGCATTATCAATAGTAATGCAGAAAAAGTACAAGTGTTTAATAAATATTTCTGTTCTGTATGTGGGAAAAAGCCAGATGCAATATTCATGTTTATAAGCTGATGATGAAATACTTTACATTCCAACAGTAACTAAGGAAAATTTTTAACAGCAGCTAGTAAAGCTAGACATCTTTAAATCAGCAGATCTGAATATCTTGCATCCAAGAGCTTTAAAAGAGCTAGCTGAGGAGCTTCCTGGACCACTAATGCAAATTTTTTTTCATTAAGTCTTGGACAACCAGGGAAGTTGCAGAAGACACGAAGAAAGCTAATGTTGTGCCAATGTTTAAAAAGCGTAAACAAAATGATCTGAATAATTATAGGCCTGTCAGTGTACTCTCAATCTTCACAAAACAACATAGCAGCTGATACAGGACTTGGTTAATCAAGAATTAAAGGAGGATAATATAACGAATGCCGATCAACAGAGGTTTATGGAAAATAGATCTTGTAAAACTAACTTACCTGTTTCCTGATATGATAACTTTAGTTGATAAAGGTAGTAGTGTTTGTTACCAGAAATTGGGCCAGCTAGTAAGCTTAGGGAGGACTAATGACCCGCCAGAGTTTGGCAGAAAGAAGCACGTTTAGTATATTGATAGCTAGCTCAAAAGAAGCAGGGGGGTCACACTCATATTTGCATACTGACGCTCTCAGGACAGGCACGGCACTGGAGATGTCAGGATCCTTCAAGGTAAGTGTCCCACAGCACAGTGATGGATGGTGTGATGAAGATAAGTCTTCCCGAGGCATGATGGAATGCAATGCGGTGAACCACTGGCCAGGCGGTCCGGGCGAAGGGCCTTCACGGGAGGTACAAGCTTGTGAGTGTACTCCTGAGCACAGAGCCCCTTCCCCTTTTAAGGACCTGCTCCTCATGGCCTGCGACTAGAGATGACTTGCCCGCATCTGGTTGGTCACACTCCACCTCGGCCAGTGTCCATGCAGCGTCCATGCATTGGGTGTGTGAGTGCTGCCTAATTAGAGTCCCAGACACCTTGTCTACATGCGTCTGATGAAGTGGGTATTCACCCAGGCAAGCTTATGCTCCAATACATCTGTTAGTCTTTAAGGTGCCACAGGACTCTTTATTGCTTTTTACAGATCCAGACTAACACGGCTACCCCTCTGATACTTGACTACCTGGAAGCTCTTCTGATCTTCCAGCTGTTCAACCAGCCCATTCATCCCACAAGCATTCCAGGAAGGAGGGGTGGGGGAAGCCACTTCACAGGTATTCAGAGAGGAAGTGGAGACAAAAGGGGGTGGAGTACAACAGACCTTTTGAGTATACAGGTTATACATAGCATAGTTATATAGCACATACAGATCACTGCTGCTCCTGCAACACTGTTGATCTAATATAGTTAAGTCATCTGCAAGGCATTTGACTGCACAACAATTTGATTAAGAAACTAGAACAATACAAAATCAACATGACACATATTACATGAATTAAAAACTGGCTAACAGGTCTCAAAATGTAATTGTAAATAGGGAATCATCATTGAGGAGGTGTGTTTTTAGTGGGGTCCTATAGGGATTGGTTCTTGGCTCAATGGTATTTAATGTTATCATCAATGACCTGGAAGAAAATATAAAATTATCACTGATAAAGTTTGCTTATGACACAAAGATTAGGGACATGGTAACAAATGAAGAAGACAGGTCACTGATATAGACTGATCTGCATTGCTTGGTAAACTAGGCACAAGCACACAATATGCATTTCAGTATGGCCAAATGCAAGAGAAACCAGCCTCGAAAGCTCTCCCTTAGCTGAGCTTTGGACTATGGTCAGTTCTAGTAGGAGGGAAGAACAACATAATGCTCCCCTATAAGTTGTGGTGTGATGCATCTGCCCCCCAACTTGATTGATTTATGTCCCCAATATCTTCTCACACTATGCAAACCTTTGATCGCAGATTTGGAAAGAGTGTTAGTCTTGCAATTTGTTTTCCCTCCAGTAGCATGTTATTGAGCTTGACTTCCAGAAAATAATATTTTTGACTTTGCTATTCTGTACTATTGATAGGCTGAGTCTGATACCATTTAAGTCCATGTGAGTTTTGCCACTGGGTTCAATAGAAATAGGACAGAGCCCATTTTCTTTATTGCCACTGAACAAAGTAACCCAAAGGGGAGCACGTGATATAGACTCAGTTGGGCACTGACAAATTCATTGCTGGAAACCAGTCTGTCTCCCCTGTGTGGTAGTATGGTTAAGACAGGTATTGAACTTAACACAAAGTGTTTAGTATTTAAACTTTGACATGCTCATAAATTGCTGCATGTATTAAGCTCACTGATAATAGCTTTATCACGTTATTATGCTTTTGCTTTATGACTGTACAAAATGTTGTTCTGAAACTGTGAACCCAGTCAGGGTGGAATGCCATCTCCTGCTGATTATAGCTCATCTTAATTAGCCTCTTACAGTTGGTATGGCTACTTCCACTTTTTCATGTTCTCTGTGTGTATATATATATCTTCTTACTGTATGTTCCATTCTATGCATCTGATGAAGTGGGCTGTAGCTTACAAAAGCTTATGCTCAAATAAATGTGTTAGTCTCTAAGATGCCACAAGTACTCCTGTTCTTCTAACCCTCAAGAAGGCCTATGAAAACTGAATGGGCCCCTGTGAAACATTACAATAAAAAGACTTTGTTAATTCCCCCTTCACACCCATGAAGAGGCTATGTGCAAAAAGACTCATCCCATCATCGTGAATCCTGGATGAAGGAAATAAAAACAGCTGGCCAGAAAAAAAAAAGATGAAAAATGTGCTTTTTGGACTCTCAGCAGAAACAGAGATCTCCAGGGTCAACCAGGGTTAGCCTTAAAAGACATTCAGAGCTGACAGATTACTACAACTGTCACCTTTTAAAACCATAGACTAACTCAGGGTTTCTCAAACAGGGGTCACCGCTTGTGTAGGGAAAGCCCCTGGCGGGCCAGGCCAGTGTGTTTACCTGCCCTGTCCGCAGGTCTGGCCGATCGCGGCTCAGTCAGTCAGCATGGATTCACCAAGGGCAAGTCATGCCTGACTAACCTAATTGCCTTCTATGACAAGATAACCAGCTCTGTGGATGAGGGAAAAGCCGTGGAAGTGTTATTCCTTGTCTTTAGCAAAACTTTTGATATGGTCTCCCACAGTATTCTTGCCAGCAATTTAAAGAAGTATGGGCTGGATGAATGGACTATAAGGTGGATAGAAAGCTGGCTCAATGGGTAGTGATCAACGGCTCCATGTCTAGTTGGCAGCAGGTATCAAGCAGAGTGCCCAAAGGATTGACCCTTGGGCCAGTTTTGTTCAATATCTTCATTAATGATCTGGAGGATGGCGTGGACTGCACCCTCAGCAAGTTTGCAGATGATACTAAACTGGAAGGAGTGGTAGATACACTGGAAGGTAGGGATACGATACAGAGGGACCTAAACAAATTAGAGGATTGGGCCAACAGAAACCTGATGAGGTTCAACAAGGACAAGTGCAGAGTCCTGCACTTAGGATGGAAGAATCCCATGCACTGCTACAGACTAGGGATTGAATGGCTAGGCAGCAGTTCTGCAGAAAAGGACCTAGGGGTTACAGTGGACGAGAAGCTGGATATAAGTCAACGGTGTGCCCTTGTTGTCAAGAAGGCTAATGGCATTTGGGGCTGTATAAGTAGGGGGATTGCCAGCAGATCGAGGGATGTGATCATTCCCCTCTATTAGACACTGGTGAGGACTCATCTAGAGTACTGTGTCCAGTTTTGGGCCCCACACTACAAGAAGGATGTGGAAAAATTGGAAAGTCCAGCAGAGGGCAACAAAAATTATTAGGGGGCTGGAGCACATGACTTATGAGGAGAGGCTGAGGGAACTGGGATTGTTTAGTCTGCAGAAGAGAGGAATGAGGGGGTATTTGATAGCTGCTTTCAACTACCTGAAAGAGGGTTCCAAAGAGGATGGATCTAGACTGTTCTCGGTGGTACCAGATGACAGAACAAGGAGTAATGGTCTCAAGTTGCAGTGGGGGAGATTTAGGTTAGATATTAGGAAAAACTTTTTCACTAGGAGGGTGGTGAAGTACTGGAATGGGTTACCTAGGGAGGGAGTGGAATCTCTTTCTTTAGAGGTTTTTAAGGTCAGGCTTGACAAAGCCCTGGCTGGAATGAGGTCCCTTCCAACCCTGATATTCTATGAGCTATGGGATATCTCAGTCTTGCCTATTGATAATGCTTCACTTTGTATACAATGCTTAATTAGTCATTGGGGACGGGGGTTAGAAAGGGAGAAAATATGACTTTATAGCCCAGCCCAGGGGTAGGAGGCACTCACCTGGGAGAGAGTCACTGCTTCAGTGACTAAGGGCTAGTCTACACTGGCAGTGCTTTAACATGCCTTGTGTGGTCGCGGCACACAAGGCAAAACCACCTTCACAAGAGGCATAGCTAGCTCCCAGCGCTGGTGCACTGTCTACACTGGCACTTTACAGTGCTGAAGCTTGCTGCGTTCAGGGGAGCGTTTTTTCACCCCCCGAGCAAGAAAGTTGCAGCACTGTAAATTGCCAACAAGCATTTTCTCACTGGCTTCATTCTGGTATTGCGTACACAGTGAATGACGACCTCTCATATGCTATTTTGGTGACCTGATCTACTCCAGACAAGAGTCACAAGGCAACATCTCACTTTTGGGCAACTAGAAAAATCACTGGGATTCACAAAGCCTGAGTTAGGTGCCTTGGCTCCCAGCACAACGAATGGGGAGAAATAAGCATCTGAGGGTGGGATTCACGGAATGGATACTTGCATGGCACAGGGATGGTTTAAATGATATAACTGTGTGCAATCCCTGATGAAGGCTAAATTAGCTTAATGAAAAGTGTTAACAGTTGCAGCCTACAATATCATGTGTGCACACACAATTCAAGGCTCACGCCAGCTCCCACTGAAGTCAATGGGCATTTTGCCATTGTGTCTAACTCTAGTGGTTCACAGGTAGTAGAAGGGCTGAGTTTAGACTATAGAGGACTAGTTGACCTTAGCTGTGTCTTTCCATACTCTTTAAGGAACATAAAAATCATTTTGGCTGCAAATTCAAAGTTACAGGATTCTGTAAAAATGTAATGTTCGCTTAAGGGGTTTTCCCTGAAGTGATAAATTTAACTCAAAACTTAGCAAACCTTTTTTTTAAAGATGGAGTTAACTGGGAATTTGAGAAAATCTGCAGCTCTTCCATGACCACAGCTCCCTCTGCTGTCAGCTAAGTTACATGCACACAGCTGTAAAGAATCAAGTCTGCTAGTGAATCTTGTCTTTAAGATGTTGCTGTCAGATGTCACCACAAAGATCCCATGAAGGTAGCTGGAATAAGGTCTGATCCAAATCCTACTGAAGTCAGAGGCTCCCATTAATTGAAGAGGGCTCCACTAGAGAAATTCAGTAGGCTCTGGATCAGGCACAAAGATGCCATAGAAAAATGGTCTCCATGTTTTCAGGTTAAGCATATTTTAACTATTTATGGAATAGTTTTAAGGCTACCTCTTAAAAGGATCATGAAATTGACAGAGAGATCAATCACCACAAGCCACAATCTTTCTGTCATAAGGATTTTCTATAGATCTGTCACCATACTATCTAATATGTACAAATAATACAACAATGCACCCATGATACTTGGTTTTAGCTCTAGTTTAATCTGTATTTCAAAAACATTTTTATTTTTGAAACAAAATGATTTAAAAACAATTGCATTTCAATACACCACAGATATTATGCCTTGTGATAATTATGAGCATCCCCATTCTTCCAATTTTTATTTTCTTTCATTTTGTATAACTTTCCTGCACTGGAGTCAACTACCTAGCCTACCCCTACAAATGCCAGCTTCAAAAGAGGAAACCCCTTCTCAGTTGTTTAAAAATGGGAAAGGATGCAAGTAAGGTTAAAGATAAGTTACTCAACCCCACACAATCAGTTTCAAATGAATTCACTGTCCACAGAGATAACCACTGTTCCAGCGATGACTATACCACAGTTAAAATTGCTTTGCTTCCGATCAGAATATTACATGTCTTTTAGGGAAAGGGCCATTTTCCTCCAAATTGTGTTCATTTCAATACAGTACATGCTGATAGTTACTGTGAATTCCATGCACACACTAAGTCTTATTATTTGACGCATAAGTAACAAGGAAAGAATTATTTAGGATGATAGGGAGTAATGGTAGAAAGTTGAAGAAGGGAAATGTAGGCTAAATATTAGGAAAGACTTCTTGGCAGTGAGATCCATTAGACTCCGCAATAGCCTCCCAAAGGAACTGGTAAAAGCACAATCGCTTCAGACATTTAATAAACTAGACAAAGGACTAGAAAATGCACAGTCATGCTCCAACAAGGGGAAAGGGCTAGATGATGCTATTGGTCTTTTCCACCCAGGTTTACACTCACTAGAGCCATGAGTTAGCATAAGAGTTACATTAACAGCAGCCCAAAATTACATCAGGATAGAACCTGAATTCAAATTGGTTCTTGAGTAACACAGTGATGAGTATTTAAAGAGCTGATCTGATGGGAGTTCTCATCCATTTAACAAACAGTGGATTTTAAAACAAATGATTTTTAAAATTACAAAAATAGAAGTATTTACTGTAGTGAATAGGTTAAAAATATGCTAAGTATATTAGCTAAATTTTGTTAAACTTCAGTGCATTCATATTACAATATTTTGTTGTAAATGAACATTTGGTACAATATTTGAATAAATTCAAACAAAAAAAGCAAATGCAAATTTGTGAGGATCGTGGTTTCTGATCAGGGAACACAATACTCAGGCACACATTTTTCTAACTCTACCATCAAAAAACTATTCTAAAGATTAGTTCTGTCTCCTTTTACAAGCCGCCCTCGTATCATCCAAGTATCCTAAAAAAAGAGCAAAGACAGAAGAGCTTATTACACAAACCAGGACACAATGTTAACTTCTGCTGTCTTCAGAAATAATTTTCTCTACTTACATACATATTTTAAAAAAACAACAAAGTACAACATCAACAAAATTATTGATCTTCCCTCCAAATCCATAGGCTCTGAACACATTACCATTTGTTGCATTATAATTTATTAAAGTCAAACAAAAATATTGAAGATCACCAAAAAGATGAATTCATCTGTGAGATTTATATGAATTGCATGATGCATAAAAGGCAATCAAGAAAGGCAGCAACAGGAAGAGATACATGAACAGCACTACACTGAAATTACTGAACCAAAACCAAAAAGCTGTCACATTTAAAAATAATGTTCCTGGCGAGAATCATCCTTATATTGCAAATAGAGAAAGCCAGATGACAAGGAAAAATAAACATTCCTTCTCATTTTCTTGTACACATTATATTATGCCTCCTCAATGCATTTTCAATTGCTCCTATCTTCTCTACAATTCAAAAAGCACAATGGATTTCTCAAAGTCCATCTACTGCTGGCAATGAACATTATGTAGGCATGCAATGCTACTACTTATGCACCACACAGAAAGTAGGGAGGGAACAGATTTAAAACAGAATTCAGTGGACCAATATCAACTGCAAATAGGAACTTTCTCACTTTTCACTTTAGACAATTAAAGAGCAAGGAATGATTGTTTATCATGATTGCTATCACAAAGCAAAGAGTCACAGTGGTGCCAACTGATGAGATAGCAGGGGGGGGATGAGTGATGGGCTGAGGCTGAGCACAGAACTCAGCTATTAAGTCAGCTTTGACTGCAGTTCTGATAGCAACTCACTCTTGCCCTGGGCGAGTCATGCAACCTCTCTACCTCAGCTTCCATATGGGAATATTTGGAGGATGCTGCATGGATTAGTTAGTTCATGCCTGTAAATGCTTTGAAGATTAAAAATAAGTGCTAAGCATTCTTCAGAGGAAGCTTAAAACAGATTTGAAGAATGGTGTACTCCTGGGGGAATTCTGTGCCAAAAAATAAAAAGTTCTGCAAAATTCTGCATATTTAATTTGTCAAAAGAATGCAATATAAATCACACCAGTTTCAATTATGTTGGTAATTTGTTTCAAGTACAATACAGGAAATAAATAGTCACAATAACTATCCAGTATTTCCTAAACACATGAAAGTTAAGTTACAAATACTTGGTAACCCCATACCCTGCTTTCCAGCTATAATCCAGAGGGGCTGCTTTGGGCTGATATTTTATTTGCTCTCAGTCTTTTTTTTTTTTTAAATGGGTAAGTAAAACAGATCCTGAGTTGTAACCACTGTGCCACTCTGGCACAGGAAAAAAAAAAAAAAAAGAAGAGCAAGAAAGCACACAGATCTCTCTGACGATGTTTACAATAAGGCTCCTTTACACCACTCTGGCAATGTAAAGGAGCCTTAAAACCTTTACATGTGTTTTATGCTCCTAGGGGGAATTGATTAAGAACGGGAACAACTAACAATAGGATCATTAACATCTACGTAGGCAGGCTGCTACATTTCTGCTCTTCCTCAGGGGACAGAGCCTGCCTCAAGCCCAAAAGCCCTACCCGCCCATGCCGGGTGCGTGCGAGGGACAGAGTCTCTCACTTGCACGCACAGCACCACCCCCTGGCATTGATTAATGTCTTCACACACACCCAGCACACACACATACCCACTCCCTGCTGTTACACCTCTCCCAGCTGCTCCAGGCGCTCGAACAGATGCGCCCGGGGCCGGGTTGCCGGGGAAGTGGCACGTCACCTGCAGATTTTGTTGCTTCCCCATTTTTCTGTGGGGAAGCAAAGAAATCTGCGGATCATCTGATTTCTGTGCCTGCGCAGTGGCGCAGAATTCCCCCAGGAGTAATGGTGAAATGCACTGAATTAATTTAGATGTAAAGGGTTATCAATTAAGCAAGCAAACTATAGAAACTGCTCATTTAAACAAGTAACTGTTCCTACGTTAACACTCAAGATATCAGTGTATAACTAGTAATGCAGGAGTCAAAGGCAAAGCAGACTTATGCTTTGCAGATAAATATACACTTCTAACTTGACATAACGCTGTTCTCGGGAGCCAAAAAAACCCAAAAAAACCTTACCACGTTATAGGTGAAACCGCGTTATATCGAACTTGCTTTGATCCATCGGAGTGCACAGCTCGCCCCACCCCCACCCCCGGAGCGCTGCTTTACCGCGTTATATCTGAATTTGTGTTATATCGGGTCACATTATATCAGGGTAGAGGTGTATTTAAAAATCTGTCCCTAGATACTTAGGGGGCCTAAAGATGCAGAAAGGCACCTAGTGAGATTTTCAAAAGCGCCTTGCTGCCTAACACCCATTGATTTCCAATAGGAGTTAGCTGCTTTTGAGAAGTCCACTATGTGCCTAATTTTTTTTTTTTTTTAAATCTAACCCCAGATACTATATTGATTGGTGGTTTAGAAGTGCAGCAGATCTGAGTTTGGAAGATTAGGTGGCACCAAAACCCAAAACAATAGTTGGATTTAACCCACTCCAGTTGTCACCCCACTGTAGAAACCAGATTTTTGTACTGCGGATTTGAGAAGAACTTGCTGCATTCGTTATTTTTGGAATGGATCGGAGCACAAAGGAATACCTCCCATGCATCCACTCCCTCAAAATACTCCAAGTTTAAGTGGTTGCTACTGGATTATATTAAAATGAGTCTATGTTTGCCATCAGATATATGGGTGAAAGTAGTGATTTCAAAACAGGAGTCGCACCCATTACCTAAAGACAGAATTTTGCCCTAATCCTATAACCATGCACTAATCTTATTTTTCTGAACATAGTAGCATTCAGCCTGTTGCTAACAAGTACAAAAAAACTGCATCTGCAAATTAGGAGGGCAAGTACCTTCTAGCTGCTAATGTCCATTCTGTGCAGTCCACATGTAACTGAAAAGAGCTTTTAAAATTTTTTTAGATATTCACCCACACTGTCAACCTTAGAAGGAGGAGTATTGCTAGCAATATGAAATCTGTATCCACACTGCCATATAGGGGGTCACCTCATTAGCACTATCCCTATCATTTCCTAAGGTAGCTCTGCCATTCCACACAAAACAGTTAAACCAGTTAGAGAAAGGTGCTTTAATAAAAGGTGTGATTAACAACAACTAAATCTGCCAGCCACCATAACAATTGTCTGCCAAAGGAAATCAGGATTTTTTCCCCCCTCAGATAAGTATCTGCTTAGACCCAGGATCAGTCCTACATAAACCCACAGTGTTATATATGATTGGATGGGTTGATGCAATTAAAATTATTATAAAAAGCACAAGTAGTAAACAGATACTTATAGAAGTAAAATGTAACTAACCCTTTGCTGTGTAAATAGAGTTAGTGTGTAATATACTGTTGTTGCAGGACACTTTTAAGCTTACCTTCAGAGTCATAGGCGTGCTCACACCATATTTTCTTTGTGCAATTTCTACAACTTCTTTCTCAATGTTTTCTTGACTCGTGCCCTTGACTTCAATATAGTGGCAATCTGCACTAGCATAGTGACAAGATATCGCCTGCATGAAGAAAGTCAGCAGTAAATCACAATATAGCTCATAAGTCAAAAATTGTTGATCAGTGACCTGTATTAACACCCCACTATCTTAAATGCAAATATCACCATTGTAACCAAATCTGAATATTTTCTCTGTTTCTCGGGCTTTTGGAAATGTTCACTTGAAAAAAAAATCTTGCTAGAGATTCACACAGAAAACTTGCACAATAACGTAAGCTTAATGAATCACTTTTTCCATCTTCTCCTCACTCATGCGGTGAGGAGAAAGCTCCCATTTTGTGATATTGCACATGATAAAGACATGATTATGACTTCTCTGAAAGGGTAAGCTGGACTGGGAGGAGGGAAAAAAAAAAAAGACATTCATCATCAAGGAAAACACAAAGCGCACTAGCAAAGTGAACTGCTTTTTTCCACAGTTACGCAATCTTGTGTGTTGATCTCAACCTTAAACAGAATTGTGTTGGGTGGGTACTTGGATAAGAGACCTCCGAGGAAAACCCAAGTTGCTATACTGCTGATGGAATTGGAGTAGTGATAGTAAGCTCAAATGTTTCTCTCTCTCTCACCAACAGAAGTTGGTTCAATAAAAGATACTGCTTCACTCACCATCTCTCTATTATTATAGGATCAACAGCTATAACATTGCATATTACTCTTCCTTCTTATTTAGCTCTGTAGGAGGCTAATGGAAGGTGTTAAACAAGAACCCTCATAACACTCTAGGTTTTTATAAAACAAAATTTATAACTATTGCTCCATTTCACTATAAATAAAGTCAATGGGCCAGATTCTCAGTTAGTGCACATCAGCACAATCCCACTGTTTTCAGCATAGCTATGCCCTTCTTCCTAAATTCTTTGTCTGATTCTACTGTCAGTTAGGCCTTGTCTACATTACGGGGGTAAGTCGACGTAGCTTAGGTCTACTGTGGTGTCTACACTGCACTGGGTCTACTGGAGATGCTCTCCCATTGACTTCACTGGAATGAGAAGAGTAAGGGGAGTACTGGAGTAGACGGGAGAACGATCTGTGGTCAATTTAGCAGTTCACTAGACCCACTAAATCGACCCCCCGATGCATCGATCACCACAGCGTTGATCCCTGGTAAGTGTAGACATGCCCCTAGAGTAGAGTGCAGTATAACTCCATTTACTTTTTCAGTAAAGTGCTATGCAGGTATGCATGTATACAGGTAATTCATAATTAAATTATGCTGTTAATAATCAGATTGCAGTGGCCTCCGGTCCTCAGAGAAGAGAATGACAAAAATTTCATTCACAGCTGGTCAGGACTGAGGAAGAAACCTCGTGCAGAAACAAACAAGAAGAATCCTAAACTGTCCACCAACATGTTTTCTAAGGTCCCGATTAAGGAATGCACATGTTTAATCACTTCCCTGAGTCAGAGCTGCAACGTACACCTACCAAGAAATGTAACGCAGGGTTACATAATCTTGGATAATTAGTTTTGGAAAAATCATCATTACAGCAAAATTACACCAGAAATCTATAAAACCAAAACAAAAAATAAGATTACAAAAATCTATTCATATGCAAGAGACTATACAATCTCCATAAATTTGGAGGGGGCTTGAAATGGTTTCCTACCTTCCGGAAGCCTTGAGTTCTGTTCATTCCAGAGCCATGAATCAACAAGGGATGGAAGAATACTGTGTCTCCCTTCTCCATAACAAGGTGAACCCTGGGAAGGTTTTTGTTGTAATCACGCACCCCATGGTACATCTTGTTAACACCACCCTAAAAAACAGAGTTTACATCATGGGATAATTATTAAAACTACTATGTCTTAATGTGGACAAAAATCTGCACTGTTCAGCTTTCTTTCAGATAAGAATCCAAAGTATGCAATACACCTGCCTGAGAGTCTGCCTATTCACCTTTGAATCTTCTCACCCCTAAAAGCCCAAGTTTAGCTCAGCCGCTAAGGACATGTCTGCACTGCATTTAAAAACCCATGGCTGGCCCACGCCAGCTGACTTGGGCCCCAGGGGCTCGGCCTAGCGGGCTGTTCAGATCCCAATATCCGAATCTGAATTCCTTGAAAAGATAAACAAGATTCTAGTCTTACATGACATTCACATTCCACTTTCTTCATTTGCTTTCTTTTGACCTATAATAGCTTACCAGTCCCTCTGAAATGTTCACTTCAGACAACTATATTTGATGCCATAATGTTTGTTTTCTGCTTTAAGAGGACAGATTGGAATGAGTGGTCAGTGTGATGGAAAAGGCTTGTTACTTATAACTGAAAGCTTCCTGGACACGGACACCACAGTGTGTGTCTGAAATGTAACAATGCACCGTGTCACTCAGAGTACCTGACCCACCACAGAGAACTCTGGTGCATTTATGTTCGAGCTTCCAAAAAAGCGCATTGATCCAGAAATGAATAATGTCCAGTACCATAGTCTTGCACTTGGGTAAGGAAGCACTCTCTCCCAGATTTCAAAGACTATGACTTTGGTTTGAATAAAAGCCATGAAAAATTCCAGCAAAAGGATATATTGTGTGGAACAGAAAAAGTCTGCTAAAGTTCAGTTAGTCTTTTATTTATACTAAATGAGAAAACAACTTTTTGCTTTGAGAAAATGTTCTGTTCAAGAACATTACTCAGATAAGAAAAAAAAAGCTTAATTTTCAAAAACTTCAGCTTCTACATCACCCTAATGAGGGATGCACACTTTGCTAAGCTACAAAAATATGACATGCATATGAAATGGATGTGTGGTGCTCCCAATTGCCTTAGGAAGATAAACATGTACTTACAAAACCTTTTAGGCCCTAGATTCTTTTGTATATGCTAGACAAGGTGGGTGAGGTAATACATTTTATTGGATCAACTTCTGTTGGTGACAGAGACAAGCTTTTGAGCTTGCGCTGCTCTGTGTAAGCTCAAAAGCTTATCTCTCTCACCAACAGAAGATGATCCAATAAAATGTATTACCTCACCCACCTTCTCTCTTTAATATCCTGGGACCAACACAGCTACAACACTGCATCCATATCTGCTAAACAGCTTGACAGAGGTTAATAGTCTGTCAAGACGTTGTGACAATGGAGTGCTGGGGAGAATATCCTCAACCCTCCAGAGGTAGCTGCATAGCCCATAGGTGGCCAAACTCCTCTCTACCCCCAGGGATAGAATCTCTGACACTAACACACCTAAATGCCATGAAACAACACCAGGGAGCCACTAAGCAATCACAATGCCTTCTCAATATTTGCATATGGGTGGGCTCCTTCCATTGCCCTACTGTTTGCTGGAATGACCTTGGCTAGGTCAGCCTAGTGAACAGCTGACTTGTGCAGCTGTCTACAGGGCATGTGAAGCACATATATTACAATCATTATTACTCCGATTGCAGAAGCACCCACCACAAGCTAGGCACTTTCCAGTTACAGAGGAAGTCAGTCCCTGCCCCAGTAAGCATACACTGTCACAAGGTTAGATGTAGAAGAACTTCAGAGACACAAAAAGGTTTTGACCAAGAAAAAGAGAATATTCATAATTGGCTTGTAAAACTTGATTAACTTTCACCAACTCTGTTGCGAACCGAAAAAACAAATCCCCTTGCCTCCACCAATTGCAAAATGCAGACCACATTAATCCCACATGCAGATCTACCTCCCAATCAGGGTAATCGTGTTGCTTCAGGGACCCCTTGTGTGTTCCTGGCAAAACAACCAGACAGCCATTGCTGCGATCTATCCGCTCCATGGCAGTCCAGGAACACACAATGAGATCTGCAGGCCGGAATGGAAAGTAGTGCAAATCCTGATGCATGGGATGGCGAGAGCTCTTCTTGCCTGGAATAAAAGAGAAGAGTTTGAATCAGAAAAAAAATTCAATTGTTTTAAACTAAACAAAGATTTCTCACTGTTCAAATCCACTGAGGGGACAGGGCATGCTGCAAGAATTAGTCTTGCTCTGCATTTGATCAGAAGAACAGCTATATTCAGGGGGCATCAGAACAAACACTGAAATCCATTGTATTTCCAACAGGTTACTTCTGCCTTTGCTGCTTATTTATTTTATTATCTTTTTTTAAATTGTAGTTTGTGCTGTTTAAATAACATTCCATATGGACCAAGGCTATCAACCATTTCCTACTATTTTTCTAAACTCATATTTTGTAACCCTTCTGTATTTTAACTAGGGTGAGAAGGTTGATAGTATGCATGAACTAAGTACTTTAATTTTTTGACATAATCAATATCTGCAGAAAATACAAAGCAAGATCATTGTGAATAATAAAAGTAGCATATATCTGAATATTATGAACCCATAATAGTGTATCCAGAATAAGTCTCTTTAGAAACCATTACTTCATCTAAAGTACTACAAACTTCACTATCTCAGGGTAGATCTACACTTACCGCGCGGGTCGACGCGGAGAGTTCGACTTCTTGGAATTCGAACTATCGTGTCTAATCTAGACGCGATAGTTCGAACTCCCCACGCGCTCCGGTTGACTCCGGAACTCCACCACTGCAAACGGCGGTGGCGGAGTCGACCTTGGAGCCGCAGAGTTCGATCCCGCGGCGTCTGGACGGATGAGTAGTTCAAACTAGGGTACTTCAAATTCAGCTACGCTATTCACGTAGCTGAATTTGCGTACCCTAGTTCGACCCCACCTTCCTACATTTTAATGTCAAGATTTCAAAAACAGGAGCCAAAAGTTAGGCTTCTAAATCCATATTTTGGCACTTAAATAAATGTCCAGATTTTCAAAAGTTCAGAGCACCCAGCAGCTCGCACTGAGGTCAGTATCTACATGTCTAAACTAAATTTGACATACTGTATCTAAACTCTCAGTCCAAAGAGAGTGTATGTTGTATAGCTGAAGAACACTTCCTCTATTCTGTTCAACTGAGGTCAATGAGAGCTGCTGAGTACTCAATGCTGTTGAAAGCCAGGCTGCTAAGGGCTAGATCCTAAACACAGAGCCATGCATTCACTACACGAGACTACTGACATGCTTAAAGTTAGGCATGTGTACATTGCTGAATCGGAGCCTAACAGCCAGAAAGTGAAACAAGACTACTTTAATTGTCAAAATGAATGTTATTCAATTTTCAAAATTCTTTTGGTTTGAATAAAATAGGGTAACATTTTTAATGTCTTAGACATTTGTTTTGTGTGTTTTTTTTTAAAACTAGATTATGTCCCCTTTATACAAAATAAAAGTCCTTATTCTTCCTCACACAAGTGTCCCTTACCAGAATCTGGAGGTTTATTTATCAACATCGTGTGCATGGCCATGATGTTTGGCCCTGTGAAGCACTCAACGTATTTTAGGATCTAAAAGTAAAGAACATATATTAGGAAAAAAGTTAGACGTTTATACTGCAATATATATTACAACCAAACCAAAACTGACCACCACACATCATGTAGGCCAAGTATACACTACAAACTTTTTCCTGAATAACTATATTTCTCAGAGGTATGATGAGGTGTGTTTTATGACCGACATAGATGTGCTAGGCAAAAGCCTCTAGTGTAGACACAGTTATTCAAGCACAAATGCACTTTTGCGGTTATAGCTTACTTTGCTCAGCTGGGGGTGAGGCGAGAGAAGAGTGTTAGAATAAGATAGGTAAAAGCACAGTTTTGCCACTATAAATTGCATCCATGCTAGGAGCACTTTGCTAAGTCTGGCATACCAGTATAGCTATATCAGCAAAGCATTCCTAGTGTAGACCTAGCTGCAGTGTCTGCTGCTATGAAAGTGGTTAAGAAAAAGTGAATTCACATATACTTATACCTGGCTAGAGCAATGACAGAAGAACAACACCACATTCTGTGTATTTATCTGTGCTTTTCTAAATTAGTCTGCAAGATAAGTGTCCTTCAAAAGCAACATTATCTGGTTTTAGGTTGATATGTGCAATACAATCTGATTACAAAGAGGATTTATTTATACAGCAACTGCACTTTAAATAGACTTATTTCTTTTCCAAAAATCACTTCCATACGCCATAGGGTGACCAGATGTCCCGATTTCATAGGGACAGTCCTGATTTTGGGGTCTTTTTCTTATATAGGCTCCTATTACCCCGCACTCCCGTCCTGATTTTTCACATTTGCTGTCTGGTCACCCTAATACGCTATCATCCATTGCCATACATGTGGAAGAGGAATGTGAGGAATAGCAAAAAATATTCACATTGAGCATTAACATAAGCTTTCTAAACTTGTACAGAGCCTTAAGTTAAGCTGCATCTAAATATCTAAACATGAAAATTCAGTTGGTTATTCTGAGAACTCCCACAGATTCCTCTTGTTGTTTTAAGAAAAATTATAAGAAGTGATTTCAGTTACTTTTCATGGGCATATACTTAAAACAAACGTACACCAGGATTTTCCCTTTTTACCTGAGGCATGGTACAATATCTGAAGAGCTCTTCATCTTCCTGAAAATCCTGTATTTTAGTAACTGCTTTTTGATCTGGAACAAACTCTGATTTAGCAATGGCCACATCCCTCATTATGATTAAGCCGGGCACTTGTACCTCCTTTTTACAGATCTTTGCAAATTCATTTCTAGAAAGAAAAAAAAAACACAGTTAAAAAAAATTTCAAACACACATTCTACCATTTTATTATACCAAAACATTTTGTTTAAATTAAGGAATAAGTTATTTGTTAATAAAATGCTTCCATTTTAGGAGAACCCAAATTCATGCTGTTTCAAAAAGCCTCACAGCATTACTAAATATCAATATGATTGTGTCTAGCGAAACAGCTGTTCTGTACCTGAAACACTCAATGTCTTCACCAGAAACCAGGTTTTTAATGACCAGGTAACCATTTTCATCATAAAAGTGCCTCTGCTCTGGAGTTAAAAGGTTATTGTCCAGGGTGTAACTACAAAGAAACAAGAGAAATTAGAAGGCTCAACAAAAAGCAATCTGATGAGAATTTTCTCAGCAGTGACCTGAAAGGAAGAGGACGAAGTTAACAGAATGTATTTAATTTTCTTCTGTCAAAAATTATCTGCAGACTCTCTGGAGTTAATGTAGATTAGAACAAGCCTCAAAAGATGTAACCAAAACAAAAAGAAAAAAACAAAACACATACATTGGTCTTACAATCTGCTCTGTGAAATCAAATAGTCAGAAAAATAATTTAAAAAATGGAGAGAATTATTCTCTCAACGTGAAGTTTTTATCTCCAGTAGAAAAAATAATTTATACAGTAATTTTTACTATGAGTTAATATTTGTATACAACTCCAGAGATGTGTGTGACAGTTTATATAGAATACACAGAAATGGCCCAGTCCTCAGAAATTTGCAGTTTTGGGTGGAACAACATGACTAGATGTAGGATAAGATGCACACAATATGCCATGAGGAGACGTGTAGAGGAAATGAGCCCTTTCACAAGATACACCTGTACTTTAATCCTGTTGAGTATATCCAATGCATTACATGATTATTCAGCACAACTGTTTTTCCCATTTGTAAATGGGAAATATTTTGAGGCAAAAGATATACCTTGTCAAAAAGAGGGAGTGGAAAGGTGATGTCTGATCTTCAATATTCTTACTCATAGAAACAGTACTTATGTAAACAGACCCTTGAAGTCAAACTATTCACATTTTCAAGATCAAGCTCTAAGTTACTTTATTAAGCCAAATTAAGCAGCTCAGAAAAGATCCTTACAAGATTTGAAACTAGATGAAGACTTCTAATCAACATGTCTTCTATAATTCACAAGAAGAGATATGGAAATAAGAATAAAGATTATATACAGATGATAAATTAATCTTCAAATGTAATAGTAGAAAGATAATAAAATGTCACTTACTGAAACTCCATTGGGTGTTTAACAGAAGCAATTTGTGCTGAAGCAGGAAATGTTGTCTAGAGCATAAATTAAGGCAAATAATAAAGCACAATAACTTGAGTATCAGATCTGAAGTTGGTTTAGAATTCCAGAATCTGATACTTGGTTGCAATCCAGGTTAAATAATTAAAAACGTATTTTGTTTTGGATTGTTGTCCATTTCCACGCCCCCCCCCCGAGAATCTACTCCCCCTTCCCACTTCTTACTTTGCTGCAAGACTGTCTACTCAAAATAGAGAATACCTGATCCTGCACATGCTAAAGTCAATACAAAACTCCCAATAGGAGCCAGATCAGCCTCTTAGAGCCCCATCCTGAGGTGCTGAGCATTCTCAGCTCTCATTGACTTAAATGAGATGCGGGGGTCTTAGCACCCCACACGACAGGGCCCTCTATGAGAACCCAATGAAGATTAATTGAGGTAAAATAAATTTGTGATATTTTAACAACTTTAGCTTTAATTAGTTAATACTTTGCGATGGATAATTTAATTTGTAAAACAATTAAGTCTCTCATTCTACCGAATGAGATTCTACTACAGCCTCATTTCTGCTTATCAGACCACTGCTAAGAGATAGATCGTTCTATTTTTGTGCATATTAGTGAAGTATGGATATGGGAAGTTCTGCTGTCCTTGGTTAGGTTTTTAATGCCTCAGGGAGCCATTTATGTGCTCAAAATTATTTATCATGATGGTGCAACTATCTATGAACTGAAATACCAAGAGAAGACCAAATCCTAGGTAATTTCAACCCTATGCATGGCTTTGACAAGCCTGTAAAAGACTAATGCAAACAACTCCCAAACCATACCAATTCTAGACCCTGCACTTACACTTCGCAAATACAAAACCAAATGGAACACAGAACATAAAGAAGTTACAAATGGTATGTTCATCTTTAATTTGAACAATAGGACTGGGTACATAATACCTTTTTCTCCCCACTTCCCTTCAGGAATATTTTATTCATGGAAAATACATATGTTACACCAAATAAACAAATATCTAACACTACAGACTCCAATATTTTTGTTTTAGTATTTGATGATTGACACCTTCATAAAACCTTCTCATTCATAGTTCCTCAACTGCTCTTCACCGGCAGCAACTTCATTTAGGTTGCCTAACACTTCCCATTGTTATAAAAAAATCCTTAAAGCTTTGTTTTAGAAGCTCTAACACCTCCATTGTGTGAAGCGGGATTTTGAAATCTGCCAGGGGAAAAGCTCCGCGTAGGGACAAAGAAGTACCTCTCCTGAAATTCCATTCGGATTAAGCAAAATTATGAACCATTAAAAATCATCATTTCCCTTTTCTTGTGGAAGGGATTCAGGAAAATGCTACCAGCATGTCAAAATAATAACCAAACACAAACAGTCTACAGTCCTGGGCCCACGCTATTACCAAAAGAGAAGCACATGCCTTACTTGGAGCAGCTGTTGGAGCAGGGAATGACATGGGCCAGGCTGTCCCTCCCCCACAATCACATTCTCCAGACCAAGCACAAGCATCTGATGCTTCCCTTCACGGGCACCTCATGGGGCAGTTCAACAAACTCCTAGCAAGTGGGTACAGGGCTGGGCTCCCCCTCCCAAATGCTGGATATGGCCCCAGCAGCCCAACCCTACCCTACCTCTGAGAGCACCACATGAGGCAGGAGCCTCCCACCTCCTAGGATGGGAAGTCAGGGGAGGAGAAAGAGTCAGACCAAGTACGTCTGCAATCCATCTCCCCTTTAAGATAATGGTTTTGTCCTGTTTCTAGATCTACAGGACTAACAAGTGGTACAAGTCTATGCCACAGTGCTGACAGTTCAGGCCTCAAACCCTGCTAATAATGCATGATGAGGTTTGGTTGTTTTTTTGGTTTGGGGTTTTTTTGGGGGGGGGGGGGAAGTTGCACAATGGCACGAGAGTTCCAGTTGGCCATAAGAATTTCTTTTTACTTTTTTTCTTTAATAAAAAACACCAATGAAATTAAACAAAAAAGCCTGCATTTGAAGAAGTTATCTTGGTTGCAGAGCTAAGCACTCATAAGTTAGGAAAGGCCAAATTTATGGTTCCCCGTGCAATCTTACTTCTGCTCCCTTATGCAGTTGCATTATGGTGCAGTGAATTATACAGAACCCCTGCCTCAGTCAGTGCAAAGCTTGGACACACAAGGGGGCAGAATTAAAGTTGCATGGGCAGTAGTAAATGGGCATTTCCTAAATACATTTTCTTTTGTGTAGCTTTTTTGTATGCAATATTGTACTCCAGCTTCTTAATTCAGGTGTCCGTGAGAAATCTTCTGATGGATCATCTCTATCCTTGAAAACCTCACTCTGGACACGATCAGGATTCAAGGGTCACAGTTTGAGCACTACTGTACTATATAAAACCATTTAGGCACATAGAATGTAACATTCAGTGGGAATTTATCCAGGACACTGGAGTTTGCCTCTCTACTATGGAGAAAAAAAATGAAGTGGGATTAATTTTAAATAAACAGCTGGACAGGACCTGAGTTTTACACTTTTTGGGGGGTGGGTGGCGGGAGAGGGACGGACGGACAGCACCTCCTGCAGCATTTGCTCAGAAAAAGCTCAGAGGGAAAATTGTCACCTTCTCAATCACTAACACCACTTTATGCAGCACCTGCATTTTTTATAGTTGTCTCTGATTCAAGTGCTGACAAGACCAGCTTTGCTTAGCTTATAAAATTTGGCAAGACCAGAGCCTGAAGTGATTTGGCACCACAAGTATAAACTAGAGGATTATTACACAAAAAGCGACATGCTTACATCTGCATGCCCAGCAATACCAGCTCAGGGCAGGTCTACACTAGGGGGGTGGGGGGAAATCGATCTAAGATACGCAACTTCAGCTACGTGAATAGCGTAGCTGAAGTCGAAGTACCTTAGATCGAATTACTTACCCATCCTCATGGCGCGGGATCGACATCCGCGGCTCCCCATGTCGACTCCGCTACCGCCGTTCGCGTTGGTGGAGTTCCGGAGTCGACAGGAGCGTGTTCGGGGATCGATATATCGTGTCTAGATGAGACGCAATATATCGATCCCCGAGAAATTGATTGCTACCCACCAATCCGGCCCATAGTGAAGACGTACCCTCAGAGTTAGGTTAGATGGTCTCAAGGCTGCCTGAATCTTTCATAACCCTGGAGATGTACGATGTCACTATAGAGAGGCTTTGCCATCTTGAAGGGAATAACAAAAAAAGAAAATGACATTTTCTACAATGAGAAGCAACCTTTTAACCATGTTCAAATCCTCCACAGAGTTTAAGATGGAAAAGAATTGCACGCACAGCTAGTCCCATCCTATTTATTTTCATTAGTGTCAACTTCCCCCACCTGTTCATTTATCTCATGCTGGGTCATATCTTTTAAATTCTAAACTCTGGGGCAGACTGTCATTTGTTATATTTCTGTACAATGCCCAGCACAATAGAGGACTCAACCAGATTTGAATCCTAGGTGCACTAAAATATGTTAAATATAATAAAAATAATAATGAAAAATACCTATAGCACTAGGTCACCCCATCTATACTCAGCAGATGCAAAACTGTTCCCTACAGTTTGCCTGTCTAGTTTTAGACCTTTCATCAGAAATTTGTTCCTTTCTCACTATCAGAAAGTTTCTTCTGATATGCAGCTTAAATTTCCCATTCTTAAGTTAATCAAAGTTCTCATATGCCATCCTAAATAATTACTATCCATCCGTGGTGTCTATAACCTTCAGATATTTGTAGACTTATGACCCTCTCTATCACTATCTCTTCACCAAATTATTACTCAAAAGCATGCTGCTGACCTCCCAACTTTTGCTGTGAATTTAGTTACGTATTATAGCTGAACTGCAGCAAAAACGAAGTATTTCGCCATCGCTCAGTTACATAACTCTTCCATACCTCAATTTCCATACTTGTAAAACAGAGATAATAATTAATAGCCTTCATGCAGTCCTTTAAGACACTAGGTTGAAATGTAGCACATACAAAATAAATCACTATAAAAAGCTTCCTCTCATCCCATTTCTGCCCTATACCTTATGTTTTTCAACCTTCTAAGTTTCCCATTCACCTCCCATGACCTTATGTTTTAAAGGACCTTTTCAGAAGTATAGAACATACATAACCAATAACCTTTCTGTGTTTGTTTCCACATGGGGCTGAGCCCATATATCTCAGCATGGTCTGAAATTCACCATGAAATTTGAGTACCACAGAATTTAGTCCCCCCCCCCCAAACTCTTGGAAACATAGGCAAAAGCTTAACATGTACAAGCCTCTTTTCTTTCCCAGATTTGTGTGCACAAACTGGCATATATGTGAGCAAATCAGGTAGCTGTACACAAAAACGGGAACTCCTTTCCATAGCTATCCAGTTTCTGTGCACAAATAGTGCAGAGCACCTTTGAAAATCTGCCCTTTCATGTCCAGCATTTAAAAAACAATTCCAAATCAATTTCAAACTGGGGAACACCCCAAGTAACAGTAAGGCTGTCATGTGCCCCTTAGGAAAGTGTAACAGGTACAAAGGCCAACTAGCAGCTAAAGGGTTGGAGTTTCAGGAAGAAAGCACAAGGAAGGAGGAGGTGCATGACAAGGGTAACAAACACCCTGCTCCCTGTAAAATGATTCTCTGAAGTAGCAAGCAACTGTGGAGCGATGATCGCAGGGGGTAAGGGCAAAGGTACCAGCCTGCAGTGGGTGGTAGAATCACTGTTATTTACCCAGTCGAACAGCATCCTCAGCACTGTACACAGAAAGAGACAGAACCCCCACCCTGCAGTCTAATACAATCACAGGGCAAAACAGTGACAACATCTGTGTGCCCAGGCAGAAGGAGGAGGAGACACAAACACACACAAGGGAGGAGGCAGCCCAGGCTGAAGAAGGGGTAGGGAGGAAGGACCTACACAAGGGGGAAGGCGATCTGGGGAAGGGACGGACAGGAAGGGGGAGGCAGCCCAGGAAGAGGGAGATGGGAAAGGGGAGGCAGCCCAGGCTGAAGAGGGGGTGGAGGTGACACACACAAGGGGGGAGGCAGCCCCAGCTGAAGGGGGGGGGTTGGAAGAGGGGAGGCAGCCAAGGGAGATGGGGAGGGAAGAGGGAGGCACCCCAGGCAGAAGAAGGGGTGGGGGGCAGGAAGAGGGGAGGCAATGGGGGGGGGGACGAGACGGGAAGGGGAGGGGGAGGCAGGCCAGGGTTCCGCCCCCACCCCCGCCACACGCGGGGGAGCCGGGGCTGCGGACTCCAGGAGGGGCGAAGGGCGTAACGGGGCAGTCGAGGCTGCCTGGGCCAGGGCCCCCCCGGCTCCCCACCCCGCGGCCCGGCTCGGGAAGGATACGAGGGCGGCAGCGCCCGTCCGGGGGCGGAGGTGCCGTAGGATGGTGCCCAGCCGGGCTGCGGCCGCAGCACCCTCCATGGCGCCTGCGGCTGGGGAACTGTCCCTGCCACAAGCCAGGGCTCTGACTGCAACGCCGCGCTGGGCGGGGCGACGCCGGGCCCCGCCCAGACGGGGGCGGGGCCCGGCCCCCGAGCCTCACCCACCACCGGCACGCCCCAAAAGGGGAGCGTTACATACCGCCCGAGCCCGGCGGGCGATGGCTGCTTCTGCGCATGCGTGAACGATCTGAGCATGCTCAGTAAGGTCTGCTGAAGCCGCTGCCCTCAGTCTGCCTGCCCGCCCCTTACTTGCCTCCTTGCTCTGGAGGAGGACAGGTCAGTAGCGAGGGTGGGCGGAGTTTGTGCCGAGGCCAGGTTGTGTGGATGGGCGGCGCCGGGGGTCAGACAGCTGGAGGGGGGGGCAGATAGGCAGAGTCAGGGTAGGTTGACCAGATGTCCTGATTTTATAGGGACTAACACGGCTACCTCCTGAGACCTGATTTTGGATCTTTTTCTTATATAGGCTCCTATTACCCCCGTCCCGATTTTTCACGCTTGCTGTCTGGACACCCTAAATCAGGGTGAGGCTGCAGGAGGCTGGGGTTAGGGACGGGTGAGATGAGCTGCCAGACAGCAGCAGTGGGATCAACGTTATCACCCCGGGGGTGAGCCAGCTGCAGGGGTGGCCATATAGGAGGCAGAGACAGCGGGGTGGTTGAAACAGCTCAGCACCCTTTCCACAAGGCTCTTCGTGGGTAGCCCACGAATGCCCATCGAAAGCTGCTCTTCTGGGTCAGAAATGATATTTCACACCCACCACCCTAGAACGGTTCATAATTATCACACATGGTTTTGGTGTTAAAGTAATTCCTTGCCAGTTTACATAGGCGTAACATGTCCGTGTATCACCTCACAGCAGCTCGCACATTTGTCTTACCTACTCTTCTGATTGCCTGACTGGTACTCTACTTCCTGTAAGCCACGGCAAATGTAGTTTCACTTCATTTATTTAAAAGTGGTATTTTTATGACTCATAGTCCTTAGAATACCATGATTTATCTTTGCAGTGTTGTTGTAGCCGTGTTGGTCCCCGGACATTAGAAGGACAAGATGGGTGAGGCAATCATTTTTATTGGACCAACTTCTGTTGGTGACAAAGACGAGCTTTCAGAGCTTCTTCTAGTCTGGGAAAAGATACTCAGAGTGTCAGCTAGATACAAGGTGGGACAGGTAGTTTAGCAAAAGTAATTAACATATATTCTAAGGACCATTCAAACTGAAGTGGCCCGTTCATCCTTTCAGTCATAGATCAAAATAGAGGGGTTAGCGGATTACAGATTGTGGTAATAAATTGTAAATTCAGAATCTTTATTCAGACTATGATTTTTAGTGTCTAGCAAAGTTATGAATTTCAGGTCCCAGGCTCATCTTTTGAAGTTGTGCAGGTTTCCTTTGAGGACAAGGACTGAGAGATAAGATATGCAGTGCTCTTTTGTGACAAGTGTTCAACAGGTGATATGGTGTTTGTCTATCATTTTTTTGTGAGTTCATTCAAGAGTGTAGTGATTGTTTGGTTTCACCCACTCATAACTGTTACTGGGACATTTAGTGCACAGGATGAGGTACACCACATGTGACAGACATGTGAAGGACCATGGATTTTGAAACGTGTGTTTTGGGGGGGTATTGGTCATTGTAGCAGTGAAGATATGTCTGGAGGTTTTGTATCGGTTATTCTGGCAGGGTCTGGTGCCACTTTGAGTTGGTGGATCCTGGTCTATGGGAAGTTTACTTCTGATGATGAGCTTCGTGAGACTGGGAGGTTGTTTGAAGGCCAATACAGGGATTTCAGGAAAGATTTTTTTCATGACATGGTCCCCATTGAGTATGGGTTGTAATTGTTTAATGATACCCTGTATGGGTTTCAGTGTGGGGTGGAAGTTGACAACTAGGGGTGTGTGATCAGAGGGTTAGGGTTTTTTATATATTGAAGCAGGTTCTCTGAGTATTCAGGTATCCTGTTCCATGACACGATCTGCTTCTCTGGTAGAGTATCCTTGTTTGATGAAGGCAGTTTTAAGGTGTATATCCCAGACTTTCTCCTCGCAGCATATTCTGTGGTGTCTGAGGACCTGGCTGTAGATAAATTTCTTGGTGTATTTGGGATGTGTAATGGGGTTCACTCACCACTGGGGCACCTCCTAATGGCTGTGTCTAGGGTATCAGCTCTCATCCAGTGTGGCGCCCCCTTCTATCATTTGCTCACTGTGACTGAAAGCACCCCTGTATCCACACCCTACTCATTATTGTAATAATCTTTGTGCAAAATATGCCTAGTGAGATATCCTTTAAAACGAATAACACACTGATCATTAATTTTCTTTTGTAATGTATGTATGAAATGCATATTAAGATGAACATAAACTGAAATTATGATAATAATGGGTTTACCAGACAAATCTGGGGAGTGGGTAAACTGGTTTATCAACTGGTGTTCTAGCCAGGTGTCATCAAAGTTGATTGGCAATCACCTGTCAAGTGGCCATTCTTTGGCAATGAAGCGGGGCAGAAACAGTTTGATCTGCATTTTAGCAAACAGCAGCCTGGAACCTCTTTCACCATGAGACTCCATGTCTCCTTCCTCACAACTAGAATTAACTTTATCTGGGGATAACCCTCAGGAAAATGCATTTCAAAGGGTGACTGGGTTATAAAAATGAGGGGCAAAAACACCCTGATTCATCTCTCTTTCACCCAAGAAGACAAAGAAACCAGCCCTTTGACTTGGAGGGGAGATCCTGACCTGAGAATTTGGTCAGTCATATTGCTGGGAACATGTAGTAAGGATTTTACCTTGAACCAAGTCTAGCTTGTTAAGTTTTGTCTTCTTGAAAGCATTTTACCTTTACTTTTCTTATAACCATTTCTGACTTTAAATACTTAATACTTGTACTCACTTAAAATCTCTCTTTGTAGTTAAATAAGCTTATTTTATTTTTAATCTAAACTAATCCAGTGCTGTGTTTAAACTGAACTGTTTAGTAACTCTAGTTAAAGTAGCAGACTGTGAATATTGACCCTTTACAGGGGCAACAGCACCTTTAATATCTCAGCCTGCCCCAGAGAGGGCTGAACAGTGCAGAACCCAGATTTTGGGGGGAAATTGGGGCTGGGGAGAATGTGGAGTCATTTTACCAGTGGTTAACCAAGGCTGGGAAGACCATTGGAAGTCCATGGTGTGGCAGGTAGGCTCCTGAAATCCAAAGCATTTGACTAGAGCTGTATAATACACAGAGATTAAGTTCATACTTGTTGCTGTCTGTGGGTGTTCCAGGCAGAAGACCACAGTGGCAAGGCATCATAAGGCACAGGGTAAAAGGTGACAACTCTTCATTAGTCTGGATTTCAAGATAGAACTTCACATTCACCCTGTGGCCTCTCTCTCTGTGCAACTCATGCTGCTCTCTCTCTTCGTGGCTCAGTTCTCCAGCTAGGTAACTATATAGTCCCCCTTTAGGGGCTGTCAAAGTGCCTCTGGACAAGCTGTCCAGTTGATGTCTCCCACAATCCTGTGCCGCATCCCAGTGGCTGGTAGTGGAACCCCACCTGCTTGCTACTCTGGGTTTCACAACCTCTGATCTCACTGCTCTTTCACTGGGCTGCTTCCTGCTTCATCTCCCACAGGGTTTCTCCTCCACAACTTCTGAGTAAATCCTTCCCTCAGGGCCAGGATCCCAGGATATCTCTCTGTTCCTAGGGTTTCTCCTTTTGCCTCTCTAAGCCCAGAGAGTGACTACCAGCTTTTACACTGTCACGGAGTGTGGGTGAGTCTGGCCCTGCACCCCTCTTCCTGGGACTCACAGTGACTCTCAGCCAGCCAGTAAAACAGAAGGTTTATTGGACAACAGGAACACAGGCTACAGCAGAGCTTGTGCGCACAACCAGGACCCCTCAATCGAGTCCTTCCGAGGGTTCAGGGTGCTTGGATCCCAGCACAGGATTCCCTGAACTCCCACCACCCAGCCCCAAACCGAAAACTGACCCAACCCTCTCCAGCCGGCTCCCTGCCTTTGTCTAGCTTCCCGGGCAAAGGTGTTGACCTCCCCTCCCCCCTGCCTAGCTCAGGTTACAGGCTCAGGTATTGTCCATCACCCAAAGTCCTCCCCGGCTCTCCCATCCCCCACACAGACAGTCCCTACTCCATCACATCTCTCCCCACTTCGAGACTGAACTGAGCGGGGTCACTCTGCCCAGTGACCTGGGGAAGTTCAGGGCCCCCTCTCCGGGACAGCGCGTCCGCTATCAGGTTGGCGCTTCCCTTCACATGGACCACGTCCATGTCATAGTCCTGCAGGAGCAGTCTCCACCTCAGGAGCTTGGCGTTGGCTCCTTTCATCTGGTGCAGCCAGGTCAGGGGAGAGTGGTCGGTGTACACGGTGAAGTGGTGCCCAAAGAGATATGGCTCTAGTTTCTTAAGGGCCCACACCATGGCCAGGCATTCCTTCTCAATGGCCGCGTAGTTCTGCTCCCGGGGTAGCAACTTTTTGCTCAGGTACACGATGGGGTGTCTCTCCCCCTTTTCATCCTTCTGCATTAACACCGCCCCCAGTCCCGTGTCTGAGGCGTCGGTGAACACCATAAAGGGCTTGTGAAAGTCTGGGTTTGCCAGAACTGGGCCACTAACCAGAGCCTCCTTCAGCGCCCGGAGAGCCTGCTGGCACTGCTCGGTCCAGACCACCTTGTCTGGCTTCCCCTTCTTGCACAGCTCAGTGATGGGGCAGCTATGGCGCTAAAGTGGGGCACGAACCTTCGATAGTACCCCGCCATCCCAATAAAGGCCTGGACCTGCTTTTTGGTTTGGGGAGCGGGCCAGTCTCCGATCACCTCCACCTTGGCTGGTTCTGGCTTTAGGCAGCCACTCCCCACCCGATGGCCCAGGTAAGATACTTCAGCCATCCCCACCTTGCACTTCTCAGCCTTTATGGTTAACCCAGACTTTCGGAGTCGGTTCAACACTTGTTTAACCTGGGACACGTGGTCCTCCCAGGTCTGGCTGAAGACGCAGATGTCAATATACGCCACGGCAAAACTCTCCATCCCCCTCAGTAGCTGATCCACCAGGCGCCGGAAGGTGGCCGGTGCTCCCTTGAGGCTGAAGGGCAGGGTCAGAAACTCGTAGAGCCCCAGAGGGGTGATAAAGGCCGATTTCAGCCTGGCATCTGCGTCCAGCGGCACTTGCCAGTAGCCCTTGGTAAGATCCATGGTGGTGAGGTACCGAGCGCCTCCCAGCTTGTCTAGGAGCTCGTCAGGCCTTGGCACGGGGTAGGCATCAGATACGGTGATGGCATTGAGCTTTCGATAGTCCACACAGAACCGGATCGACCCGTCCTTCTTGGGGACCAGCACCACCGGCGAGGCCCAAGGGCTGGAAGATGGCTGGATCACCCCCAAAGCCAGCATGTCCCTGACCTCTCTTTCTAGGTCCTGGGCAGTTTTCCCGGTGACCCGAAAAGGGGAGCATCTTATAGGAGGATGTGACCTGGTCTCCACCCGGTGGACAGTCAAATTAGTGCATCCAGGCTGGCTGGAAAACAGCTGTCGGTACAGATGCAGCACCGCTCTGATCTCAGCCTGCTGGGCCAGGGTCAGCTGATCAGAGAGGGGACTCGCCTCCAGGGGGGGAACTAGCTTTTGTCCCAGGGAATAGATCCACTAAAGGGTCATCTCCCTGCTCCTCCCAATGTCCATACACGGCCAACACCACATTCCCCCGTCATATTATGGCTTCATCATATTCACATGGTACACCCGGCGGTGGTGCGCCCGGTTCGACAGCTCCACCACATAGTTTACCTCATTTAGTTGCTTGACAACCTTGAAGGGCCCTTCCCAGGCGGCCTGGAGTTTGTTCTTTCTCACAGGGATGAGAACCATCACTTGATCCCCGGTGGCGAAGGCGCGGGCCCACACCGTGCGGTCATACCAGACCTTCTGCTTCCTCTGGGCTCGGGCCAGATTCTCCCTGGCCAGGCCCATGAGCTCGGCAAGTCTTTCTCGGAAGGTCAGGACATACTCCACTACCGACTCTCCATCGGGAGCGGCCTTCCCCTCCCATTCGTCTCTCATCAGGTCCAGGGGCCCCCTTACCCGCCTTCCATATAACAGTTTGAACGGTGAAAACCCAGTAGATTCCTGGGGTACCTCCCTGTACGTGAACAGCAGGTGAGGTACGTACTTGTCCCAGTCCTGCAGGTGCTGGTTCATAAATGTTTTTAGCATCATCTTTAGCATCCCGTTGAACCTTTCCACCAGCCCGTTGGACTGGGGTGATAGGCTGAGGCCCAGTTGTGCCGGACCCCACATTTCTGCCACAAGGACTGGAGCAGGGTCGACATGAAGTTGGACCCCTGGTCCGTTAAGACTTCCTTGGGGAACCCCACCCGGCTGAAAATGGTCAGCAGCGCATCTGCCACGGTGTCTGCTTCGATAGAGGACAAGGCCACCGCCTCGGGGTAGCGAGTGGCGAAATCTACCACCACCAGAATGTATTTCTTCCCTGACCGAGTCATCTTGCTGAGAGGTCCCACTATGTCCATGGCCACCTTCTGGAAAGGTTCTTCTATGATGGGTTCTGTAGCAGCCTCTGCCTGGTGCGCTGGATTCCCTGGTGCCCTGCGAGGGGGATGTCATGGGCCAGGTACAGGAGCTTGTGGCGAAACTTCTGGGGAACCACCAGCTGCCTCCTGATCCCCCATGACTCCACTTCCCCTGGGGGAGCCCATTCTTGGTACAGGAACCCCTTCTCCCACAGGAACCTCTCCTCACGGTCTGTACCACACTGAGGTCAGCCAGGTCCCTTGGCCTCCGCAAGGAGGGATCTTTCTGCAACTCGGCCTGGAACTCAGCAGCTGGGACAGGGACCTGCTCTCTCTTACCGGCTGGGTCTGAGGCCGCAGCCTCTTTGAGCCGTGTCCCTGGGCGTTCCCTCCCCACCAGGTTAGGGTCCTGCACCTCGGGCAGAGTACCTTCCCCGTTGTCAGGGCACAGTGCCCTGCGCCGACTCTGACTACGGGTCACAACCAAGGCACCCCGGGCGTTGCTTGGCCAGTCCTCGAGGACCCCCCCATTAACACCTCCGTGGGCAAATGCGGGTGTACCCCCACGTCCTTGGGGCCCTCCTTGGCCCCCCACTTCAGGTGTACCCTCGCCACGGGCACCTTGAATGGGGTCCCACTCACACCCAGCAGGGTCAGGTAGGTGTCGGGCACCATCCGATCTGGGGCCACCATCTCGGGCCGGGCCAGCGTCACCTCTGTGCCCGTGTCCCAGTACCCAGTGACCTTCCTCCCATCTATCTCCAGGGGAACAAGGCACTGTCTCCGGAGGGGCAGCCCCGTGCCCACCCTGTAAACCAAAAACCCTGAGCCTGGAGCATCCAGCCCCCCAGAGGAGCTGACATGGGGCCCTCCTCCCTCCTTCCCAGGTGGTACACTGCCAGCCCCCCTTTCCTGGGAATGTTGCCCCTCATCCGATCGGGTCTTTACCCAGTTAACCCTCTGCGGGTTGGGTCTGCTCGGTCTGTCCCTGAGCTTGGGGCACTGGGCCCGTATGTGGCCTCGTTGGCCACATTGATAGCAGCCCATGTCTCGTGGGTCCCCTCGAGTGGGTCGGATGGACCTGATGCTGGATGTTTCCCTTTGGTGGGGGTTCTCCATAGGCCCCCGCTGGGAGGTCCCATGGTGACTTTCTCTCTGCGTTGAGGCAGGCCTGCTCCTTCGAGACTCCTCCCTGTTATCTCCTGCCCGACTGTCCACAAATTGGTCGGCCAGCTGGCCTGTGTGCTGCGGGTTCTCCGGCTTCTGGTCCATCAACCACAGCCTCAGGTCGGGTGGGCACTGCGCATACAGGTGCTCCAGTATGAATAGGTCAAGCAGGTCCTCTTTAGTTTGGGCCCCAGCTGTCCACTTGCGGGCATACCCCTGCGCCCAGTTGACCAGTTGTAGGTATGTGACCTCACGGGTTTTATGTTGACTCCGGAACCTCTTCTGGTACATCTCAGGAGTCAGCCCAAACTCGTGGAGCAGGGCCTGTTTGAACAGTTCGTAGTCCCCTGCCTCCGCCCCTTTCATTCGGCTGTACACCTCCACGGCTGTGGAGTCCAGTAAGGGGGTGAGAAACGGGATCCTGTCTGCAGGGTCAACCCGGTGCAGCTCGCAGGCATTCTCAAAGGCCATCAGGAAGGTATCTATGTCCTCCCCCTCCTTACACAGGGCCAGGAAGCCCTTATCAAAGCTTTTTGTAGGCTTGGGTCCCCTCTCACTCACCGCAGCCGGGGCCCCGCTGCTCCTCAGCCGGGCCAGTTCCAGCTCATGCTGGCGCTGGTTCTCCTCGTGTTTACACTGGTTCTCCCACTCCCTTAATTCTTGCCTCCTTAACTCGAGCGCCTCCCTGTCATATTCCAACCGCATCCGTTCCAGGGACGGGGAGCTCCGCCGGGACGATCCCCTGCTGGCCGCTGGGGTCAGGGTGCCCTCGGTATTCACTGGGCTTCCCCCAACCCCTCCTCTAGGTATAGGTGGGCAGGGTCTTGGGATGTCCTCGGCAGCAGTCTGGCCCCTCCCAGCCATGTCAGGGGCCCACACTGCGTCTGCTGGGCAGCTTCCCTCTGAGTTAGGGCTCGGTTCACCCAAGCGATCCTTCTCCTCCAGCTGGGCAATTAGCTGGTCTTTGGTGGACCTCCCAATGCGCAGCCCCCTCTGCCTGCACAGCTCCACCAGGTCTTTCTTAAGGTGCTTAGCATACATCTTCCTGCTGGCCACTCGCTGGCCTGTGCTCTCAGCTTCCCACCGGTTCCAGGGAGACCCCTCGTGCACCAGCCCTTCTTCAGGTCACCCCCTCTCTGCCAGGGTCAAGCTGCAGACTCCTCCGCCCCTGGGACTGCTCCTGCACTCCCCTGGGGGACCCTGTTACGGCAAAGTCCTTCGCTCTGGTCACACACTCCCAGGGGTTAATCGCCTCCTGAAATCGCCCCTTCGTTTTACTGCTCCCCAGTCACTTACTGCAGGAAGCGCCGTTCACGGGGTGCAGTACATCCCACTGCTACCACCAGTTGTCAAGGAGTGTGGGGGAGTCCGGCCCTGCACCCCTCTTCCTGGGACTCACAGTGACTCTCAGCCAGCCAGTAAAACAGAAGGTTTATTGGACAACAGGAACACAGGCTACAGCAGAGCTTGTGGGCACAAGGTTCTCCCGCTCAATCGAGTCCTTCCGGGGGGTTCAGGGTGCTTGGATCCCAGCATAGGATTCCCTGAACTCCCACCACCCAGCCCCAAACCGAAAACTGACCCAACCCTCTCCAGCCGGCTCCCTGCCTTTGTCTAGCTTCCCGGGCAAAGGTGTTGACCTCCCCTCCCCCATGCCTAGCTCAGGTTACAGGTTCAGGTATTGTCCATCACCCAAAGTCCTCCCCGGCTCTCCTATCCCCCACACAGACAGTTCCCAGGATATCTCTCTGTCCCTAGGGTTTCTCCTTTTGCCTCTCTAAGCCCAGAGAGTGACTACCAGCTTTTACACTTCAACCTGTTTCTGCCCCCAACTTCCTGGCTTTATTCCTTAGCCAATTTCTTCCCCCGCTGGGTTTGATCAGCCATGAGTCTCAACCAGAGATTGTAAGGTTAACTGGCCCTCTCTTTGCCATGTAGGGCACATCTACACTTGCAAAGTTATAGTGCCTGCAGTTACAGCACTGCTCAGAGAGTGCTGAAGGAAAACCACTGTTGTGTGTTCACACTGACAGCTGCCTGCGCAATAGCGTGTTCACACTTGCGGTTCTTGCAATAGCGGAAGGGGTCGCGGGGAATCCTGGGTCCTGTCCCAATGCCCCATGATGCATTGCTTTGCATCCCAGCAATCCCTGTTCTTCCATCCGCATTTAGTGCCATCTTTCACTGTTCCCGGACCCTGCTGTACACTGGGCATGTGGCTCTTGGGCACTTGGGGAGAGCCAGCACTCTAGGGTGGGCCTGATAATCATTCCTGTCCCCACACATTCCCCAGGAAGTGATCATTATGGAACATATCTCGCTGCTGAGGGTGAGCAGGGAATCAAGGGAATCTCCAAGCCTGCAGCTTCCGCCCTGGTCCCTATGCGGCTAGCCTGCATGCAGCAATGGTTCCCCCCCATCCCCTGTCACAGCAAAGTGACGCAGGAAAGTTACCGTTAATGAGGCAAGAAACAAAGCATCTCTGCCGAGGAGCCTGCAGCAGCAGGTTGCCCAGTATCTCCAGAAGAGTTTCCTGGAGATCTCTGAGGGAGATTCTCGTGAAGTGACGGAGTGTATCAACAGCCTGCTCCACAGCTCAGACTAGGCATGAGGTGGGAGACAAGCCTGCTTTCTGCAACCCTCCCACCCCTAACAACTCACTTCAGCAATTTCCAAAATCAGATCCACTTACCAGGGGCCTCCTCTCCTGTTTGCACTTTGCCAAGATCCGACTGCTGTGACTTGCTAGGCTCCTCCGGGGTAGAAAAGAGCTCCTGACTGCATGCATCTCTGGCCTCAGAGTCATCTTCTGCCTCTGGGTCCCCCTCCCCATCTTCATCCAAGATTGCCTCCTCCTGGCTCGGTCCACTCTTGACTGGCATGCAAGCCAACGAAGTATCCACAGGGGCCTTCACAGTGGAGGTGAGGTTGCCACCGAGTATTGTGTCCAGCTTTTTGTAGAACCAGCAGCTCGTGGGCACAGCACCAGAGCGGCGGTTTGCCTCCTGCGCCTTGTGGTAGGCACTCCGCAGCTCCTTCACTTTGACCCTGCACTGCAGTGTGTCCCGGTCATGGCCCCTTTCTGTCATCTAGATCTAGAAATCTGCCCATAGGTATCATAATTCCAATGGCTGGAGCACAGCTGTGACTGCACTGCCTCCTCTCCCCAAATGCCGATGAGGTCCAGCAGCTTAGCCTTGCTCCAAGCAGGGGATCACCTGGTGCGTGGAGCAGGCATGGCCACCTGGAACGATGCGCTGAAAACACTGCACACATCACCGAGCAAACAGGAAGGGGACTTTCAAATTTGCAAAGGAATGTCTGGGCTGGGGCTGACAGTTGGTCGCCTGAGGGCGGGTTGGTCACCTCATGGAGGCCGCGACAACACAAGCCCCGTTAAAGTGCTGCAGCACTTTAACGTTGCCAGTGAAGACATGCCCTTAGAAGAAGATAGTGATTGTTTTTGTCTGTATTTACCTATATCTTGTTAGAGGTTAACAATGTAACCAGACGGTTCCTGTTTGTCACTATGTTCTATTGATTCAAAGATCAAAAGGAGATGTTAACATTTAGATAAACTGTGAATGTAGTAATATCATTGTCTTTATTTCTTTTTGAAGTTTGTAGTAAACTACCTGTAAATGGCAGGAGATGGGCAGTTGCCTTATGGTAATCTGTGCAGCTAATTACTGGTGGTGCTTAGGAAATAGGAGGTCTTACTCCAAAGCCATGATGGTCACCTATTATTCACTTACTGTCAAGAGGCTGTCAGTAGCCTTCCAGAGATCTGTAAAAGAACGCTAGGGCCCTGATCCTGTTATCTCAGATCTGCCTAAACTTCATCAGGGGAATGGTTCACCCTGATATTGGACATTGGACTTTAAGCTATGGAACTAATTCTGAAAGAACTCTTTGCAACTCTAAAGCTCACCACCTCTACTATGAAGCCGACCTAAGAATTTTATTCATGTCAGTATGTCTAATGATCTTTTAACCAATAATCTCTCTTTTCTTTTTAATAAATCGCAGTTTAGTTAATAAGAATTGGCTGTATTTGGGTAAGATCTGAAATATTCATTGACCTGGTGGTTAAGTAGAACTTTATATATGATTAACAAGATTTTCAGTAATCCCTATCATATTTGACTTGGCTGTCTGGGTGGGAGCCTAAGGCTGGATTGCTTTAAGGTAACAGTGTTTTTGGCTTCTGGGTAACCAGTAAGGTATTGTAGAAGCTGTTTTGTTGCTGGCTTGGTGAGTCTAATTATTAGAATAATCACCAGTTTTGGGGATTGTCTGTCCATTAATTGCAGTCATAGGCGCCGACTTCTAATGGCACTGGTGGGTGCTTGACCCCCCTCTACCCCCAGCCCCACCCCGGCTCCACCCTCTTGGAGTTGTTTGGGGAAGTATTTGATATTGGACATTCACCTTAAATTCACCTTAAATTCCTGGGTGAATTGTGGTGAGGAGTCATCTTTGAATATGGTGTCAGAGGGTTGTCGGTTGGCCTCACCGATGTAGTCATCATGGTGATATCAGTCAGCTCTGTGTTTTTGGGGAACCAGGCCACAGTATCTAGCCTGTCTGACTCATGAAAGACACCGCCCCCAGTCTCTGTTTGAACCAAAACCGACCAGAGAAAAGGCTTGCAGAGAGAAGTGAAGGGTGTTGAGAGATACAACTAGACCCCTCCTGACAAAAGTGACAAGATTAAGACCTCTCCATTAGCATACAGAATGGAGAACAGAGACAACTCCCCATGCCTCATCTGCATGAAAGACCGGACAGGGGGACATCTCTATTAGTATACAGAATGGAGAACAGAGAACCGCACTGAACTCTGGGACCAGAAAAGCAGGGAAGCACTGCATCATGGGGAATCTCTGCTCCAGATGCTAATGAACCTATGCCTGCACACACCCAGCTCAGCAGTTATCAGACCAATTCTAGTAATGAATCCTTGATTGATATCCAAAATACTGAACAGCTTAATTGCATTCTGAGCTCCCTGGAAGAAAACACCACCTATAGCCAAGAGTGATCAGCTCCTATTGTCTAGCCTAAAGAAAACCCTTGAGTCATCAGTTTACCCATAAACAAATCTGGTGTTCTCCCTTGAACCATTGTTGTTTCTCTACAAAACCCCCTACCCATGCTCAAGTAACTGTTCTGATGCCTGGATCCAAACTCTGCATCAGTTCCACTGGGACTTCATCTCCTGACTGATCGTGCTGGGGGCTCTGCCTGTCTGCAGCAATCAGGGCCCTTAGCTACCACCATTACCTAGGAACCCCGAACAATTCAAGCCTCCTGGAGTGGAACCCCAACCAGGTCAAACCTCTTTCTCTCTTTCTGTTTTCCTTTCTACCTCAGGTATTAACCTTTAATAATGTATGTTATGTTGGTTTAGGCTCCTTGTGTAGTTATCACTATTATCTGAACTTTACTCTTTTGTGTTTTTTGTTTCCCCATTTACTCTGCAGCAACGCTCCTCTTACCTAGGCTAAAGATCCCTGTAGCGCCCAAAAATACTGTGGCGTTTGCTTATCAAGTGGGGGGAGGGATAGCTCAGTGGTTTGAGCATTGGCCTGCTAAACCCAGGGTTGTAAATTCAATCCTTGAGGGGGCCACTTAGGGATCTGGGGCAAAAATTGGTCCTGCTAGTGAAGGCAGGGGGCTGGACTCAATGACCTTTCAAGGTCCCTTCCAGTTCTAGGAGATTGGTATATCTCCAATTATTACCTTTACCAGTACAATTGTGATGTGAAAGTGGGGATAGGGATGTGCTGAACCTGTGGCATATAAGGGTGGCAGCTGAAAGTGCTGCTTGACCCAGCCCATTGAATACAGGGACATATAAGGGGGTCAGCTTGAGAGTGCTGATTGACCCGGTCCGCTCAGACTTGCTCTGTTAATGTATGTGTGTGTGTTCATCCGACTCTGGGTCTGGAGGGACCCAGCCCTGGGGAACCTAGGTCCTACAGGATAGCTCCATTGGGAGGGGACTTGCATAAGGGAGAAGTAGAGCTCCGGATGAAAACACACATGACACAAGCAGTACATCAATAGAATTACAGACACTACCCCCCAAAAGAGTAACTCTAATAAATGAGTGTACCCCAACATAACAGGCAAATCTGGTAACAGTGGTTGAGAATTATGATGGTACCTCTGTTGTCCACTAGTTTGATCACTGTCTGGTGGTTGGATTTCATGGATTATACAGCTGTCCCCTCAGAGATGGAGAGATTGTGGTGGATGGCAGAGATGACTCGTACCTACCGATGGCGAGCGGGAGGCAGAGTGAGGGCAGCAGCTTTAGCAGATGTTACTGAGCATAGTGGGCAGTGTCACCTAAATTGCTTGATTCATCTACTGCAAAAGACATGTATTTGGCTTTTTTTTTAAATCAGAAAGCAATGCTGAAGCAATTCTTGTACATTACCTCCAATCTTCACAGTGCCGTGGAATCAGACAGGGGAACTTGCCTTCACACAGTTCACAACGTCATATTTGTTTTCAGCTCCGACAAAAAGCTCTTCTAGGATTTCCAATGGGCGCTCCTTCACAAGCTTGGCATCCAGGAAAGGCCTTTTCTTTTTAGCTAGAATCAACATTATCCGAAGCGAAGTGGCTGTTTCTTTTTCCTGTACAGTCGCTGATGTCCTGCGAATGACATTTGAAGTGTGATCCGAAGACTTCAGATTTTCAATTGTGTCACGTTTTGCCACACTGCCAGGAGGATAGGTCCCGTTGAAGTTACTGTGCTTTGATTCAAAGTGGCACCTCATGTTGATCACCTTACACACAGAGAGTGATTTGGCATATTAAACACAAAGGATTTGCATTTAAATGAGGTGGCATAATAAAAGGAAAGTCAATTGTCCAGTTTGGATTAAAAGCTCAGTTTTCACTGTCTACTTTGCAACATTTACTCCTGCTCACATTCATTTTTGGCTCCATTTCCATCACTAATGAAAAAATGGGTGGTGTCCTAGTTCACTCTTAGCCAGTGCTATCATGAGAACTTAAGATCGAGTAAGCATTTTTTGCCCCGGCACCTCTAGGCTTGGCAGTTCATAACCTAGGCACCTCTGGGCTCCCACCCAGCAGCCAATGCCACCCTTACTTCTGCCTTGCTGCTGGCAGTGACGCTGCCTTCAGAGCTGGGTGCTCGATCAGCAGCCACCACTCTCTGACTGCCAAGTCAGTGCTTAATTTGTGCCGGGGCTGAGCTGTGGCACCTCTTTCATTATAAATTAAGCACTGCCAGTAAGTTACTTGGTAAGGAAGTCACAGGCAAATGATAGGCAGTGCATCAATATTCATGAATTTAATTATAAACACAAGCCCACGGGCTGCCTATAGAGTATCACTACCCTAGACCTTCATCATCACCTCACCCTCCCCCAGGCTTCTCTCCCTTCTGCTCTAGGAAAACACCATTTGTTATGAGTAAGTAGCAGGTTGTTATAGAGACTGAAACCAAGCCATAGCGGCTGACCTGAATACATAAACTAAACCAGGGTAATAAACCTCTGATTATTAAGGCTCAATTACAAGTTGCATTGCATTAGAGGATCTGTTTATGATACAGCTTTATGTTGTAATGTAGATGGAATCTTAGTTGTGTTCCTGAACGGCACTGAAGCCTTGGCCATGTCCAAGAATGAGTAAAGGTCATCTGTAAATGTTTAGCACTGTTTGGGAACACAGTTAAAGTCCCATCTAAACTACAAAATGGAATATATTTTAATTGGAATGAGGGACGACTATTGTATCTGGATCCCTTAATATGGTGCTGTTTGTAGTGTAGATAGGTGCTCATGCTGCCTGCATGAATACATTTCCTACTGGCTGCTTATACAGTTTTGTTTGTATAATGGGAAACAATAAGTGAAACAGAGAGAAACCTTTTGATTTAGGGTTTGTCTACATGCAGTTTAGTATTGTTTTATCTATGTCAGTTTAGAAACTGGTCAAGGAACAGGAGGCTAGAAAATGTACAAAACAAACACACAAACTAGAATCTTTTGTGTTCTGGAATTGTTAATGTCTCCTTACCTCTGGCTGCCCTGTCATGCATAAAGAGCAATAATAATACTGGCTGATGAAGTGGTTCTTAGCCTTTACCATGCCCTTTAATGTTGTCACAACAGAAAAACAGCTTGGGGACACCACATCTATAAAGCTGTAGTTTCACTGATTCCAAGACCAGAAGGATCTACTGAGATCATGTAGTCAGGCCTCCGGTATAACACAGGCCAGAGAATGCCCACAAAATAATTCCTGTGTCAAATAGAGTACCTTTTAGACACTATATACAAAAGGATGGTGATCATCACCACCCCAGACCTGGATGTGTCCATCAGTTTGAGAGAACTTGTGGACTAGTACATTTCATAGCCCATGCACTTTATACACATTCATTTTTCAATAACAAAAATATAGTATTGATGCCAAACACTGCAGTAACTTGTAGTGCGCTGCACCATTTCTGTAGAATAACTAGTACTTTTGATGGATTCTTGCAGCATGTGGCATATTCAGATTTTTTAACTATAGGGGAATTGTATAGATTTTTCATTTTATAGCAGCTATATTTATATGATAGAAGGTTAGGTGATTAATCAGTTCTGACTTTTGAATCTTAGCCTAATAAACAAGACAGGCTGAGTGAGTTATTTTTATAGCCATGTGACAAGATATACTGATGTTCAGTTTGAACATTCTCAATATAGAAAAAGGAACGTAGGAGAGAAAAAAAATAGATGAAGGCCACCAGAAGCATTCGATCGAAGTTAATGGCATTTACTAGGGACAGTGGCTTTGGTAAGTATTTTCCACTGCTATGTCTGTCGTTTTTCTGGATTTTATAGAACATTTTTATATCACTGTTTTGCATTTAGGTTTAATGTTTTGTTCATTAAATCACAAAAGTAATAAAAACCAAATGATCAAAATTTCTACAGCAGTGCAGGAATAGGCCTAATGTACAATACTATCATTTAGCAAACATCTTGATTGACTATTAAAATCCACATTAAGATCAGAACTGGAATACAGAAGATGTGGTCTCCTGAAAGCTTCATTTACTATAGTGGAGAGGAAGCTGCTGCTGCAACTCAGCAAAATTATTAAAAATAAAAATACAAAACACCCTTGCTCTAAAGGTGATAGATCCAGACTAAACTAAACATATGAAAGTTTGTCCTCAACTCCAGAGGTTTCAATTTATTTGCCTATTTTATCAGTAACTTGGACAGAGTGAAAATTGTTGGCCTTTTTTGCTCTATGAACAAATGGTGACGAGGCCATACGTAGAGAAATCTAGATGAGTAGAGAAGGTCTGATAGAAGGATAAAATGACTTTTTTCTTATTACCTTAGAAATATTAAATACATTCTTAACTTCCCTGTTTTGGTCTCTTTGAAGGACCAAAGAACTAGGATGGAAGCATTTTCCCCACACCCACTTAATGGAAATTTAACAAAGAGGTCATTCTTCCCAACTGTTTGCTAGATACGAGTTAAAAAGCAACTAAACAAAATAAAGTATTCAACAATCTGCCTAGACATCCCTTCCCTTTGCAATTGCCCAGGTTTTACTTCCTTAGGACTCATGTCATGATCCTAATAGTTTTCAATTCTTCCAGGAAGAAGAGGGTAACAAGACCTGAATCTCTAGCAAACAGCAGCAACAGAGCAGAAAAAATTATATTGACAAAATCTTTCAACTTCTTTATACATCGTAAAGAAAGAAAAGAACTCCCCTCCCATTTTGGGTCATCTTTACTGCAAAAGGCTCTGGAGACATTGAAAATAAGTTTAAAATGCTATTTTTTTTAAACACAATATACTTTGCCTTCCAACTTAATTGCTTTGGCTTGTGAATTCCTTTTATTGCCTAGAAGTTTTCACCCCTTGATTATATTTGTTTGAAGTTTGAACATTTAAAACTGAATGCATTTCTCTCTGCTTATGTACACTATGTACAAATGGCTTTGTGTACTTGGCTGATGGAATCTAGCTTTCAAAATAATGCATAATCATTCATTATCTTTGGCACCCACATCTGAAAAATTTGGCCTGAAGCAACTTGCTAAAAACTGCATAGGAAGTTAGCGCCAGAGCAATGATTAGAACTCAGGCGTTGCTGGCTCTTTGTCCGAGGCATAACACCAGAGCATGCCCTCAGTATCTTTTTGTTGTTTTTTTTTTAAATGTCTACAGCCTTCTTGCTTTGTTTGAGTTACAATCTGCATTTACCAAGACAAAACAAAAAAACCTGTGACATACAAATTACATGTTTCTAGCAAGATTAGTTGTAAAGTGCTCTATTATTGTCACCTAAATAATCACCCATTTGGAGTTTAGAATGGTTCAATTAGAAATAATATCCATATCAATTCTGACTAAGGATAACACTGCACTTGCACTTCAGAATGTAAATTCAGACAGAACAACTTGATTGCTTTGTCAGGCACTGCAAAATGAGAGAAGGTTTAGAAGACACAAGGCACTGGTAGGAGAAAGTTGCTTCTCTGAAAGGTCAGTAAAAAAGGTTCTCAATGAAAAAGAAGTTAATTTGACTGATTGATTGTTACAGATTTTCATTCACATGTCATCTTTTGTTAGTCTTAAATATTCTACCCTTACCTAAGATGTTGATCTCTTCTAACGTTCAAGCTATCTTCAGTAAATGTGAAATGTTCCCTTCAGATGACTGGTCAACTAACCAGTGTAACAATATCCACAAAACAGTGTATTCTTCTGCTCAACGCCAGTCTCATGTCAATCATTGGTCTGAAATGTGACAGATCTTTATAACAAGTTTTACACTTACAGCATCTCTGAGGAATGCAGAGCGCTTTATAAATATTTATTTAGCCTAAATGAGATGCCTGAGACAATTATTTTACAATTGGTTAAAACTGATACAAAAGTAAAATATGCAGTGTAGTTGTAGCTGTATCTTTCCAGGATATTAGAGAGACAAGGTGGGTGAGATAATAGCTTTTATTGGCCCAACTTCTGTTGGTTTGATAGCTTCTCTCTCTCACCAACAGAAGTTGGGCCAATAAAAGATATTAACTCACTGCCATTGTCTCACATAAGTCTCTCATATGTGATCTTCTCCAAAATCAAAAAGCAAGTTAATGAAAGCCAGACCCTGAGTTCTGAGTCTCAGCTCCCTCGTGTAGACCACAGGATGTACAGAATGGCCAAAGAGATGTAGATCCAATTTTTTTGCAATGACAACTGGTTTTGGGTGCCCCACTTCAGACCCTCAGCCTCAGTACAAATGAGCACCTGCAGTTACCACTGATTTCATCTGAAGTTGTGGGTGGTCAGCACTGCAGAAAATGTTGACTTTTTGGGGTCAGATTTTGGGTGCCTTGGGTCTGATTTCACAAATGCTGAGCACCCACAGCTCCCATTCACGTCAGTGGAAGTTATGCTCTTCTTCGGAGGTTGAGGCAGTGGGGGGAACAAGACCAAAGTTTTCTGAAGTAGCCACTAAAGGCCTGATCCTGCTACCATTGACATCAATGGGATTTTTGCTAAAGATTCAATAGAAACAAGACCAGACCTTTAAGCATCTGCTGGATGAACAAGCCAGGTTCATCTCTAATGATTATGGGAACTCTTATTTAAGATTCTTAGTTTACAACCCTTGATATTCTTGAGGGTAGCTCCTGGACACATTTCTTGCAATAACAATCTCCAATTTGATTCCTTCCCAGCCTGAATTTCAATCAGTTAATGAGACCCAGTGGGTGAGGTAGTACCTTTTGGTCAAATAAAAGATATTACCTCACCCACCTTGTGTCTCTAATATCCTGGGACCAACATGGCTACAACACTCCATAAAACAATCTGGCAAACACATTTAAAGCAATTGGTTCAGCAAAATACACTGAATTCTATTCAGCAAGAGAGCAGTATAGGGTGCAAGTCTCACTCTTTTTGGAAGGTGATAGAGCACAGCTAAACTAAGCATATGCAGGGCTCTTCCTCCTGGTATAATTATTAGTAGTGTTCCTTACCCTAGGGTACAATTACACAGCCTAACCCATTGTTGGGGAAGGCAGATAAGCTTTTAGATAAACAGCATGATGCATTCCTTCCACTGTTAAATGGAATCTCATTTGGGTGTTTTACAACACAGAGTTAACTGCTGATTTATGGATAAAAGGATTAAAAAGCATCCCGGAGTTTATGCTTCTTAATAAAAAGAATTAGACACTTTTAGATAATCAACTCATCACACTACTTTGATATCACAAGAGATGTCAAGCTGGATGGAACAACTATCACAACCTACCTATTAGGGCAAGAACAAGTTTTAATAATTCCACTTTTAAAAAAATGCAGGTAGGATGTTTTCCATCCCTGTAGTTGTAAGTACAAATCAAAAAACGTCATGCGCTTGTACAAGAGCAATAAAAAAAATTAAATATTTATTTGAATAACAAGCTTAAGTTCAAGCTGCAAAGTTGGCAATGTAGATTTTAAACACAGATCACAGAAGCGTTCACAAAAGGTATTTGAGCAAAGAACAAAAATACTAAAAATATACTAAACAGCTGCTGATTTTAAAGAAACAAAAAAAGGGCTTTAATCACTATACAAAATGTAAAATGTATTAAACACTACCATCCACAGAACAGAGGTTTGTTTTTAAAGTGATTATATTTAAAAATTATTTGTGTAGTTAATTATATAGTGAATTGTAAATGAATATTATACAGAAAACTCCTTTTGGTCTGCAATTCCTTTGTTGCACTATAGCACATCCAATCACATTGCAAAACTGAGCAATTATTATTTTTTCCTTACTATCAATAAAGAAAACAATTATTGATAATACAGTAAATATTGTCAGGTCTACAAATAATGAAATTAAAATTTATCCTTCAACTATGAAGTGCTTTCCATGCAAAGTTAGCACTTGCTTGTTTAACAGAGTGTGCTACCAAGCAATGTCCAGGGTTGTAGATGCTGTCGAGTAAAACTAAACTTTACAAATCAAAGACTGAATGTAATCATGCAACCCTCTTACTACTTGAGTATACCCACTGTGTCACCTATCAATTTACTGCCTTTCTAGAATATCATTCAAGGCATCCAAAATTAGACAATGATAAATATACATATAATGAAAGGACACACATTGCTATTTGACACTACTACTGGTAATGTCTGTGCTACGTGAAAGCACCTTTAAAAAGAGCCTATGCGGCAAGAGATAAGTGTCTAAAGATTCAAAATGAATCAACAGTATTGGATAACAATATAATTCTCAACTCAGAAGCTGCCTCAAGATTAGGTGCATCTTCAGTTAATGTAACAGGAAAAAAAGGCAATGGATTTTATTTTATTAATTGTATCCACTCAAACTGACCTAAGGCCATCAGATGTGCAGACACAATGAAGTTTTTCTTTCTTTTTACAGTTCTTTAAATTGTAGGATGATAAAGGAATAGATCTATTTAAAAACAAAACAAATAGCTATTTTATCTAGATTAAGAAGTGGCACCAGGTGTTGGGTTCACATTTTGAGTGGCCACTTGTGGTGCAACTTCAATGATTCGTGGTTTATCTATTATTCTGGCAGTACGATTGCCCTTCTCTACAATCCCAATAATCCATGCTTGGTGACCCTCGCCATATTTCGGAGATTTGATCTCGGCGCAGAAACGTGCTGCCTGTTCACGTGGTAAACAGATAAGGAGACCTCCTGCAAAGAAAAAGGATCAGCACATTAACTTTTGGTTGCATTTCAACATCAAAACATTTAGAACCTTACCCTGCAGCCCCTATTCAGGCAAACTCTTCTTGGTTTCGTAGGTTCTCTGACAGAATAAGGACAGCAGAAGATGATTTGGTGGAGGCCTTTCTGCTGTCACTGTAAACATGAAACTTACTATAACCATAAATTTAACAAATAATGTGTAACCAAATAAGCACTGCAAAAGTTAGTGAAAAAGCAACATGCTAAGGACAACAAAAGATATATTGACAAAGAGTCATGTGGCACCTTATAGACTAACAGAAGTACTGGAGCATAATACATGAATTGGAGCATGAATACCCACAAAAGCTTATGCTCCAATACTTCTGTTAGTCTATAAGGTGCCACAGGACTCTTTGTCATGTTTTACAGATCCAGACTAACATGGCTACCCCTCTGATAAAAGATATATTGAAACACAACAAAGGCATTGCAAAACTATAACAAATATTGCAACTCACCTGTACTACAAATTCACATATAATCATTATGATTAATAAAGGGCCCTATTCTGATACCCTGACTCCCATGTGCATAGCACCTTAATCCTCAAATAGTTCTACTGAGTTCACTGGAACCTCTCAGAGAGTAAGGTGCTGTTCAAGGTGAGTAAAGGTGTCAGAATGTGACCCAAAGTTGTGTGTAGGTCTGACCCTACAAGTCTTGCTCAGTTAGTCTCTCTGATTTTAGTAGGGCTGCTTATGTGAATAGCGTTTTCAAATATACAGTCTTCTCCACAAAACTCTCTCCCACATGCTCATTATTGATTGAAAATAATATTGTTTGCTAATGGAAGCAGCATATTTAACATTCACTTAGGAAAAATAGGAATACTGTGGTATTTCTTCAATACATTTCTTCCAACTATTACTTGCAAGACCATCCTTTTTCAGGGCATTGAAAGGTACTGGAATGGATTTTTGGAGATATGGGTTCTTCCTGTGGGACCTTGGGCAGGATCATTAATCTCTCTGCACCTGTTTCTTATGTGTAAAAATCTGAAAATATTTCCCACCTCAGAGTGCTGTTGTGAAGACAAATCTAATAGTGTATGTGAAATGATCAGACACTATGGCAATAAGTGCCATAAAAAAAATCTGTAAATAAGTTGATTTTACTAAGCAAACCTCACAGCACCCTGATGGTAGGAAAGAGACATATAGGAACTGATATGTTAAAACAACTACCACATTCAATACATAGCAATCTCACACAACTGTCTGGTACAGAAAATGGATAGTCCCTGAAGAATTTAGCCAGGGCACTCTTACTCTTATGAGAAGTGCCACAGTATCTTAAGTGACCAGAAATAGTAAAGACTTTGGGTCTTGCATCTAATCTAGGATGGCACATCCAGCAGCACAGTGCCCACTATCATCATAGCAGGTCACTGATTTAGAAGAGACTCTGGGAGAAGAGCACCATCTACTGAGTCACCCACAAAAATTCCAGCAGTACACAGGAGTTTCTTTGAGCTCTTGTAAAAGTGTGCCAATCCTACTCATCTTGTAAAATCGTATAGATCACAGCTTACAGGGGTATTGCTGCAGGCTACTAGCATGCCATAGACTTTAGATTTTTTTTGTGCATACTGAGCATCTTCATGTACAACATGCTCTTCCCATATGGGCAAGAAGAGAAAGAAATTACATGAAACAGAAACGATCTTTAATTTAAGGCTGCAGAAGAAACAGTTTTTCAACAGTAATGGTAATTAAAAAGTAATATATATAAACATTGTTTCTAGGTGCTATGTGGACTCACTATGTCTGCTATGCATGAAAACACCTACATCTCCCAGGCATTTGAAGATATTCACTCCCCTGTGCCAATCTTTAATCAAAAGCAACAAAAGCAGAAAGGCAAAAAAAAAAAAAAATGTGCAAACTACTCCAAACATAATGGGCCAAATTAGCCCCTGGGGGAAGCAAGTGCTATTCCCATGGAAGTCTCTGGTTCAGATTCAACAGTGACTTCACTGGTGATGCAAATGGGTCAGAGAATAAGTTTAAATAATAAAACAACATAACTTGCATTTGGCATTCAGTGAACAACTTGCAAACCAATTAGACAAAAGGGAGGAGTGGTGGGAAGTATAGCAGGACAAATGATTAATAAAGGTGCAAGGAAGTAACCTGCGCTCATCAATTTTCCCACTCAGCCCCTCCTGTTAGTCGCCTATCCTGCTATCGTATGCCAATGATAAATCTGCCTTATGATCTTTAGAAATAGAGATGTCATGAGTTGAGGCTATTTGCAAGTTTCCACTGAAAACAGTTCTCATCTGAACACCACGACCCCATGTGCTGGCCAGGTATACATCACTAACTCCTAATGTAGAGTCTACTATTTGTTATTAAAGTCTTGTCACCCTGACACTGGTATTGGTGGATACTCAAGAAACAACAGTTAGGAGTGCTTTCCATCATTTGCTGTACTCTGCTACAAAAATCTGTTTGCAAAATATGAAGCTACAGATGTAATATTTCAGGAAATTTAAGAAAACAATGGGTAACTGCTCCAATTATCCTATAAGTAAATACAGGATATGCTATAAATATCCATAAAATCCAAGTCACATGTTCTGTAACACCTGTCAAATCCAAGTCCATAAATATCTGTAAAACTGGCGAGAGGTATTCAAGCAACATCCATCCACATCTACACTGATTGTAAATAATTGTGGAGAAGCCAATTGAAAGGAATTCACAGAGTTTAAAAGACACACCTTCCTTATGAATCATCTAATTTGTTTTCCAGAGTTTCATCTTTTCTAGGAAAAGACAGTGCTGGCCCAAGGTGTGGGATGGACAGCCCTGAGACTGAAGTGCTCTATTCACAGAGCAGGGATAGCACAAGGGCCAGGATATACCAGTGCAAGTTTCTGTCCAGTGCTATACTACAGCCTCTCACTCATGAGGGAAGTGCCTCAAAGAGTAAGGTAGTTCAGTCTCCATTCCCAGGCAGTGTTTGGCCTCTCTGCAACTGCTAACTAAGGTGGCAATTAGTCCCACTTGAGGTGGTGTTTGTTATGCAGATATCTGTCCACCAAGAATGGGACTGACTAGCAAACACATTCATGTAAGTCCCCAGACAGCCACCACATAATATTTTTCATCTGTACTGACTGGGTCTGAACTCTTGGAAGGGACCATATTCCACATCCTAAGCATCTGAGCCATAAAGTCTCCCCAGAACAGAGCTTCTCATTAATCAATTATGGCTAAAGAACAATTGACCATATTACAGTAAGTTGCATATTCACTAGGGGAAAGTTTATAGCTCTCATTGCGATACCTCTTTCCAGATCTTCAGACTACGTTTTGCTTTCAGGGGCCCTCTTTCTGCAGAGAACTTGAATAATACTTTTGAAGAGAGGAGAGAAAGACAAGAGATGCAGAGGTTGAAGAGGAGAGGAAACAAAAAGTGAAGAGTGTGAGTAAAGAAACAAGGGGAGACCAAGAGGAAAAATGAGGTAGCGAGAGAAACTTCAAGGAGAAGAACAGAGCTCTTATTCTGAGAGGCTGTATGGCCAGGGAATTAACAAGATACGGAGCTGTTTACCTCCTGGTCTCCAGTTCAAATGCACCTCTAGGAGGTAGTGACGAACAGTTGTTGCCACCTGATGGCTGTTTAGAGGCTTATGTGAAATGAATTTGGTTTTATCAGCTTAATTTCTAATAGATGAATGCAAATATGACAAAATCATCACTACAATCCGCATCTTACTTGACAGTCTCTAGAGAGACTAAGTATTGAATGGGTCTTAGAGACTGAATTCCTTCCTCAATACTAGCAATAGTATCTCCAGGTCAGGTTTGCGACACAGTCACAGGACAGTGGGGGAGAAACCTGCACTGTTGATGCTTGTGCTAGATAGAGTGACGGCTTCAGTCTCTGGGGTTGGCAATCCAGTACTAAAATTAATACACAGATTTATAAAAGAAAAATACAAAATACATATTTGATGGACAATAGCATTGCAGGCAGTGTTACTTTTGAGAAAATGCAGTGCTAGCTATGTACATATTCAAATATTCACTGATCTGTAATTAATATGTTAAAAGAAATAAGAATTTGAAGAAATTCAGAACCAATCACTAATTGTAAATACTAAATGTTTCAGATATTCCCCACAAGAGGTTTTAAAAATACAGTACTTCATAAGGGAGGAGAGAGGCACATTCAAAATAGCTTGGTGGTTTGTTCACAGGCTGAAAAAGTTAATTGTGAGCAGCTATATGGCTAACACTCTTACTAGCCTGGTAACACCATTTAGAACTTAACACATGGTGTCTGTAGCTACACCTTTGGAATAATGTGAAATTCTGAAGGGAAAAAATAAGTCACTCACCTGATGTCTCAGGACAGGTCCCATGCATGAGGCCAAACATATTGCCACATGCTTTGCTAACTGCAGCCATCTTGGCTAGGACAGGAAGGTTATGGATAACGAAGGACACCTCATTTCGCTGTTGTTTGGCTAGGTTCTGTGCATGCCCCAGGATTCCAAATCCTGTGATATCTGTAGCTGCGTGTGCATTGAAAGTGTGCATGAGTCCAGCAGCTTGACAAGAAAAAATAAACAGGGAAAGTAACATTTATAGAGTATGACAGAGACAATTAAAATGCTGTTACAGATCTTTAAAATAAATATCTAACCTCCCTGCTCTAACAGAAACCATCAAGCTTCAAATCTTTCAGTGGAAAAGTCAATTAAAACATAGGGACAACAGAAATTCACAGGTACTGAGCAGATTCCCTTTAAATATTTGATTTGACAGTGTTTTTTTCAGTGTAATTAAATACAGCAAAATATAATTTTTAATTACATGATATTTATGAGCATGTTATATAAAATGTGCTAATGGTACCAGATCCAAGTTTCCCCAACGTTTGGGGATGAAGGGTGTTGAGTGCCCCGGGTTTTGGCTTGGCCCATTAGCTGTAAAGTTGAGATTCAGATTGAATTGGTTGGTTGGTTTCAAAATTTACTTCAGAACTTTTAACAGGAGGCCTGCACGTTGCATTCCGAGGGCTTAGAGAAGAGAGCATGTACAGGTCAGACAGTAGAGACAGACAAGCAGAGCCAACTCCATAATGTTCCAGCCTCCCCACCTAGGCATTCACGGAATCCTTGGGCATTTGTAATTGCCAAGCTCCTGGCCTGTAGAAAGGAACTCCCACGTGCAGGACAATAGCTTTAGTTAAGAGCATTTAAATGCTGTTGAAGGTGACCTACAAAGGGGAGCGAGAAAAATGTTTTGCCCTTTTTAAGCACTTTCTGATGCATGAACAAGGTTTGAGAGGGGTTTTTTACATTAGAAATCCAGGTCATCTAGTCTATTTTTTCCTGGAATGGGAGGGCAAGTACCAGGGAAGTAAAATCTGAGAAAGTGAGAGAAGAGATTTTTAAGCATTCCAGCATCCTCAACTAAAGCTTAAAAAACTCCCATATTCAGTTCTATCCCCCTCCAAAAAGATGTCCAACAAAAAATAGGGACACGCCGCTTGCTGTTTCTATGGTAAAAAGCAAAAAAAAGCCCCAAACACTAAAGGAAAGAATTGACCCATCACTTTTTCCAGCTGGAAAAAGGGAGGGGGAGGGGACGGGGAAGCAAGAAAATGAGAAGGGGGAGAGAGGTTGGCACGAGGGAAGAAGATCCTGAAACAAAATTTTGAATTAAAAATAAATGAAAAATATCATTTATTTGAAAAGTTTTTGTGAAAATTAAATTTAAAGTTTTGACCACCCCTACTTTCAGGGCTTCATTAGGCATCACAGAGGGGAAAAAAACAAACAAACCAGCAGCAGCACAGACCCCAATTTCCCTTTAAAATATTCTCTAACTCAGAGGTTCTCAATCTTTTTCTTTCTGAGGCCACCCCAATGTTCTATAAAAATTCCAGGGTCCAGCCGGTGGTGATGGTGGTGATAGGGGGAGCGGAAGAGACAGACAGATGGGGGGGGGATGGAGGAGGGGAGGGCTCCTTGTGTAGAAGTATAATTTGACTTCCATATTGCAGGAGCAAGGCCTGGTGGGGCTTGGACCAGCGGTGCCTGGCAGGGCTCGGGGAAGAGAGTGCCACCTCCACCCCCAGCCTGTCTGGGTGGGGGGAGAGAGGGGATGGGACACAATCAAAAATTATAAACTCGGGGACTCGGAGGGGGGAATGCTAGCTCAAAAAGTTTGAAAACAGCTCAGGGTGCAGGCAGGGGGTAGCTAGGGGCTGTGTGCAATGAGGGCTGTTGGTAGCTAGGGGCTGTATGTGGGCAAGGGGGTAGCTGAGGGTGCAGGGAGAAGGGTAGTTAAGGGCTGTGTGCCAAGAGGGCCCCCCCTGCATTCGCTGCTCCCCGAGAGCTCTGCCAGCCCCGGAGCCAGGTACCTCTGCCTCGGCAGCTCTTACTGGCTGCGTGAACAGTCAAATTGGGCTGGGAGCAGAGGAGCAGCTGCAATCCCAGATACCAGCAGCAGAAGATGGGGGAACACCGCGGCTGCCCACTCCATGACTCCAGCCAGAGCAGCAGTTGCCCTGCATTGCTCGGTTCCAGCTTCCAGCCTCCACTCTGGCCATGGGGCAGACCCTTAGGGGTCTGGGGGACAGGAGGAGGTGGGGGGGTGGAGCTGACCCCAGGACTGCCCCACTCTGCATAAGGGACTGCAGTTTGGGGGAGCAACACCCCTCGTGCTCCTCCAACTTCGCCCATGGGCTTGGGGCTTCAGCCCTGCGGTGGGGGGGGGGGGGGGGAGAGAGGATCACCAGGGCTCCAGGATTCATCCCAGCACCTCTGGGCTTTAGCCCTGCGGGAAGCGCTGGAGCTTGGACCCCCTGAAACAGCTCAGAGCCCCCAACAGGACCACAGAACCCCAATTGAGAACTGCTGCTCTAACTCGCATGTTATTTACTTCACTCACCCAGAAAACATTTATCTCAAGCACCATTTGTGCCTTTGCTATATAATTAACAGGGGTCTTTTTAATCTTGCTTCATGAACATTGAACAGATTAAAGATGAGAGGCTGTGCTGTTGTAGCTTATTTCCCCACAGCAGACAGCAGAAATTAAACGTGGAAAGCAAACCCCAAAACCTCCAGACCTCTAGGGCATTCTCATTCTTCATACCTGTTCTGTTGAGCCTTGCCATGTTCATCATTGCCTCCTGGTATGCTAACTCCACATCTTCTTGAGTTACCACTAGCTTTATTTTATTCCATTTTTCTGGCTATTTGGTGGGAGGAGAGACATGATTTAGTTAGTTTATTTTCTTAGTTGTGTGGATATGTGTTTTAAAATGCATTCAAATTTATGCAACTTTAATCCAGGATGTACTTCCACTTCTTGAATGTTTAGTTTAATTTTTAAAGGGCTAACATTTTAAAGTCAATGATATTTTACTACTATGTCTTTACGTTTGCAGAAATATAAAACAAGTTTCTCCATTTATATTTGATCACTCTGTTGTGCCTAGATATTGCAGTTCATAGGGCATTGTATTTAAAGATTTATTAGATACAACATTTAAGTGCTGTACACATTTTACACTGCCCTCTGTGGGCAGATGCAGTAGGGTAATCTATCCTCTAAATACCTCCCTCTGACAGAACGCATGCAGGATTAAAAGAGATGCACCTTACAACATGCCCCAACATCTAGCAAACCAAGGCACTTTTGGACAAAGAAAGGGAATAATTGCACAGCTGGGAACTCTCCACCAAGAAGCCTGGGCCACCAGTACCCAAGAGTTCAACCTTCAGGACTGAGAGCAAGAGTTTCAAATGATCTTTCCTTGTTCCCTCAGTTCTGAGCACTGTAGGGGAGAGCATGCTCTCACTAAGCAAGCTGGGATCATATCATCCTGTAAGGTTCACCTCCATTTTAAAAAGTTACCTTCCTTTTTCCAAACGTTTTCACAGATTTACTCCACATTCCATCCCTTTCTAACATCATGTGCTAACAACTTGTATTTATATAGTGCCTTTCATCCCAAATAATCCCAAAACTTTTCGTGGAAGGATACTCAATAAACAGAGATAACTTAATTCATTACTGGAAATAATGCTACATCTAGATTAACAGTTGATTTGTTTCAAACAGTTCAGAGCAACACTACAAAGATTGGAAGTGAAAAACGTATGCAATGAAAAACCAAGGGAGAGAATTGGAATAGATGAAAATATAATTATCCAAGCTGGAATCTGGTCAGGACACTGCGATTAACACTCTTATAAGAAGATCTATACAATCATTAATAATCACTAGTGGACATTGGTATTAACCAATATCTGAAGGAGAGTACTTTCAGTAGCACAGTTACCTCTACCATCAGGCTGGAGCACTGGTTTGGTAATGACTCAAGAGAATTCCACCTACCAATATTATCATCATCACCCCTTTCTGTAGCACACAGTTTCATTTGTAAATTCTCCCAATCAGATACTGACCCATCTTAGATATCTGCAAGTCAGAGCAATCCCACTCCATGCTCTTCAATCTTTGCTCCACTCCCTGCGACTACACAACTGAAGGAGGAAGATGTGAGCTGCAGATCTTCCCTGCATCATTTCCTATCTTCAACTCTCACTAAAATCTTCCTTTTCATTTTTGCCTATGAATGACACAAAGCCCACTCATATTTCCTAATACAGCATCCTTCCACTTTATTATCCCTATAGCTATAGTCTGCAAGAGCCTTCCATTACTTCTTTTCCACATTTAATGTTTTAGCTCACTTTTTGCTCTGTAATCAAGCTCATATTCAAGCTTTCCTTTCTTCCCTGTACAAAAGTTGCTGTACCATGCAGTCTCTCTTCAAAGCATTTTCTGGTACAAAGAATCTATTTATATAATATAAAGTAATACCCCTTTAGAAGCTTTATATATAGATAAATATGATGGGTAATCTCTGTTTTCTCTTCTTTTTAAAAAAAGAAAACAAAAATGGTGGTGCAACCTCAACAGAATTTTTCTTTTGCTCACAATTAAAGATATACATTGATTTCCTTTCTGCCTCTGTTTTTCACAGCAGAAAAGTGCTTTGGTTGACAGTCAAGAAAAATTAGAAGTACTTGAAATATGTGGCACTTCAGAATAGCCTTCATTTGTGAGTCTGTATGTCAGTGAAACATGTCAATAAGTGAGATTGTGGTCAGAAAAGAGACCATAAAAAGGTCATCTTCTGTTTCATGTTTATTTCCCACCAATAACTTTCACATTAGGTATTTTCTCTCAGGCCCCGCATCCTGAGATCTAATTGGCACGGGTGGGACTCTGCAGATTGCAAGATCAGACCTTAGATCTTCTTTTACAAAGTTAAAGAGAAAAAAAGTGTTTTTTCTAGCTGCCCATTCTTCAGACTCAACCTAGGCTCCATGGGGAGGAGGGAGGGGAGGAAATCAAGCAAGTTTCCCTCCCCCCTTTTGCTAACAACAGAGATTCTGGAATTAGAATTCATCTAGCAATTTAGTGGCTGACACTCCAGGCAAATTAGATATCGGCTCACTCTTCTGCCAGTCTATTGGCTCTGCAGTCCCCAGAACAGTAATAACACATCTTTTTAAAATGCAAACTAAGCAGTGGTAATTCTGAAGACGTACAGTGAGAGCCAAATCACAAACAGATGCCAATTTTACAATCACTTTTCAGCTCAGCAGCTATACGTTTGCCTTAAGTAACACATTGAAATATTTCCATGTACATAGTGCAACTATAGATATTTTCTTAAACTCCAAGTGTAAGAGATGGACTGTAGAGCTATTTCCATGTACCCATATACAGAAAGTCCATGAACACTGGGTGAAATCCTGGCCCTACTGAAGTCAATGGGGCCAGTATTTCACCCAGGATGTCAAGTCCTTGCTTTGTTCATTGACAGGCGTCCAGATCCATTTTTTTGTTGTTAATAATCTTGTTTAGTACAGTAGTGCCTAAGGACCAACAAAAAAAATGGACCCCCTTATGCTAGGCACTGAACAAAGAGTAGCAGACAGCCCCTCCCTGGAAGAACTTGTAATCTAAACACAAAAGGCAGACACAGGGTGTGGGGAAAGGGATAAGACAGCAATCCTCTTAAATACTACTTAAACTAGTGAGCATTCCCGTTTCAAAATGTCGTGTCCCTTCACGCAATATCACAGACCCTTCACCCCATGCTAAGCAGTTTACTCACAATATCTAGCCATTGGTGGACAGCTACAGCCACTTGCGTTCCCAAGGGTTTAGTCAACACAAGCACATCTCCTGGCACTGCATTGTCTGGCCTGCAAACAAAGTGTTCCCATATTAATTACGAAGTGAAATGTACACTTGAATAGGAGTATTAGGTTGGAAATATTTCCACAATACCATACATTCCATTGCACTTAAAAGACATGTACAACTTAGAAAAACCCTATATAATTACCCTGTGGATTTCATTGTTACAGGATATTATTGAGGCAGAGAGCTTATGAATGTATTTAAAAGGAGATAAGATCTTCATATTAAGGACAGTGCCTTCAGTTGCATAAGATCATGCATTTTTCTATTAAGTTGTTGGGTACATTAGGACAGAAGAAACAAAGGACAAGTTTGCCTTGAATTATGAGGACTGATAACATGAATCACCAGCTGTGGCCAGGGGGAAATTCCTTCTTATGGTATAATACTCCACACAGGGAAGGGTTGATGCCTTCCTCCATAGCATTCAACATTGGCTAACATTGAATACGAGGTAAAATAGCCTGAAAGCTGTAAGCACAGCAGTGGTGTGTCATTTCTTGTGTTCTTAACTATCATTAATATGGTACTTCAGATACCATTAAAAAAAAAAAAAAAAAAGAGCATCCTAACCAGTTTTTAGAAGCCAGGCTATCCATCCCCAACTATCATTCAGATCTAAAGGTTCCAAAACTTAAATCCGCCTCTTGAAGGAGCATATATGAGCACAATGTTTCATTTCTGATACTGTACATTTTTGAAAAAGCAAACCAGTGCAAGAAAGATGTTGGCAGCAATCCAGATATCTCTAAGGTATCCATCACAAGGGTACCCAAATGCTGAGAAAATACATCTTTATTCATCAGGAGAAATTAAAATAAAGAACATGATACAGTATTAAAAAGGAAGATACACCTTTATTTAACCCTTTGATATGGCACCATGCGATTTTGTTCAGTGATTTAACTTACATTATAAATTCATTAGGCTGACAGACTGTAGTGGCCACTCCTCCTAAAACAATCCAAGGATTTAACACTGTTTGGCCACCAGTCACAGATGTTCCTGCCTCTTCTGCTGCATCTTTGAAACCCTGGATAATTAGAGGCATCACTTTGTCCCTTTCCTACAGATCAAAGTACAGAGGTCAGAGTTTCATATAAGCAGTGTCTACTCATTTCACAACTGGATCAGGGTATTAGAAACTCAATCCAGCTCCCACTGAAGTCCAGGGCAAGATTCTCACTCAGCAGAAGCTGGATCAAGCCCTAAAAACAGTTAGCCTCCAGCAACTGACATTCCATACAGTACTGTCATGGTTTCACAGCTCCTTGTAAAATGTTGAAGGAACATCCCCAAAAGGTCACACAGGAGCTAAAAAAGCTGGGACATGAACCAAGGATCGCATAGATCCAAGTCTCTGCTCCTTATGGACCACAGAAAATTCTGAAAATTCAGAACAACATCCTGCTGTTTAATCTGGGGCAGCCCACAGGATGTTAGTGCCATAGGGGATAGTTGAATTTGGCCCATGGCCCCTGAAAAAGAGATTGCTCTCTATTCTCTGTTTCCCACTATCCCACCCAGCTGAGCAACCCACAGGGTCCCAGGTCATTTCTTCCTTCAAGAGAGCAGCTCTTTTTCTGCTCTGCCATCTGCCACAGGTGCTGGTGTTTTCCAAAAATCCACCTCACTTTCTTTGGCACCCGATCAGTAGTGCTTCAAAGGAAGCATTATATCAGCTGGTACAAAAGACCCCAGGGAGAACCTATACAAGTTCTTATACCACACCTATCAACATGGTATTCAAGAGCTGTCTCAGGCCCCTACTGTGGAGGGCTGAGCAGGAACAGGGACACCATTTGGGAGAAGACAACTAAAGTACTGGCAGAAAAAGCGCAGCCAGAGAAGAGCTGTTCAGGACCAGCCTGTCGGCAAGCAAACACAGAAATCCTATCAATATGCAAGTGACTGATTCTTAGGTGTAGCATCCTATGAGACCACCCACCGAGTCCCTTTTTTAAAAGGCCCAACACTTTGAGGAAAAAAACATTAACATGTGTACTGCAAAGCTAAATGATCAGTTAGGGTAACACACTGTGGGAGGTTTGGGTTCATTTGTTTCACAGTAATCATCATGGACCTTACCCTATCTGTCATTTTATTACTGATCCCAAGGAGCATCAACATGTTGTCACATTCTGTGACCCCCATAGCATAAAGGTCACTTAGGACATTGGCACAGGCTATACGTCCCTGCAAAGAAACAAAGACAAAAAAATCCAGATCAACATTTCCATATGTTCAGATAATACTTCACATGAATAGGACAGTCCTAGTCTTTAACATATGTTTATACTCTGAGGTTGTAAAACTGGCATGTTCTCACTCCACAGACCTGCCCCCTGCCTCTACTCTAAATCAGAGCTTCTCTCTATAATGATAATGAGTCCAGTTCTGAACTGGCTTAAACCGTACTTCCACTGAAGTCAATGAAGCTATAATATGCCAATTTACATCAGCTGAGGATCTAGCCCCGTAAGTTTATATTGCTTTCCACTTCTGTTAGCCCTCCAGAACCAGCATAGCTATGAGACAGCAAGTTGGATTCCAATCCTTATTTTACATTATCTCAGAATTGTTTACTAAGCCCTGGTCTACACACAGCCCCAGTTCGAACTAGGGTACGCGAATTCAGCTACGTGAATAACGTAGCTGAATTCGAACTACCCTAGTTCGAATGACTTACCGTCCAGACGCCGCGGAAGCGAACTCCGCGGCTCCAAGGTCGACTCCGGCAACTCCTCCTGCCGCGGTGGAGTACCGGAGTCGACCGCGGCGCTTCCGGAGTTCGAACTATCGCGTCTAGATCAGACACGATAGTTCGAACTCCGAGAAGTCGAACTTGCCGCGTCGACCCGGCGGGTAAGTATAGACGTGGCCTAAGTTCCCATCAGTTATACCTGTGCAAAACTACTGATGGGAATGCAGAGATATCACTCAGGACATAATGCAGTTATGCAGACATAATTGAAGGCCTATTTAGTTTTTGTCAGACTGTTAAGAGCAGAGAGGAGATAGCAAGCACTCCTTGATGAGGGAACAGAGCTGAAGACACTGAGATCTCTGATGAAGAACATGCCCAGTAGGAAGGGATGTCAAAACAAAACCAACCAACCAAACCCACATCATCATCCAAATTCTGTTCTCAATTACATTGGTGTAGGTCTGGGGTACCTCCACAGGCTTTAATAAAGTACTTCTGGGGGGATTCTGTGTGACTGTGCACCCACAGAAAACAGCCCCCCCAATTCCTGTGATGTTGGGGGGGGTTTGCTTCCCCCCAAACAGCGGTGAGGCATGGGGGGGCGGGGGGGCATGACACACGGGGTTACATGCACTGCCATCGCCCCTCCCCCGATTCTGCAAGCGCAGAGCTGCCCACCTGAAGGAGGCTGTCTCTGAGCTCTGCTGACACTGCAGCTGAATGCCGCCTCTTGGGTCTTGTGCTCCCCTTCTGTGTGCTGGGAGCATTCCTGTTTTCTGTGCAACAGTGAGTGTCTGCAGTGGGGCTGGGTAAGGAGGGGGGCGCTGGGGGAAATGAGGAAAGAGGGATGGAATAGGGTAGGGAGAGGGGAATGTGGGAGTGAGGGGAGGGGATGGAGAAGAAAAGGGGATAGGGGAATCACGGGGGAGTGGAAGCCCAGCATGTGGTGTCCCCTTGGCAGCAGCAGGGGCTCACCCAATAATCAGGCCCATCAAATCCTCAACCTGACAAGCCCTACCCCCTACACCTGGGCCCCTCCCCAGTGAGCCCCTCCACATCCAGACCCACCCCCCGCCGAGTCCCATCGTGCCATACCCAGACCCCTCCTGCTGAACCCCAACCACCTTCACTGGATCCCCTGCAGAGTTCCATTGCCCCTGCACTTGGAACCCCCAAACCCCTGTGCATCCAAATCTTCCTCTGAGCTGCCTGCACCCAGACTGCCCCACACAGAAACCTCTCCCCCCACACCTGGCTCCCCCCACACTGAGCCCCTCCACACTTGGATTCTGCTCGGCTGAGCCTGCCCACCCACACCTGGTGCACCTGGCACAAAGGGGGAGAGCCCCGGGGTGTCTCTGGGGCAGGCCCAGCTCCTACACTGTGTCAGGTCAGGTGCAGCCTCACTGCAGAGTCCCAGTACCGGGGGAGGTCAGGGCTTCAGGGTGATCTCCCACCTCCATGCAGCCAGTGGCCTGTGCTCCCCACTGCCATGCTGGAGCCCCACTTATTGACAAATAAAATTTGCAGAATATTAAAATATTGTGCATATAATATTTGGCACAGAATTCCCTCAGGAGTAATAAAGTTAATCTGGATTTACATCTATAGAGATGGAACAGAATCTGACCCTATGTTTTTAATAACCATTTTTCTGGAATTTCCCCCCAAAACCTTAATATGATAAAATAACTGCTCTGCATATTTAAGCACAACAATTTGGGCCAAAGAAAAAAATCCTAGCTAGAAAGCAGATAATTTTGCTAGAAGGTGCCCAGCTCATCTTCTGAACATACTGTTTTACAGCATACAATCTGACCACAATGGACCATCATCCAACTTCAGATACACACATAGAGCTCCCCACTGATGTTAGTGGGGCCCTCTGCACATATCTGAAATTGGAATATAATTGAGTATTTTAAATTATTTTAAAAGGCTTGCTCACTATGCACAATTAATGGCTCCAAGGAGACCCACTGCTAGTTTGTGTAGATGAGTAAGGAAGCTCAAACATGTCATTTTCCTTTCTGTACTGGGATTATCAAACTATTAAGCACTATCTTCAGTGTTTACCAAGCAAGCTGCTAGTTATGCTCTCTTAAGAACAAGTGATTAGGTTTTCAAAACCACAATGACAACAGTTCTCTGGTCTAATGGCAGGAGGTCAATGCAATACGCTACCAATAGGTAAAACCCCCAGGGAGACACACTCAGGAATTGCAGTTCTCAAGTCTGAGAAAACTGAGGTGGAGACAAACTTGGCAACACACTTACTTTGCCTCCAGTATTGGCAAACACCAGAAGGTTCATAATTGTGGATAGCCTGGGTATAAGTGTCCAAGCTCTTGGCTGGTTATCTGGGGCTTCAGCCTGCAAACCTTTAGCCATATGATTAGTCCCATTGAAACAAATGGATCTGCTTTTAGGAGTAAGGACAACTCGTGAAAACAAAGCTCTCTTCTGCTCCTGTACTTAAAACAAGCCTCTTACATTGCATGCGGGGCTTGTAGCACTAGGGTGACCAGACGTCCCGATTTTATCGGGACTGTCCCGATATTTGCTTGTTTGTCCCGCGTCCCGACCAATGTTAGGTCGGGACACTGGACAAACAAGCAAAGGCTCCGGAGCCCGAAGGGCTCACGCCCTCCCCTGCCCCGACTCCGCCCCATCCTTTCCCCATTGGATCCTTCCCCAAATCCTCGCCCCCATCCCCGCCCCCTCACTGCCCCATTGTCTCCCTCCCCAAATCCCCGCCTCTTTCCAAGCATGCCATGCCCAGGAGACTCAGGGGAGTGCGGGGCCGGGGTGAGTGTGAGTCTGGCCTGGCCCCGAGCAGGCAGGACTCGGGCGCGGTACCTGGAGGGAGATTAGGGGGGCGGCCCGTGGGGCTAGGTGGCGGCTGTTCTCCCCACCTGGGCAGGGAACTCGGGAGCAGCCGTTGCTGCAGCTCCCACTGCTGCAGGGGGAGGAAGTGGCCAAGCACATGGCGCTCGGCGGCTGCGGCTTTGGTGCCCGGGCCCGAACCCCCTGAGCCCGGGCCTGCTGCGGGGCAGCGCGCACACTGCGCTCAGCCCCTGGCCAGTCGCGTCTGGGCTGGTTGCCCAGCTGGTGCAATCCCGTGGCGGAGGCATCGGCAGCCCAGTCCCGTTCGTTCCCCTGCAGGACCTGAGCGGGATGCGGGGGGCTGGGGCCTGCTGCCCCCACTCCGAGGCCGCCCGCAGGATTGCACCAGCTGGGCAGCCAGCCCAGACGCGAGTGGCCAGGGGCTGGGTATGCACAGCGTGCGTGCTGGGTCCCCACAGGAGGCCCGGGCTCGGGGGGTTCGTGGGCGCCAGAGCCGCAGCTGCCGAGCTTGGCCAGCGGCCGCTTCCTCCCCCCGCGGCAGTGGGAGCTGCAGCAGCGGCTGCTCCCAAGTCCTGCTGCCCAGGTGGGGAGAACAGCTGCTGCCTGGCCCCGCAGGCCACCCCGTACTCTCCCTCCAGATACCTCGCCTGAGTCCTGCCTGCTCGGGGCCAGGCTGGACTCACACTCACCCCGGCCCCGTGCTCCCCTGAGTCTCCCGGGCCTCCCTCCAGCGCTTGCGGAGGGAGGAGGAATCGGGGGTGGGGGATTTTTTTTTTTTGCTCTGCCGCCATTTTTTCCCCCTCTGCCCCCGCCCCGCCCCCCGATATTTGACCTGGGTGATCTGGTCACCCTATGTAGCACACACCGCCTATTAAGGCTCCCCTCAACATGTCCCTTTAGAAGAGCTGTTTTCAATTGCTTTAGAACTTTGCCAAACTATAACCATTTGGACTGAAATTCTGCATGCCTTGTATCTGCCTCAGGTTTAATGTTGTTGGAAAATTTCAGCCAAAATGATTCAGCCATTTCCAAAAATAAGGCTACGAAAAAATGTTTTGTCCATGTTAAAAAATTATTGCAACTTTTACTTAAAAATGATCTAGCATCCCCATGCTTTGAAGCAAGGACTTGAAATCTAGAAGGAGGGGGTGGCCTTTGTGTCAGAGATGAGCCTTTTGCTATCCATGTGAAAAATCCACCCAAATTTGTCCCAGTTATAAGCCCTTGGAAGAGGGGGGGAAAAATCACTGCTTGCACATGCTCAGTAGAGACTTCCGGGAGCTTATCAATTAAAATGTCCAAAGATTCTGTCCTCTATCCCCTCCCAGTTCCTAATATTACTCAGACTGCACATCATGTGCTATCCTCACAGGCAGAGAGACTGGGACAAGGAGACAGGGAGGGGATGGGAGGAGCAGATTGGAGGAGGAGCCAGGAATGGGAAAACTGGGATTTGCTGGACAAGGATACTGGGACTGGGTGTGGGAAAGACCGGGAGTCAGGGGGAAAACTGGAACTCAGAGTGTGCTCATAGGGGGAGGCTAGGATGGGCTGAACAAGGAGACTGAGGTGAGATGTCTGAGGAGCGGAGAGTTGGACTGGAACAAGGAATTAGGAGTGGAGTGTGACGTTGCAGTCTATATGGTTTTATAAAAATACGCTAATGAGTGAATATAATGCAACTGGAATGTGCTTCATGCAAAAGGTCTCTTGTAAGGTATCATTACAAAGCTTATAATCTACTGAGTATGATCATCCTATTTGTATAAATGTACCACTCTTGTATCTGAAACTAGAAATATGAAATATAACTCTGAGGGCCTATTGTAATCATGCAAAGCGTGGGCCATTATTGGTGGTTTTGAATCTTGATGACTCCTGTTAACCAGGACAATTGTCTGCAGATGGCTCTGTTTTACCTGTAAGTCTTCCTGTATAAGTGTGTGCTGGCAAGTGGGCAATGAAGTCTTACAGTGACATGTGATCATGTCACCTGAACTGGAATCCATCTTTAACCTGGTGTCTTTCCATTGAGAAGGAGCGGGTGGGAACCCAGAGAGGGACAAAGGATTCCCGCCTTATGCAAAAGATATATAAAGGGGTGGAACAGAACAAAGGGGGAGGAGCCATCATGAGGAATCCCCTAGCTACCACCTGAGCTGGAACAAGAGCTGTACCAGGGGAAAGAATTGTGCCCAGGCCTGGAAGGTGTCCAGTCTGAGGAAAGACTTACTGAAGCATCTCTGAGGGTGAGATTATCTGTATTCAGTTTGATTAGGCATAGATTTGCACGTTTTATTTTATTTTGCTTGGTAATTTACTTTGTTCTGTCAGTTACTACGTGGAACCACTTAAATCCTTAAATATTTAATAAAATCACTTTTTACTTATTAATTAACTCAGAGTATGTATTAATACCTGGGGAGCAAACAACTGTGCATCTCTCTCTATCAGTGTTATAGAGGGTGAACAATTTATGAGTTTACCCTGCACAAGCTTTATACAGGGTAAAACAGATATTTCGGTTTAGACCCCATTGGGAGTTGGGCATCTGAGTGTTAAAGACAAGAACACTTCTGTTAGCTGCTTTCAGGGAAACCTGCAGCTTTGGTGCAAGTAATTCAGACCCTGGGTCTTTGTTGCAGCAGACGGGAGCATCTGGCTCAGCAAGACAGGGTGCTGGGGCCCCGAACTGGCAGGGAAGGCAGGGGTAGAAGTAGTCTTGGCACACTGGGTGGCAGCTCCCAAGGTGGGTTCTGTGATCTAACCTGTCACATGGCGAAGAGACAGAACTGGGACAGGTTGGAAAGGATGAGACAGAAGGGGTCAAACTTGGGGGAAATGGTTGGAAGAGTCAGCGCTAACATGATACCACCTCCTCTAGGGCTTGAAATGGAACCCAGGATTCCGGAGTCTCACTGTTCCTCTGCTGTCAGCAAATATCTAGGAAATCCACTGACAATGTGTCTCATCCCCCTCTAGTGCTGGTCCACACAGAGGTTTGACAACCTACTATTATATCAGTTACTCCACTAGTTCAAGCGGCAGAGGTCTGCATGGTGGATCTATAAGTTCCAACTCTGCTGATGATGCCACATGATGGTATTTGTTTTTTCGGGTATATATTTTTTAAAAACCTAGAAAATCACACACAAACTTCGTTTAAAGAACATTAGCAAAGTTGCAAAGTCAAGCACTCAGAAGTTAGTAAATGTCAAAATTAAGGTTGCCTGAGCTCTGTCCATCCAGTGTACTCAATAAGGCAGAGGTGCTATAGAAAAAATAGTATGTGATCATGTTACTAAAGCTGTAGCATAATGCACATGTGCAAGGGAGCTGTATTAAGGTTGCATAGGCAACCTTAATTCAGGTATTTCTTAACTTTTGAGTGCTTGACTTTGCAAGCTTAATAATGGTCTTTTAAAATATGTTTGGTGTATAATACAGATCACCACCAGTGCACATAGCACTGTAAAAACACATGCATCTCTTTTGTGAGAGGCCGTAATATAACCTGAGTACAAAACTGGAAACCAGCCCCGAATCCTAATCCAGTTATTGTTCCTGGGCTTTAATCCTCACTCTGCCACTGACTTGCTATATAACCTTGGACAAGTCATGTAGGCCCAGATCCTCAAAGCTATTTAGGCACCTAATTTCTCATTTAAATGAATGGGAGTCACGTGCCTAAATTCCCGTGAGGATCTGGGCCATAATCTCTCCGAATCTCAGTTTCTCCATCTGCAAGGTAGAGACAATACAAAGAAGTGTTGGGGAGACTAGTGATTTTGCAAAGTGCTCTGAAGTTGAAGAGTGCAATATAATTGCTAAGTATGATTATTTAGGCTCTTCAAGTCCTACAATTTTATCTAATCATTTGAGAACCCCCAAAACCATCCCAACACGAATTTGGTTCCATGAGTAGGTCAGAGGATAAGAGGGGCTTTCTATTTAATCTGAACCAGTTTGCCTAGTACCTCACAGAGAACCCCATTTCCCTCAGTAGCACTTTCCCAACCAAAGTGACTCACTGAACAGCAGTAGGGGGCAGCTTTGTTTTTAATCTTAGCTGTTCTCCTGACATTCCCCTCTTTAGAAAGCACTGCTGCAACTGCATTGGCAAATATGGGAATGACACGGGAGTGGAAATATGAAAGAGTTTCTTTGTCTCATACATATCTCTGAGAGAGACGGAACATGACAAACCAACCAGTGCAATGGCTGATTGTACAAGACAGCAAGTTCTCACCAGCATAGACAACTCAGATTAATGAAAGCACAAATCAAAGTCAGCGATACATGTAATTGCAAGTTTAGCCAACTTACCATCATATAAGGGTCATCCACAATGGGATAAATGTAATCTGTTGTCTGGACCAAAGACAAACCACCATGTCTTAAAGGAATGACACAAGTGTCCATCCCAATTCCTGCAAGGACAGGAAACCATCAATCAACTGAATAATTTATTCATCCCTTCGATGACTGTAATTCTCAATAAAAGGGAATTTGTAAAACAGGCCTATGAAATACAAGCCACTGCCAAAGGAGCAACTATTATGATTTTGTTCCTTACAGGAGGTATATTGTAAACAAATGAAACAAACTAAGACAAAGAAAAACTTGAGAATGGGACAGGAAACTGAAGTGGGAAAGCTAAACATCCATGAGTTACAATCTAATGCAATTGAATAATGTATGGCAAGTTTGATTATGATGGGGGTTTCTTCTTTTTGGAAAATGTTTGCCCTGTACTATGTCATTCTGTGGAGAAACCTGGCAGGTGTACTTCAAGTCTTCTAGGTGGCTGTTCTCGGACCATCTTGCCAAAAACATTGTAACAGTAGTTTTAATCTTCAGTAATAATTTATCACAATCATCATGGCAAATCACAAAGGGACGGAGCCTTCTTGCAGATCAAGCACAGCTCAGATCAGTCTCTAGCTAGGTCCTTAAGACAGTCTTGCTGGATGTTCAGTCTAAATCTGTTATTGGCAGTCTTACTGTGCCACCGAAGCTTTTGGTACCCACATGATCACCGATTGTGTAGCAACATTCCTTGGTAAACAAGCTTTGTAATCCATTGATCTTCCATCCTAATAAATCCATACCAAGAAAGATGCTGAAACTAAACCACTCTGATGGAAGTGATTGGCTATATAGCCTCAATATATATTCTCCCCATTTGGGGGGGGGGGGGAGTGAAATGTGCTACAGTCCACATGTGCTACAGCCCTCATTCTGCAAGCTGGTTCATGCACATGGACCCCCTGTAATTGTGTGAAGTTCTACTGATCTCAGTGGGGTTTCACAGGTGCAAAAGATTCTGCCATACATAAGAGCTCAGAGGATTAGGGCCTGAGTGCCTAAATCTGCAATCTCTTACTCACGGAAGTATTCTGAACTGCATTTGGGACTACTCTGAGTGAGTCCTAACTACTTGTGGGAGTAGGGCCCAATTCTGAAAAATCCTATTATTGGTATTTTCCTTCCTAACAGCATCTCAGAAGTACCATCCATACACACAGATAAGGAAGTCACTGGCCTTCTTTTAAAGCACAACACATCAGAAGAAATACTGCCAAATGCATTTCTTGATGCATTTGTTAAAGGGATATTCATCTTAAAGCACATTTTTAAAAGACTTAGTAAGTCTATTAATAAACACAGGTGAGAAAACTAAGTTTTGAAAATTCCTTCCAGCTTTTAACTTATTTTCCCTCCCCCCATTTATTGTTGCCCATTCACAAGGCTAAACAATAAAAAATAAACTAGCAGTTTCATTGTTGTTTGGAGCCAGTTTTGCTTTCTAGCTCTCACGGAACAATACTGGGTTGAAGAAGTGCAGAGAACTAATTAAATCCAATTAAACGAGTGCCTTTTTTTTTTTTAAACGCATGAAAACATTTCTATTATTTAAACAAAGGCGACACACAAACATTAAATTTTGGGCCAGAATAAGATCAGTGTCCCTTATCATCGGCCCTCTTAAATTCAATTGCCACTGAGCCTCACACACAATTAATTCATAGATATATTTCATACAAAGATTGCCCTTGTTTAAGTGGGAACATTGGCTTTCTACTGATTTTCACTGATTTTGCCCTCTTTGGGAAAACCGTGTTGTTACCTGTTAGTCTAATAAGGGTTATCTAGTCACATTAAAATTGTTTAAAGTGAGCTCACTGTATGCCAGATTAAATAACAGTAAAATATTTTCAAAAACGAACAACTAAGTTGGTACACCTGAAGTGAAAGAATTTCTAAAATTTAGCCTGTGGAAAAGAGATTAAATACACAGGGCTAAATAAACAGATGAACTGAATTAAAAAGCTGTCATTAAACATTTTGTCTTGACTAATTTATCTATATCAATATTAGGTACTGTAGCTGGTATCAAAATACCCACATGCACCCTGTTCCCTGTGAAGGTTGCTTCTGCAGGTTACTTTTCTGTTCTCCTTGCATCACTATGCAAATACCAAAGAGAAAGCAAATCTGGCAAGAGCCATATAGGTCTTGTAGAGACAGCCTTTCCCATAAAACCTCTACAGGGAGAACAGAAAAGTTATAAAGAACATGACACAATGAGAGGACTGAAAGACTGATTTCCCCCCCCCCCCTTCCCTTTTGGCTCACAACAGTGGATTCAATTTAGAAATGAAGGGAGGCTGGACTTGGGAGCTGGATAATTATTTACAATCAATTCTCAGTTTCACTTTAAGTCAGAAAATAAACTGTTCAGTATTTTAGGGGAAAACCCCAAAACTATATAGATAATTCTGAAACAGTACTATGACCATTTTTCATTCACTGAGGAAATACTAAAATGGATACATTTGTTTTTAGAAATCAATTGTTACTATTTTGGTTACTGAACTTCCACATAATTCATGTACAGACTCTATTAGTGAAAAAGACTATTGTTCTTCTTATAGTATAAGAACTCTCTCTCTCTACGTTTAGGGTCATTTCATAGCTCCTTTTTTCTCCTCCATAGTTAAGTGCTTTGCAGATAGGATATTAATAATTGCAGTACAAAATTATTATTCTTGTACAGCAAGATGACAACTGCAGGTTTATCCTTCACATTTCTGGACACAATCCCTATCTTGTTAATGTATATGGATCGGACAACAGCTTAATTTTAAAATAAATTAGCAAGCTAATAAATTAATAGGCTAACAGCTAACTTGATCTACTGTTTATGAAACAGGGAACCAGCAGTATCACTTGTTACTAGAGAAACAAACACTCACCCAACCTGGGCATAACTGCTCCCAGAAACTGTTCATCTTCTTGAAAATGATTTTCTTGTAGGGACTCAAGCAGTTTCTGTAAAACATCCTGAGGCACTTTACAGCCTGTGCCTTTAAGTTCAGTGAATCGAGTCAGACGGAAGCTCTTGTCCAGTTCGTAAGTTTCTGGGTTAAAGGACTCCCGAACAGACATGGTTCTGAGTGCTACCTTCCCCCCCACCTTGAGCAAACGTATCTGTTGGTTTCTCTGCTGATCAACCTAGTTAGAAAAATTGGGAACATTAGAAAATTCTTAGAACCTACAAGACAACAAGTTAGTGTATGTACTGTAAATAATATATATCAAAATATTAATGTAGAGGTTTTTGGGAGGGATCTTTTTGCTGTCTTTTCCTCTCTTTTTTTTTTAAAAGAAGAAAAGTAAAGCACAGCATTGAGCAGACATCATCTGTTACAATAGGAGGGCATATCCCACAAGATAAGTTTCTTGAGGCTACAAAGGAATGGTTCCTCTTCCATCTTCTGACATTTAAACTATAACACTGTCAGGCCAGGCAGAGGAGTGATATGACTTTTCCCCTAGTTATGCCACACGAGTGTTTAATTAAAAAAAAAAAAGTCCACAGACCTCACTTAACAGATATATATATAAATAAGTGTTACAGTTTTAGTTAGTGGGAACAAACCCCAAGAGGAGAGTTAGGCCTTGATCCTGCAACATGCTCAGGCTCGGGGTCTTTGTACACAATGGAACTTCATCAGCAAAACTTGTGTCGTTTGGGGTGTTTAAAGAAACACACACACTCTCTCTCTCTCTCTCCAAACAGCAAAAGTTTTACCGATGAAAAGCACCCGTGTGAACAGCGCTTTGTCATCAGGAGATAAAGCTTCTGACACTTGTTGGGGGAAGTTTTTGTCGGTGGGAGAGCTCTCTCCTGCCGACAAACAGCAGCTACACTGCGCACCTTTTAGCGGCAAGGCGTCGCTAAAAGGTGCGTAGTGTAGACAAAGCTTACGCTCATTGCAAGAGCAGAACCTTAGGCAATAGCCTCTTTATTTCATATGACACCTTTCAAACAATGGGGCAAGCTCAGTTCTGGTTTAAGAGGGCACAACTCATTTGGAGTCAACAGAAATACACCTGTTCACACCAGTGGTATATTTTCCCTAGGAGACCTATATGCTAGTAATATAAAGCATTAAGAAAGGAAAACATTTAATTAGGATATTTCTGCTAAAAGCATATTTTATGATGTTCATACACTAAAGCTGTTCAAAAGAAACAGAGTTCATGCCTCTCAGGACTTTTTTTGGAACTGAACATACTTAATCAGAGTAAACCTCCCATTAGAAAGTTAATGTAAAAAGACACGGATGAAATTCATTTAATAAAATTCTTAACAATGCATGTCTAATTTTAAACTCTTTTTCCACTGAGTCAGACATACAGCACACTCCAAAACTAATAAGAGGCCTAACTGAAGCGTTTAACTTCTAAACAGGAATGGTGGTGATATGGTGCAATTTGTCTTCCTTGGAGAAAAAGCTTTTCTGGAATTATTTAAAGTGACCTACATACAGTAGTGTCTTAGAAAGCAAATGTCATGCCTATCAAAAGGGTTCAACATGCAGCACTCACTGACCGCTGATCATGTTGATACTGGGTTAAGCTGGGTATGTTTGATACCATTTAAAAAAAAATAATCTACAGCCGTATGCAACTAGATCCCCCAGTATACTGCTTATAAACAGGCTGCCTCCTAACAAGTTCTACAAACTCTCAGAGATGTTATTTTATTGACTATGGTATAGAATGGCAATTCAAGTTTTAAAGTCCCTGAAAAATGTCTGATTAGGAACTGAACTCCGCTTTACAGTGTTTTCCCTCCTTTCCTGGGAGACGTGTCACTTATTTAAAACAAATCTTCAAAAGCCCAAGCTTGGGCAGTAATCCAAGCGCTCATTACAAGAACGTGTCTTGGGTGAGCAATGCATCTGGTTTGTAACTTTTATCTTCAATGCAAGGCAATAAGCACTAGAATCAGAGAAGATACTAACTAGAAAACAACCTGTGGAGAGAAGTAAGAGAAAAAAGTGGCTTTTAATGGAAAGATATTTTTGAACTCAGGCTACTTATTTCCAGAAAAACTGTAAAAAAATTGTGTTTTCCAAGTGGGGAAACATTTCCCTTCACTTACCCAAACACTGGTGTATTCTTAGCACCCCCTATCCACTTGTATAGGAAAGGATTTAGAGGCCAAAGACAACAAGCAGAACTTTTTGCATAGTCTTGAGTACTAATACACGCACTTAAATATATTCCCTGATTTTAAAAGTAAATGTTGTACTAGACAAGTGACAGTTACTTAGTTAAAAACCTCAATAGGGAAAGGAGCACAAAAGGCTTCTTGGTGAAGATCTGAATGTGCTGCATGCAATAATTTCATACACTACCATGGAAGCAACCTTGCAAGATCCAATTTCATGTGACTTTTGGCACCCTGCATAAACATGCATTTCTAGCATCCAGTCTATTTGCAAAATAAACAACCCTCCCCATTAGAATAAATCACCCCCATACTCCAGATGTTTGTTACTTTAAAACAATGACAAATATTAGAAGATATAATTTAACCCTTGCTGCTCTACAACCCTGACCATAAATAAAAATGTACGTTGGAGGGTGGCGAGGAAAAAAATGACTGCGGAACAGGACCAGATACCTACCCAAAATAAACCCAAGGACAGGGAATAGCAACACAAGTGAGGTGCATCTACAAGGCAAAGAACTGCACCGAGCATTTCTCCATGGAGTGTAGCGCAGAAGGCTGCGGAGAGACATGGCTCTGGGACACCTTAAATTTCAAGCTGCTGCCTTTAAAGGCAAGCAAGGGCCTCTACTGCTGCTCTTTGTGCAGCCGTGTGGGAGCCTGGCTGGCTGTGCACAGGAAAGAACCGTGCACACAACAATCCTCTTCTACCCCCCGCAAAGAAGGCTCCTACAAACAAATCTTTGCGGGGGGGGGGGGGAGAATGATCCCCCTTACACACGAGATTATTAGCAGCAAAAAGTGCGGGGGGAGGCAGGTAAAATGTCAGCAGAAGCAGAGTTAACCCTTCGCTGGAAGCAGAGATGCAGGGGCAGCGTTTAAAGGCGAAGAGCCGCTGCCGCCCCCCATTGCCGCCGAAGCCCCGGGGAGGGCGGGGAGGGGATGGAACGTTCCCCGGGAGCGGCGCGCGCCAGACTCCCCGGCCAGGGGACTCCGCGGCGCGGGGCCCCAGCAGCAGCAAAAATGTCGGCGGGTGAAAAATTTAACCCATCGCCTGCCGGCCTCGCCGCCGGGAGTTTTTTAAAGCGGCCCCGGCGGCGCCTCGCATCCCCTTCCCCCGCCCCCCCGCGGCCGGGCTCAGGGGCTGGGGCCAGGCATGCCCCGTGCGCCCCGGCCGGCCGCCGCAGCGCGGGGAGGCCGCCACCCCGTGCAGGGCCGGGTGTTTAACGGCGGAGGCGGATTCCCCTTTAAATCTCCCCGCTTGCCCCCCCCCCTCCCCAGGTCTCCCTCTTACCGGCTCGCTCCTCGCCCTCCCTCCGCCTCCTCCCGCGAACGGGACTCCCAACCCAGTCCCACAATGCACCGGGCGCGCCGGGCTCCCTCAGCGCCGCCTGAATGGAAATGCCGCCGCCGCCGCCGCCGGGCGGGGAGGATGACCCCCCCCGTCACTATCCCCCTCCCGGCTCCGCGCCGCACGGGCCGGGGGTTAACCCCCTCTGCGCCCGCGCGCGCACACACACCCCGGGCCCAACCCCCCCCCTCCACGGGCTCCGCGGGGCACGAGTCAGGGGCTTAACCCCTCCCCCACACATACCACCCCCCACTGGGAACTGCCCCCCCCCCACGGGCTCCGCGCGGCACGAGTCGGGGGGGTTAACCCCTCCCCCCCACACACTGCCCCCCCACCACGGGCTCCGCGCGGCACGGGGGTTAATCCCCTCCCCCCACACACAGTGCCCCCCCCCCCACAGCGGGCTCCGCGCGGCACGAGTCAGGGAGTTACCCCCTGCCCCCCCCCCCCAACGGTCTCAGCGCAGCACGGGCTGGGGGCTAACCCCCCTGCCTCCCCCACGGGCTCCACGCGGCACGAGTCGGGGGGGGGTAACGCCCGCTCCCCCCACAGGGCTCCCTCTGCTCCCCCTCCCCCACACACTGTTCCGCGCCGCACGCGGGTTAACCCCCCGCCCCACACCGCCCCCTATCGGGCCCTGCCCCCCCCCCCGGGCTCCGCGACGCACTGGGGCCAGAGGCCTTTAACGGCAGCTACCTCCCTTTAAGGGGAGGGAAGAGCAGAGAGGAGCCGAGACTCAGTGCGCTAGAGCGGGAAGGAGCCCGCAACGAGGGAGGCCTCTAAACCCCGACGGGAACGGGGGTGCAACCCCCCGGGGATCCCCGGCCCTGCAACCCGCTAAGGAAATTGGGGTGCAACCCCCGGGGATCCTCGGCCCTGCAACCCGCTAAGGAAATTGGGGTGCAACCCCCGGGGATCCTCGGCCCTGCAACCCGCTAAGGAAATTGGGGTGCAGCCCCCCGGGGATCCCCGGCCCTGCAACCCGCTAAGGAAATTGGGGTGCAACCCCCGGGGATCCTCGGCCCTGCAACCCGCTAAGGAAATTGGGGTGCAGCCCCCCGGGGATCCCCGGCCCTGCAATCCCGAAGGGGAATTGGGGTGCAACCCCCTGAGGATCCCCGGGCCCTGCAACGCCGTAGGAGAACGGGTGGATGTAACCCCTGCGGTGGGGAGAATTGTAAACTTCACTGGTTTTCTCACGTCTAGTTGTGGGGAGTGGAGTGTTCACTATTCCCTAACTTCAGCCATGCACGCGGCGGGGGATTGAAATGCAAACTTCTGTGGGCCTCCTGTGTGAAGCTGGGAGAGTGGGGAATCCTAAGCATGCAGGGAGGCTGAGTATGCAAACTGCGCTGTGTTTTGCATGCTCTTTAGTGAATTATTGGAAAGATTTGTAGCACGGTTTTGAGATCGCTCTCTGTCTGAACTACTTCAGTTTCAAAGTATGCTCTTCTTTTTCGGGAGAGAACAGTATCATTCACCCTTAGGGCGTCAATCGCTTTGTAAAAAAAATCTTTAGTTCATACTAACACATAGGGCTTGAAAAAAATCCAAGTAGGTTTTCCTTGGAAAATGCCATTAACGTCTACAGAATTTAAGCTTTCATTTGAAAAACGAACACCACACAACTAGCTCCTACCGTGCCCAAATAATCCGATATGGAGGGTCACTAGTGCTGTGCTGCCTTCCTATGGGCTTGTGTCTACACAGGGAAACAGACCAACATAATTACACCACTTTTACTACCTGTGTGGGCACTCTTTTCCAGTACCTGTTCCAGTTTAGCTTATACCACTTACAGTGTGACAAATCTGCAGGGAGACAGCTCTAGGGTTACAGTTAGGAGCAGGGTGTCTTGGATGTGCTGCCCACCCATTTGAGCAGGGAGCCTTTTGGAGGTGTGTCACTAGCTGGCGCATGGGTTCTACTACTCCAAAAGAGGTCTCTGCATAGCGGGGGAGGCAGTTGATGGTACTACTCCATTAGTGCGGGTTGGCTCCTGCTGCCACCAAGCAGAGGGTTTCGGCTCGAGTGGAGGCTGGTCCTCACACCACTTAGGGTTTACAGTTTTGGTTGGATGTATTCGTGGAGGTTCATCACATGGCATAACCTTTAATTAAACAATCTTTAGTTTTTGGAGCCTCCAGGACAACCCTGGCAGGTTGGCAACCCTAACACCACTCCAGCAGAGGGTTTTGCAGGATATGAATGTGGACTCCCCATATGGAACCACCTCTGCTGGCCTGGTAGGAAGCCTGCCCACCCAAGAGCCCTCTGTATGGTGGGGTAGTGTTGGCAGGGGACCTGTTACTGCTGGTCTTCAAGATTAGGGTGACCAGACAGCAAGTATGAAAAATCGGGACAGGGGGTGGGGGGTAATAGGAGCCTATAGAAGAAAACAACCCAAAAATCAGGACTGTCCCTATAAAATTGGGACATCTGGTTACCCTATTCAGGATGGATGTGGCTTCACTGCTCTTCAGCTGCTTCTTCCTGTTTTAGGACAGGGTGGGGGTTAGTCCAGGAGAAGAGAAACGTCAGCCCTTACTTCTCACCCCAGAAGAGGACTGTGTATTTGGGGGCTAACACAAATTGATTGGAGGACTCTCCAGGTGGTAACTAATTTGGTATGGGGGGTGGCGAGGCAGCAGTAATTGGAAGTCCAGGGTCTTGAGCAGGGGTAGGCAACCTCTGGCACGCGTGCTGAAGGCGGCACGCGAGCTGATTTTCAGTGGCACTCACACTGCCCGGGGCCTGGCCACCAGTCCGAGGGGCTCTGCATTTTAATTTAATTTTAAATGAAGCTTCTTAAACATTTTAAAAACCTTATTTACTTTACATACAACAATAGTTTAGTTATATATTATAGACATAGAAAAAGACCTTCTAAAAAGGTTAAAATGTATTACTGGCACGCAAAACCTTAAATCAGAGTGAATAAATGAAGACTCAGCACACCACTTCTGAATGGTTGCCGACCCCTGCTCTTGAGGCCCAAGCAGTGGATTGACCATCAGGAGACAGAGGGTAAGGGAGTGTAGCTTGGGAGGTGCATGACTCTGCATGGTTATATTTCAGCCTGATGATAAGGCTTAGTTCTTGATCTAATACGTATCAGGAACATTTTTTTCAAGCTCTCTATATAGGGAAAATATAGGAATATTTCGGTTAAAAATCATTGCTTAAAAATAAGTCATTATCTCTGCTGCAAATAATACATTAGATTATTAACATCAATAGAAAATTTAAAAATATTACTTTCAACCCTTTACATTTGTTCACATTTTACATTTTTCATGTGGACTGTGATAGACTAGAGTCAGTTTCAGGTGTTTACAGTAACTTTTTGGCTTTCATGTGGTTTGCGTGGGCTGGTCCCATGCGGCAGTGTTTCGATTGCAAATACTGCAAGAGCGTGTTTAAGTACAAATCTGAAAAATAAAAATGGTGTTTGGTGTCTCAACAGGTACTTTAATACCACCTTTGACCATGTCTGCATTGGGGGGGAAGTTTGTATTATTAACATGTTAAAATCCTAGTGTAGACAATGGAAGTTGGGGTTTTAGTACGTTAAGTAGTAGAGGTAAACCTCAGGAAGAAACCTAAAGTTTATCTCATCCAGATAACATACTAAAACTATAATTTGCTTGTCTACACTAGGATTACAAGATATTAAAAAAAATCTTTGAAATCTATGTTCCTAGCTAAAGCAAGGCTTGAGAGGTTAGTTTCACTGAGCACTCAGAAAGACTCAGTCCATCCCCAAGTGTTTAACTGCTTTTGGCTGTGTCTACACTAGGAAATTTAGATGATGCTTAAGTTTAGGGTCTGAACCTACAAGCCTTACTGGGTTTGCCAACAGTATGATAAGAGGTGTTGTTTTAAAATGTATTAGATAACATGTAGGGCTGGTTGAAAATGGAATTCCTGTCCCATGGGAAAGTACAATATTTCAACCTTTTGTTTCATCTCCAACTGAGACAGAGAGTAGAAATCTTGGAGTTTTTCATGAAACAAAATAATCTGAAATATTTCGGCTTTAGGAAAATGTTTGTTTTGATTTGGTAAAAATGTTTCAACTTTATCATTTTGATTTTTATGTTATATTCAATAATGCACTGTAAAAGTTTAAACAATTTTGTCAGAACAAAATGTTTTGTTAATTTCCCATAGAAAATTTCAATGAAATCAATATGTTAACAGCAAAATGTTTTGATTTTGTCGAATCAGCATTTTCTGATGGAAAAGCCATCCAGTTCTAACGTTTTAAAATCCTAGCATAGACTGTGCAAGTTGTATTTTAACACATTAGCATGTTGTAGCCTAGGCTTCCCCTGACCGCACGGTTCACTTTGACCAGCTAATGCATGTTAAAATATTACTTGCCCTGTTGAATGTGTTTTGAAAATACACTCTTTATACCTGGTGTAGACATGCTCACTGAACTAGTATTCGGTGGAACTTCTTGCTTCAGCAATAGTTGTGGGATTTTAGGGTATGTTTTAGCCCAAATGTAGGATTGGGCTCTTCATGCATCTGAAATGAAATTATGTGACCATAAGGTTCTCAGATACTGTGGTGATCACCCTGGTATAAGAACCTGGATAGAATAGATCAATAGAATATCATGCTGTATATTTTTTAAAGATTTCTTTGATGGGTTATTACGAATCAAACATTTCTTCTGTTACTGGCTTTTTTCCCTCGGTGGCAGTATAAAACTCTATCACCATTTATAAGAGTGCCTCCCTCCAATCCCTTGCCACCAGCTATTTTAATTAACAAAATCAAAGTTTGGGCGCTCCCACTCCTTGACAATATCTCCAACGTACTTGCCCTAAGCCAAAAAGTGAGTCAGTGCAAGACCCAGGAGTTCTTGCTGCCACTTTTAAGGCAGTCTTGCTGTCATCTCTCTTTTTAAAAGAGCTCTTGTGTGTAAATTTGAAAAATCTATTAAAAAAACAAAAGACCTATAAGGAACATAGATGACATTCTGTCTAGTTCAGGGAGCACACACAAACCTCTCTGTGCCCCTTATGTCCCACTTAATACAGGACCTACATGAGGTGTAAGGCTTGTTATGGCCCTCTGGACTGGAATGTATTTCACCCAGTAACTGTTCAGGGAGTCTACTGTCATTGCAGCCTCAAGTCGCTGGATGCCCGCCCCAAATAAATCAGTAGGGTTGTGCAGTTGTAACAGATGGCAGAATTTGGCCCACATTGTATGTTCTCTTGACATGTTTCAGACACATCATGTTTTATTAAGATAATAGGCCTGATTCTCCTCTCATATCAGTGTAAAATCAGACGTAACTCCAATAGGGTTATGCTGATATAAGCGAGAAGAGAATGACGCCTACCAAGTACAGCAATAGCTAAGGGGAATGGAGAGTAGGGGGAATTGCAACTGTTCAAACTAAATACATTAAAACAGGCACCAAGCTGAAACATTACAAATGCAGAGTCTCATTCCAGGGCATGTGCTGTTAACATGTTTCCAAAAATGAATCTGACCTCTTGGAATCTAAAACAATAAAAAGGGCCCAGATTTCGGTCTTTTTCATTTGATTGTATAACGCAGAAATGGTTCTGATTTTTTTTAATTGATTTCATTTCCAAGAAAAGAAAACCACATTAATAAAAACAGCCAAGATGCTTCAGCTTAAAACTTGTCTGGCTGCACATGCCTGGTAAGTTTTCTTCACAAATATGAATATTTTGTTTTTATGGATAGCATAGGACCCAATTTTGTAATTACAGAATAGATCAGAAAGGCTGTTAGCATATTGTAATGTGCAATTAAGTACCTAATTAAATAATTAGGTGGTGGAATCTCCTTCCTCAGAGGTTTTTAAGGTCAGGCTTAACAAAACCCTGGCTGGGATGATTTAGTTGGGGATTGGTCCTGCTTTGAGCAGGGGGTTGGACTAGATGACTTCTTGAGGTCCCTTACAATGGATTAGAATTAGAATTCTCTGATTCTACCATAATTGCCTGCTAAATCAAAGAGTGTCTTTTGTGGGACTGTCTTTGAAAAAGTCCGGTCTAAAAATAAATAGAAACAGAGGAAAATAAATTGTTGCTTTTCTGTTTTTATTTGATCTTTAATTTGTGAGGGAATGTCATGCTCCTGGGCCCAGTCCTGCAAGATGCTGAGCAACTGACATCGTTGCGAGTTGGACAACATAAGAACGGCCATACTGGGTCAGACCAAAAGTCCATCTAGCCCAGTATCTGTCTACCGACAGTGGCCAATGCCAGGTGCCCCAGAGGGAGTGAACCTAACAGGCAATGATCAAGTGATCTCTCTCCTGCCATCCATCTCCATTCTCTGACAAACAGAGGCTAGGGACACCATTCCTTACCCATCCTGGCTAATAGCCATTTATGGACTTAACCACCTTGAATTTATCCAGTTCTCTTTTAAACGCTGTTATAGTCCTAGCCTTCACAACCTCCTCAGGTAAGGAGTTCCACAAGTTGACTGTGCGCTGCGTGAAGAAGAACTTCCTTTTATTTGTTTTAAACCTGCTGCCTATTAATTTCATTTGGTGACCCCTAGTTCTTGTATTATGGGAATAAGTAAATAACTTTTCCTTTTCCACTTTCTCCACATCACTCATGATTTTATATACCTCTATCATATCCCCCCTTAGTCTCCTCTTTTCCAAGCTGAAGAGTCCTAGCCTCTTTAATCTTTCCTCATATGGGACCCTCTCCATCTTGCAGGACTGGGCCCAGTCTTGCATCCGAAGAAGTGGGTATTCACCCACGAAAGCTCATGCTGCAAAACGTCTGTTAGTCTATAAGGTGCCACAGGATTCTTTGCTGCTTCTCCAAACCCCTAATCATTTTAGTTGCCCTTTTCTGAACCTTTTCTAGTGCCAGTATATCTTTTTTGAGGTGAGGAGACCACATCTGTACGCAGTATTCAAGATGTGGGCGTACCATCATTTATATAAGGGCAATAATATATTCTCAGTCTTATTCTCTATCCCATTTTTAATGATTCCTAACATCCTGTTTGCTTTTTTGACCGCCTCTGCACACTGCGTGGACATCTTCAGAGAACTGTCCACAATGACTCCAAGATCTTTTTCCTGATTAGTTGTAGCTAAATTAGCCCCCATCGTATTGTATGTATAGTTGGGGTTATTTTTTCCAATGAGCATTACTTTACATTTATCCACATTAAATTTCATTTGCCATTTTGTTGCCCAATCACTTAGTTTTGTGAGATCTTTTTGAAGTTTTTCACAGTCTGCTTTGGTCCTAACTATCTTGAGCAGTTTAGTATCATCTGCAAACTTTGCCACCTCACTGTTTACCCCTTTCTCCAGATCATTTATGAATAAATTGAATAGGATTGGTTCTAGGACTGACCCTAAAAGGTCAGGTGCTCAACAATTTATAGGATGAGCCCCCATGAAAGAACAGGACTAATAACATATAGCTTCTTTGCAAACTTCCCTATATAGATCTGTTAATGTACTTCAAGTTCTTCAGCTGTTCCAGTCCTAAGCCTCTGCTGAGTGGAGATTGTCTGTTTGCATGAAGGTTTTTATGATGTGGACAAATGGGGACTAGGATGAGCAACCTCCTAATCACTTTTGACCTAGATTTTTAGAAGATGGTTTGATCTATGGCAAGGGCCAGTAGGAGATCAGGTGATGTTTTGTGCAAATTGAGCCAGTGTGATTGTACCTGTTTTTATAAACTATGTACGTGTACCTAACGGTTTTGATAGCAATTTTAATTAAGTCTAAAAAAATCAAAGTGTCTTCATAGGTGACAAGCTAGTTCTCTTAACCAGTGGTCCTCAAACTTTTTGCCATCACACTATTGCCAACCCACAGTATTAAAAAATCATGAGTCAAGCGCCCAGAGAAAGTAATGAGATTAAAAGAAATAACTCATGATTTAAAGTCAAATAATACATTGTGGGTTCTTTTTCTTTGCCTTCTGATTTGAGTCTTTAGCGGTACTCAAATCTTCGAGCTTTTCTCCACAAGCAGGAGGGTTAGAAACATACTTTGGAAGAAAGAAAGCTGAGATTCTCAGTTTGTTCCATAAGGGTGCTGGCTTCAATCTGGTCCCAGGTCAGGGGGACTGGCAATGAAATATGGGGCCTTGACTCCTAGACCCCTTACCCACAACTCTGGGAGCTGGGCTTTAAGCCAAACACCAAATATCACAAGAGTTGTGATAAACTTCCTTCCTTCTCCACCACTCCTCTGGGTTTACCCTTCCCACAGGATCAGGATCCCAGGGTTTCCACTTTGCTTTCTCCCCACCAGGTTTCCTCCTCGCTTCACTAGCCCCAGAAAGTGACTGCAGACCACCACAAGAGAGCCTTCTTCTGCTTTCACTTCCTGGCTTTATACAAGCCCCCAGCTACTCCTGCCCAGATGGACTCCATCTTGAATTAGAGCTTGACAGTCAAGCCTAAGTCTCCCCCCAGTACACTGCACCTGGGGAATTAACCCCTTCTGAGCCACCTGAACTCCTTCAAGGGTGAAATGGGGTGAACACCCCATCACAATTAGATGAGATGCGTGCTCTCTATACAGGTTTTGGAGGAGTTTCCACTTGCAATTTCCCTGAATTTTCCCACCAGGGATGAATTTGTAAAATCTCCCCCTCCTAAAGTCATAGATCTCAAGGTAACTGCAGAGGGCAGGGACAGCCGCATGGGGACGAGCGCTGTTACACTGTTCCCTGGGCTCCTTCTTCTTCTGGGGATGACAGCGCAGCAATACAGTACACTTAGGCTGCTAGGCAGCACAGTGATTCCTGAATCTAACATTAAAAAACCAGTAGGAGAACACGTCAATCTCCCTGGTCACTCAATAACAGACCTAACAGTGGCAATTCTTCAACCAAAAAACTTCAAAAACAGACTCCAACATGAAACTGCAGAACTGGAATTAATTTGCAAACTGGACACCATCAAATTAGGCCTGAATAAAGACTGGGAGTGGTTGGGTCATTACAAAACCTAAACCTAATTTTCCCCCACACTAATTTCCCCCTACTGCTACTCACACCTTCTTGTCGATTGTTTGAAATGGGCCACTCTCATTATCACTGCCAAAGTGATTTTTCCTCCCTTGGTATCCTACTGTAATTGAATTGTCTCATTAGACTGACCTCACACTTGGTAAGGCAAATCACATCTTTTCATGTGCTTTGTATTTATACCTGCTACTGTATTTTCACTCCAAGCATCTGATGAAGTGGGTTCTAGCCCATGAAAGCTTATGCCCAAATAAATGTGTTAGTCTCTAAGGTGCCACAAGGACTCCTCATTGTTTCAGTCAGTTCAGGCTTTCTCTAACAATGGGGTCTGTAGTGTGGCTGGTGAGGCCTGAAACTATTGTGTTATGACTATATATACAACCTTGAAAAGCACATCAATGCATGGGATTTCTTTCAGATTCTCTACATACTTGTTCCAACTAATGTTTTTCTCCCACTACATTCTCAGCAGGTCTGCAAGGACTGAGTGTAGAGGACTGGCCTCTTATAGGGGGCACATGCCAGGAAATGCAACTGGTTGGTGCAGTCAGAGTGGTCTCCGACCAAGTTAAAGATTTGGTTTGCTAGAACCTCTTGTGTTGCTTCTCTGCAGAGAAGCTTAGCTGCAGACGGTGAAATAGGGAGAAGCTGAGGACTATGGTAATAAGGATTGAGATAGTGCAGACCTTAGCTGCTGATTGTGGAACCTGGAATAGTGGGTGGGCTTAGTTTCCCATACCCACCACTTGATTGGGAAGACTGCCTGGGAGGGCACCCAGCCAGTGGGTCTAGTAAGACTTTGTTCCCCTGGAAGGGGAAACCTGTCTGGTGATCTGGATGGAGGCCCAAGCCATGAGGAGAAGTCACTGTGACTCCGAGAGAGCAAGATGGACTGTGGTCCAAGGGAAGGGGGCATCACACTGGGCAGAACTGATCCCCAGATGCAGCTATGAGGACATAGGCACAGGAACTAGGGACATGGGGGGGGGGGGTGCTGCACCACCCCAAGGTTTTATGTGGGGCTCCGCTCCTGGCCTGCACACGGGGTCAGGGCTGCTGGCCCCGCACCCAGGCTCTGCTTCTGGCCCCACACACAGGGTCCCAGCCTCGCACCCAGGACTTCACTTCTGGCCCTTCCCCGCAGCGTCCTGGCTGCTGGCCCCACAGCTGGGGCTCTGCTGCTGGCCCTACACTCGGCACTCCAGTGCTGGCCCTGTGCCAGCCCCCAGCTGTGGCCCCAGCCTCAGCCCCATTATACCTGTCTGGTCTCCGCCCCCCCAGACATGACCCTGCTTGAGGGGGGCACAGATGGGGCAAGGGGGCTGGCTTTCAGCACCCCCACGATCAGGGTGGATAAAAAGCAATTATTTAAAAAAATGAAAAAAATCGGATTTTTTTATTTAAATCGGATTTTTTTGATAAAATGTTTTTTGAGGAAAACACCTATCTAAAGATAGTTTTAATTAAGAAACATTATAACTCAAAGAGCTCTCATCATGGAATAGGGGTTATAAATTCTAATTCTATAGTATGAGACAATATATTCACGTAATGTTTAAGAAAAGTTTTGTAAATGTGTTCCAATAGTTCATGGATTACGGACCCAATCTTATGGAGTTCCAGGGGCTTCTGTATAGATTATTTAGGTTAATCTTTCTATCTACCCAATGGCACTCAGTGCTCCGTCTAGAAGATACCATCAAAGATGCTTAGTTTTGCAGTTCTCAAACTGTGGATTTGTGTCTCCACAGATAACATGCTTGTTAACAGCAAAAATGTGTTTAAATAAATAATATATACAGGTGAGAAATAACAGACCTCAACCCTATTGTCCCTCTGCAAATTTGTGTACACAGAGTCAATCCCTTACCTCTCTCTAAAAGTGAAAAGTTTCAGAAAGTTCAATGAATAGAAGATTGTTGGGTGCGGAATAGATCTGGACAAGGAGGAGAAGTCTGGAGATAAACGTGAGAAGGGAGGGACAGGCAGTAGAAACAAAAGTGAAACTATTTGAGCAGCATATTCCAGAAGCCTTGAGGTCTTTCTGAGTGTAGCCTTCATTGATTTGAGATCTACCATTCCATTCTCTCACTAGGAGGGAAAACCTATAATGGCAGCAGGCCGTAAAAGAGACCCAGTTTGGGAATAAGAAACATTCAAGAAATATATGTTTGCTGATGATGTTTTAAAGAAAGTCACACCAGTGAACTGGTGGAAGTCACTTAAGCACTTGGATTCAGAGACTGTTGAAGTGATAATCTCACTTTTACCAGCCGTAGTTTCTTCTGTCGGTGTAGAAAGAATATTTTCTTCCTTTGGATTAATTCATTCCAAAATGAGAAACTGTTTGGGACCTGAAAAAGCAGGAAAGCTTTTCTTTCCCAGATTATGAACAAACAGGAAAATGAAGGTGAAGACAACTGAGTTAGCTGCAGAAGCCAATATTTTAAGTTTCTCATGTTGACCTGACTGACATAGTCATTTTAATTTTTGTGGTTTTAAAAAAATATTTAATTTAACTATTTGAGTTAAAAACAATTTTAACAAAAACAAACCTGATTTAAAAAAAACTTGAATGTTTAACTAAATTCAAAAATTCATATGCTTGTTTTGTTAAAATATTATATGTTTGCTGTTGAAGAAAAAAATCCAGAATATATAACGTTGTTTTAGTTAAATAAAACAATTTAAATGTCTGTCTGGTGATGTTCTCCTCCTAATACAACATGGCAAGAAAATCCTCCAAATATTAATGATTAACCTGTTGAATTGGAGATAGTTCACCTCCAAATGACTTCATAAATATCTGCTTCAATTACCTTTGGTAAATGAAATAAGCAAACAGTCATTCATTTTCTGATATAGCTGTAAAACTAATCTGAAAAGTTTTCAAAATAAATCATTTAAAAATGTATAGTTTGTACCTTCTAAAAATGAAACCTACATCTATCTCTGAGTTGTGAAGAATATGTATTAAGGTTATAACGACCAACAAGAATGCACTTACGTAGAAATCCATTAAATCGAGTCTTCATGACTAGTTTGATTTAAATCAAATCCACCCTGCCCACTATTAAAAATTCCAGTGCCACTGTATGAGGAGGTGCACAAGTGGTGAGTAAACCCAATGACACTAATATTCCACACAAAATGTGTTAAGAGAACACTAAGGGCTTGGCTACACTTACAAATTTGCAGCGCTGCAGCAGGGTGTGAAAACACACCCTCTCCAGCGCTGCAAATTGCGGCGCTGCAAAGCGCCAGTGTAGTCAAAGCCCCAGCGCTGGGAGCGCAGCTCCCAGCGCTGTCCGTTATTCCCCACAGGGAGGTGGAGTACAGACAGCGCTGGGAGAGCTTTCTCCCAGCGCTGGCGCTTTGACTACACTTAGCGCTTCAAAGCGCTGCCGCGGCAGCGCTTTGAAGTGTAAGTGTAGCCAAAGCCTGAGACTGCATGGTTAAACACCTGGCAGTCAGGAAATGCCAACATTAAGATTGCATGTGTAATTTAACTGCTTCCTGCATTATCATACAGTTCCTAAGTATAATCTTAGAAATACATACTTTTTTGTGTGGCATTCCCGAGGGTTTTTTAAAGGATTTCTTTCTTAAGGACTTCAGAACTGTCTGGCTTGCAAAAAAACCTGGCCATAGCATGTATAAATTCCATGATCTGGAACTACTTGGCCAGATGCCACTGTAATGCCAATGTCTCTCCACTGCAACCTTTAAGAGCTACATGGCTCCTAAGCTGCATCAAAGCAGGGCTGTCTCCTGTGTACCTTACTAAGCATGCAGCAGCACTCCTTAACCTTGCTATATGTTAAACCAGCTGCAAAAACTGAGTTTCTTACGTCTCTTTCTTTGATGATTCAGTATTATTAGCAATTAGATTGATTTTGCCAAAGAGTATATACATAGCCACGTATCACAGAGGTAGCCGTGTTAGTCTGGTTCTGTAAAAGCAGCAAAGAATCCTGTGGCACCTTATAGACTAACAGACGTTTTGCAGCATGAGCTTTCGTGGGTGAATGCCCACTTCGTCGGATGCAAAAGCCACATAGCCAAGTTACATTTAAGCAATGTTGCTTGGTCAGTTTAGCCCCCAAATTTTGGTTATGTAACTCTGTTCATCACTAAAGAAAAATAATGGAACTATTTCTAACAAAACAAATAAGCATCCTCCTGCGGTGCTTGTAACTAATACATTGTAACAGGCTGCTAACATAGGAGAACTAGAAAATAGAACTGATTAGAACCATAATTGTAAACCATGAAAGCAATTATGATGGTGTCCTAGTTTAAGTTGTGCTGGGGTGGTAAATGGTGATAAGTGATAAAGAAGTATATATTAGGCCCTGATCCTGCAAAGACACCTTCATGTGCTTAGCTTTACAGGCACAGTAGGACTACTGACTTAAATGAACATACATATGCATAACTCTAAGCACAAGTTTTTGCAGGACTGGGGCCTTATATGTTAAATAGTCTCATATGTTAGAAAAGAGTTTTCAAAATATGGGATTTTTTAACCTGATTGACATTTTGAACTGCATGATAAATTTAATTGGCCCCTGGGGTTTCTCACACTCTTCCCTAGTTCTTGCTAATAAATGTTATTGTTGATAAGTCACTTTCCACTTCCTCCTGCAAATCATTAATACATAGTAGTAAATAACCATGATTCCAATACTGACCTCTGATACGGCTCAATATTTACTTCTCTTTACTCAGACAAGCAGATGTTTGTTATGATTTTGTTTTCTGTCACTCATTAAGGACTTTGCCCTTACTGTATGATAAGTTACTTTACTTAATTTTTTTTTATGAGGGACTTTATCAAAAGCGTATGAAAATCCAAGTAAACTATGTTCACCCAGCTCACTGTTATCCACGTTTTTATTACATTTCCCCTAGATTATTGTAACAGTGTACAGAGTGCAATTTTCCCTTATGGAAGCTGTGCTTACTTATCCAAATGTGCTGCTACCCCCTTTCGCCCCTCCCCCCATACACACAGACATACACACAGACACACGCAATGATGGGAAAGCAAAGTGCATATCTTGCAACTGTCCTAATTTCGCAGCCAGATGTACTTCCATTCCACATAGATCTCTCTCTGATTCGGGCATTTATGTGGCCATCATTACTGAGGTAACGGGGCACCTATCCATTTTTAATGCATTTATCCTCACAGCACCTGTAGATAGGGAAGTGCTACTATCCCTATTTTACAGATGGAAAATTGAGGCACAGAGATTAAGTGATTGACCCATGGTCTCAGAGGAAGTTTGTAGCAGAGAGGAAACTGAACGTGCGTCTCAAGTCCCAGGTTAGAACCCTAAATGTTGGACTATCTTTCCTTTCTCCCCCTCCTGCCACCAAAACTAACTGTACATGATTTTAACCCCTTTGTTACTGGATACTGCTGCTATTCCTGTGCCTCAACATTCTCTGAAGTTCATCAAATGAAATCCATCAACATGGGAGTGTTTAATCCCTTAATGGTATAAGGGCCAGTAGACAGGACATTGGACAGGGACTTAGGTTCTATTCCTGGGTCAGGCACTGACTTGCTGGATAAGTCACTTCTCTTTGTCCCTTAGTTCCCAATCTGTAAATGGGAACAATAATACTCCATCTCACTTCTTGTGTGTTTAGACTGTGAAGTCCTTAGCACAAGGCTCCTTGCTCATTCTGTGTTTACACAGTGCCAATTGGATGATGCCTCCAGGTGCTAGTGCAATACTAGATCAATGTAATGCCAATCCCCGAAACTAAAATTCTGGCATTTCACCGTGTCCATGTGAATGTATCCCACATAACTTCTGTCTTTCTCCTTTGCTAGTCCTGCTGTGAGCCTCACTTTAGGCCTTTTGTCCTGTGTTTGGATGGCTGAAAACAATAGGCTATTCACTTCTTCGCTTTTATGTATTTATTTCCCCACTCATGCCACTGGTTTAATAATGGCTTGTGGCCACACAACTTTGCACGGATCCTGTTGGATCTCACAAGAAAGTTAGCCAGGATCAGGGCTTCAATGAGGGAGTGCCAGAGAAAACCCAGCATGCCATAGGAACTGGTGTGGGTGATTCAGTAGGTGGGGTTCTTCCCCACAATTCCTCCAGGATGGTGGGGGTGAGGTTTGAAGTTCCAGCCTCTAGATGCGAGTTCCTTCACTTGTGATCATTCTCACATGTGCAATTGTTCTTGCATGGTCCTGTTTTCAAGAGGGGGCAGCTGTTTGGTCTGGTATTTCTCCCTCCCCTCCCAATTTCCTGCCCTAATCAGTTGGGTAATGCTACTGTGCCCTGTTCAATAGCTTCCCCACTTCCACACCTAGAAATACAATATCGGGAAAGTCTGTAGTAAATGCATATTTTGTCCCAATCCTGCAACTGCATCCAAATGGGCCGGCCTCTGAACCAGCACAGATCCCATTGACTCTAGTGGGGGCTCTTTGGAGGCTCAGATTGCAAAGATGCGATTGCAAGATTATAAAAAACTGGGTGAAATCCTGACCCCACTGATCCAATGTCTTACAATTCCCAGGTGACATCCACCCCCCCACCCCTTCACCCCCAACACACACAACTTTTGTTATTCTGGGAGCTGGGTTAAGCTTTGTTGAAGCTGGTGGATGTAATTGTAGCCCTTCATTCAGGATAATATAAGAAACAAACAAGCTTCTTTGTGGAATAGACAGTTGAAACTACAGGAGCCACAGCCTGGAACACAAGCCCTATGGGGCCAGTCAGAAACTCAGGTATGTAGGTGGAGGGGGTTTTCTGGGCATTGTTTGAGGGAGCTGTGTGTGTGAAGATGCAGCCAGAAACTCTGCAAACCCACGCAAGGAAGCATCAGACAGACACAGCAGCATTAGTAGTATGACCCTGGGGGAAAAACAGAGAGCTTTTGGGTTAAGTGCTGGCCAGAAGGGGGCTTGAAATTGCAGTGGTGTAACAAGGCCCACGCAGACCCTGATACAAGAAAAGGTAAGATGTTCCCTTCCTGAGTTTGAAATCAGCTCCTCCACAGCCCCTATCCAGTCCCAGAGCCAGCTAACGGCAATCTGCCAGCCGCGGCAACACTTCAGTGTGCTATCCGCCACCCTACTCAAATTTGGCCTGCCTGCCCCTCCATCATGACTGAAAGAGGGGGTGGCTGGACCAATCTGAATGAGTGGCATTGCAACCTGGTGCATGGGGTCACAGTGCCAGGACAAAGGGGGCAGCTGCCTAGAAATCTGCTGCCCTGAGCAGCCGCCTAGCTTGCTTATAGCTTGATAGAGCTGCATCTGCTGCCCCCACCCATTCTAGCTTCCCCCAACCCACCTCGCTCCCTTCCAGTCCCCCTCACTCTCCCTCCACCCTCCTCCAGCCAGCCTCCTTCAGTCCAGCCCCAGTCGAATCACCCCTCCAGGCACTTAGTTCCCTTCCTCTTCCCCCCACTTCCTTCATTTGCCTTCCCCCAGATCTCCCCTTAGCCTCCTCCTGCTCTTCTCCAACCTTTCCACTCCCCCAGCTCTGATCTAGAGCACCCTGAGCTCTACTCCAACCCCCACCCTCAACAGCTCCAAGCCAGCCCTCCGGCTCCACGCAGTTCTCTCCACTCCCTGCCCCATGCAAAGGGGTCACTGCTTTTACCTTGCTCTCCATCTCTAAGGTGGTCACATCTCCTACCGTCAGACACCCTTCTTCAACCGCCAACCATCCCCGCCTTCTCCACACATGCTTACTGGCTGCTTATACCCAAAGCCTTGGGTTGTCCTGTGCCCGAGTGGCCCACCATTCCGGTTGTCCCCCTGCCATGGGGGACCAGCAGGTTCCACTGTCCCCTGGCAATGGCAGCCTCAGTGGTTGGGCTCCCATAACCTCATGGGCCCTGGTGCAACTGCACCACTTGCACCATTGTAGTTATGCCAGTGTGGAATTGTGAACACACTGTCTCGGTCTGTGTTCAGGGAAACAGGACTTTGCACATTCTTTGTAAATAAACGAGATGTCATCAAAAATACCTGACTAGATCACCAATTTCTCCCCCTAAAGGAAACAACTCACAAGACCCCAAATTTTGGCAAAGGGGTCACTTTTCCATTAAAACATAGTGACGTTTATTTAAAAAAGTTTAACTTTTAAACAAAATTGGAAGTTGGAGTTTAAAAAGCAATTTACATGAGGATTTCTACAGCTTCTGACATTTAGATATTCTAGTTTCCAGATTTCAATCATAACTACAGCATTCTAGTTATGTTTGAAACTTATAAATATCTTATTTACACGACTGACTTAAAGAGGTTTTACCTAGAAGTTTCCTTAGTGTTTTTTAAAAATAGAATAAAAAACCCAAACCTTAAAAAAATTATTTTCTGTTTATTCCTTACCCAATTTCTAAAAAAAAATTGCAAGTCACATTTTGGAGAAGATGGTAGAAAAATCATATTACCCGTTTAAGTCCCAATTCATCAAAGTACTTAAACATGTGCTTAACGTTTCAGTTCTAAGGACAGCAGTAAATCCAGTGCTCAGATTACTTTTTTGGTGTGACCAGGCTATTCTCACTTCAGCAACTGAGTCCATGCCCCCACACCCTGTCATTTTCATTGGTTTTCTACCTGTCTCTGAATTCAAGTTAAGATGTTCTTCCTGATTTTCAGAACATCCCATGGACTTTATTTGATATATGCAACGTACTCATTACCACAGTCTCTGGAGCATGTAAAAAAATACAATTCCTTTTTAAACCAAAAGTCATAGACTATCAGGGTGGGAAGGGACCTCAGGAGGTCATCTAGTCTAGACCCCAGACAGAGTTTTGCCCTAGATCCCTAAATGGCCTCCTCAAGGATTAAGCTCACAACCCTGGATTTAAGCAGGCCAATGTTCAAATCACTGAGCTATCCCCCTAATTGCAATGCCCTTCCACAAACTACCATCCTCATGAGTTTCAAGCCTTATGCCTTGTCTAAAGTAGCTAGTGTAGCTATACTGACAAATCCTCCTAGTATAGCCAGACACACCTTATGCTGGAAAAGGTTATCTTGTCAGTATAGCTTATACCAGTTTCCAAAACAAAATAAACGATACCAGCAAAATGAGATATAATTGCATCTACACTAGAGCTTATACCAGTATAATTATGTCAGTTTAAAAAAAAATCATACCCCTAACTGACATAGTTCTGCTGGTATAAATTAAGCCAGGATTTAGCTTCCATCTCAGATCTGGGGGACTGCTCTCACTTATAACTCTTTATCTACCAAATACTCTGTCCCTCTCCCTTTACAAGTGACTAGAGCATTTTTATGATACTGAATATTAACCATTGTTGCTCTTTCACTGGTTTTCTTTTTGAAATGCTACAATACCTAGAACATAGATTCCAATCCAAAAGACTTTGGCCAGGTCTTCACTAGGCGCACTAGTATGCGGTACCAACAATGCACTCCTCGTGTGAATGCAGCTTATACTTGCAAAAGTGCAGTCTTGCCAGTATAACTGTAACTACGCCAGGGGCTTTTGCTGGCTCTGTCGGTCAGGGATCACACCTCACATCCCTGACCAACACAGGCATGCAGGCAAGAGTTTGTATTGTAGATTTGACCTTTACTTCCTAAATGGCGTTGATTGCTGCTTTGCAAACTGGTAAGATGGAAGCTTTGATTAATCAGTTGCCCCACTGACATCAGATTCATTTTTCATTGAATGCAGCCAGCGCACGCTATATTTTTCTGTATCAACATTCTCTCTGCATCTGGAATTTGAACAGACTTAAAGACTCACCTTCTACCAGCGTTATTGCACCTCCACCATCCCCCTTTGTTTCAAAAAAAGGTGCATAATCATTGTCGCCAGATCTGTAGATATCCGATACGTGGGCTTAACTCTCTTGGGATGCACCCTAAGCCCTAATTTCCTGAATTACCATCTCCACTGTGGAACTGAGCAGGCTATCGTATTCCAGCAGCTGGCAGTCGCTAAAACATCTGCCTGGCCTGCATTGTGCACAGCTTCTAGTGAGTCATTTGAGAATATAAACTGAGTTCCTGCAAGTTGGAACCACCTGCTTCAGATAATTTTTTTGGCATATCATCTTCTTAGTAACTCTCAATCCAGGATTTTTTTTTTTTTTGGTGCCAAACCCACAGCAGTAGCTCCTGATTTTAGTAACTTCTGCCCTTAAGTTTAGCTATACACATAGGGTGATTACTCTGCAGGGGCCCAGCACCAGGCCTATGCACCACTTAAATCCCTTTTAACCCTCAAATAGGACTTGCGTGACATAGAGGAAAGAACTCATACTGGTTCGCTGCACAGGGGCAAAATTCACCTTTAGATCTTTTATCTTCAGAGCACAGACCTACAAATCAGGAGAGCTGGGTTCCATTCCCACCTCTGCCACTGCCCTGCCTTGGTGTATCAGGTTGGGCAAGAAGTCACTTAAACCTAAATTGTCAGAAGTGGCCTCTAATTTTGGGTGCTTTACTTGAGACATCTTAAAGAGGCTTGCTGGTCAGTGGTGCGGTGTTACTGAAGTCAGTGGGAGCTGCAGGTGCTCGGAACCGCTAAGAAACTCAGGTTCTAGGTGCCAAGTTGGGCACCCAAAATTAGAGGTCACTTGGGAAAATTTGGCCCTTCACATCTGTAGATCCACTACCTTATCTGGGAAATGAGCATAAAGATACACACCCTCTCTGCATGATGCTTTGAGATCTGAAGATGAAGAGTGTGGTCTAATTTAGTTATTAAATGCAATTATTTCCATGTGTACTGCTATTAAGTACAGGTACATTTTCCCTTTCATTGTAGGGACTAAGTCGCTGCCAAACTGTTGCCATAGTAATTTTGCTGCAGTGTGGTCTCTATGAACACAAAAATTCCCATGTCCTATCTGTCAGTCCATCTAGTTTTTGGAGAAACAAGCATTGGTAAACTGAGGACAACATTAGTAACTTTCCAGGAGCCCCTGATTTGCATAAAATGGAGTGGACGGCAAACATTGTTTAATGGAGACATGTGACCCATGGAGAGGATAGGTCTCAGCATGCAATACTCCATCTAGCTCAGTGGTCCCCAAACTTTTGTGGGTTGTGCCCCCTTTACCCCTGTAATCAGTGGTCCCCAAACTTTTGAGGGTTGTGCCCCCCCCTACCCCTGCCCACCCCACTGCCAGAGCTGAGACTACACCTTGAAAACTGTGTCCAGTTCTGGTTGCCCCATTTCAAAAAGGACATAATGAACTGGAAAAGGTTCAGAGGAAAGCAACGGAGATGACTGAGTGTATGGAATGGCTTCATATGAGGTAAGACTAAAAAGTTTAGGGCTTGTCAGTTTAGAAAAGAGATGGCTAAGGGGGGATATGATAGGTCTATAAAATCATGAATGGTGTGGGGAAAAATGAACATAAAAGAGTTATTTACCCATTCCAATAATACAAAAAGCAGGGTCACCCAATGACATTAATAGGCAACAGGTTTAGTACAAACAAGAGACAGTACTTTTTCACACAATGCATAATTAATCTGTGGGATTGCCAAGGGATGTTGGGATGGCCAAATGGATAACAGGGTCCAAAAAAGAACTAGGTAAATTCATGGAGGATAGGTTCATCAATGGCTATTAGCCAAGATGGTCAGGGATGCAACCGCATGTTCAGGGTGAACTTAAACCTCTGACTGCCAGAAGCAGGCAGCGAAGACAGGGATGGATCGCTGCAACTGCCCTGTACAATCCACCTGAAGCTCTAGTACTGCTCACTGTCAGAGACAGGATAATGAGCCAGATGCACCATTGGTCTGACCCAGTGGGGTCATTTCTGTGAGCTGCACTGTGGACTTCATTGGATTCTCTCTGGTATGCACGCTGTAGCTGGTTCCAATTCCACCCAGATTGGTGGTGACCAAAGGCTATTACAATCAGATAGTAGTGCACCAAATTCATTTCACGCAGGCCATTGGTACTGACCTACTTGGAACTGGACTCAGGCCAATATTATGGATACCATTGCCAGGTATGAACCACCCTCCACCCCTAAAGGTGGCCTTCATTCAGGAAAAGCTAGAAGGATACAGATAGGCCAACGTAGAGAGGCTGCATTGGGCTGTGTGTTCTGTGGATATGGAGTGGATCTCAGTCTTCAAGGCCACCTTTCACCAGCACTAACAATCACATGAAAAACAGAAAAGCGCATTGTACCCCCATTGTCTCTTTCCTACTCTCCCCCATAGCTGGGCTCAATGTCTTTCTTCCTGCACTTCGCCCGCATCTGGAATCCCTTCCTCTTTCATTATCAAGTTCTGAGTATTTCCTTATGCTGGAACCTAGGCCTGTCACTGCATAATTGTCTGCTGTGGGAAATCTCCACCTTCCTTTGCAGCATCTAGTGCTGGCCAGATCGAGTGATCGCTGGTCTGACCTGGTGTAGCATTTTTTGTCTGTAGTACTGGAGGCAGGGTCCAAGCCACAACGAGCACTGCCTGCTTTTCTGGTCCCAGGTGAGCTCTCAGTTAGAAACAGCTTCTCTTGAGTTGACAGCTGGGTGCAGCTGGTCTAGACTCTGCTCATTATAACTATGGGACTCCACAGTGTTATGCTGATGGAGCCTTTTTCCAGAGTAGAGGCCACTGGGATGGGAAAGGGGAGGAGGCTGCCGCTGCAGAAAATGGCCGCAGCCTCCCATCTGCTAAGGGAGCAACACCTGCTCAAGGAGCAGACATTGCAGGCCAGGAAGGGGCCACGGCCCAGGCAGCTAGAGGAAGTTTGGCTCCTGAACTGCCTCACTGCTGCACACATCCTCTGGCTCTCTGCTCTGTGATGGAGACGTGCTGGGTTCCTTCAGCGTTAGTGACCTCGTGGGATGGCTTGGCAGGCACTCTACAGCCGGGGCTAAAGATGCCTCCCTCTGGCCCGCTACCGAGGAGCCCAGCTACATGGGCTAAAAAACTTGGTCCCATGTGTGCAGCTACTAGCTTAATTTTCCCCTTGGAAGTTAAGTTTCTACTGGGCATGCTCATTCCCACATGTTCAAATCGTCATGACTCGTTTTTTGAGAGACAACATTCCCCCCTGCCCTGCCCTGCCCCCGCCCCCTACTCCGTACGTACTGCTCATTAAAATCTGTTTACAGATTCCAGGCTCTGGTCTGCACTACAAACCTAGATCGGTATCACTGCGTTGCTCAGGGGTATGAAAATCCACATCGCTGAGTGATGTAGTTATACCAACCTAACCCCCCACCTTTAGACAGCTCTATGCTGTTGGTACAGTTTCTCCCACTGACATAGCTTCGGGAGGTGGATTAATTACCTGACAGGAGAGCTCTCTGCTGTCATCTTAGAGAGTTTTCATTAAAGCGATACAGTGGTGCAGCTGGGCAGAGCAAGATTAGGGGTTTGTGGGTGCCCTGGGCCAGAACAAGTGGGGGCCCCTCCCCCCGCTCCACCTGCAGTCCCCCCCCCTCCGGCCCTCCTTCCGGGGAGCTAGGTCAGGGCACGGGGGCTTCCCCCACCCGCACAGTGCTCCTTCAGGAGAGTGGGGTCACGGTGTGGGGACTTCCCCTGCTCCCGGCAGGAGTACCAGGTAGGTGGGGATGGAGAGAGAGAGGGGCAAGCCCCTGTGCCTGACCCAGCTCCCTGGCAGGAGCGCTGGGTGGAGCAGGGCACCCATTTTTCTGGGGTCTGCCAATTGGCCGGGGCCCCTGGGCATGGGCCCCATTGGCTCAGTGGCTAATCCGTCACTGCAGCTGCACCGATGCAGCATTTTAAGTGTAGACTTGTCCTAGGGAATAACCATAATGTGCCGCATGCATTCTCCTGATTTCAGGTTCACTGAGTGCCGGTCCAGTCCCTTGCATAGAATACAGCCTTAAGGCTGCTCTGTCTTATGTCTAGCTGTCCATGGGCCATGCTGACAGCTAGGAATTGGATGAAGGTCACAACTAAGGCTGGGCAAATAACTGATTTTTTTTTTTCAGTTTGGTGATCCTACCAAAAGCCTGAAAAAATCACTTAGGATCAACCTGAAACAAAATGTTTCAGTTTCATTTTGGGGCTTTAAAAATGTGTTTAATTTTCTTTTTAAATAAAACGTAGGTAAATTCTGAAAGAGAAAACATCTTTCCAAAATGAAAAGTTGAAGCATCTTGTTTCTGCATTTCTGAAACAACTGTTCTGATATTTTTGAAATTCCTTTTTTCTCCCCTGAAACTATTTGCCAAATTTGACCTGAATTTGCAAATAGTTTGGGTCCACTTGAATCCGCATCTTTTGGATATCAATCTATTTGCACAACAAATTTCACCCACTTCTAGTCAGAATTCCATTCCCCTGGCCACACGCACCAACCCTGCTCTATATCAATGGCTTCAAAAGGGGCATCGCCAGGAAGCCAGCTAAGCTAGCTGTAAGGATACTTTGGCCTGCTGCTAGACCAGCCTTACTGGGTGTAGAATTTAGCCCCATGTTTGCAGCTCTGTTAGCCATGCATGAGCTAACTCTAGTCTACAGGAATATAAAATGGTCAGAATGCTGTTGATTTTTTAATAGGAAACATGGTGGAGGTTCACATGAATGAGAGTATTTCCTCTAACTTAAGTTAACAAAAGACAAAAAGTCACCATCTAGCAGACCAGAGACCAAGGAGCAAAGGTGAATGTTGTGGGGAGCTGATAATGTGTAAAGACAGGAGATTTGAATAGAAACTGTTATGCAGCCTTCATTACTGCAGTCACTGCTAGTGGAGCAATGCCAAGTTTTTTGTCTGACACTTTTTCCCCCACACAAAAAATTATGGATTTAGATTGACCGGAACATTTCAAGAATTCATGTTGATTTCACCAAATTGTTTTGGTAGAAAAAATCTAGAACAATTCCGGAAAAACAAAACCCTAAATATTTTGTTTTGGCCTCCTTTAAATGAAACATTTTGATTTTTTTTCAGTTTACTTCAATTTAAAATGTTATTTCTTAAAAAACAACTAAGTGTTTCATTTGATACAAAACACATTTTTTAACTTTTTGTCTTGCTGAAATTTTCAAAAAAGTTTTCAGGTTTTTCAAAATGTCCAACAAAACAAAAATTTCATTATTTGCATAGCTCTCACCATGAGTCTGGCCACTCAGATTTCCAGACACATAATTACACCCCCATCCAAAAACAAAACAAGAACAAAAAAAACCCCACCCTAAACAAAATATTGAGTGAAAGATCAACACTGAAACAACGCTAGTGCTCTGAGGACAGTAATGGCATTTCAAACAAAAGCTATTGGCCTAAACCTGATTCTCTTCTCACTTGTAGTGGTGTGAAGCAAGAGTAAAGTCAATAGAATCACAGGGATTCAACACTGGTGCAACTGATGTCAGACTCTGGCCCTCTATCTTCAGCCCACTCTGTTTGGTTTGTAACCCTTCTGCCAGGTGGAGCCAGCAGCAACAAGGGCCAGGTTCAGTATCTAGGAGTTCCTTTTCAACAATACAACACAAAACTGGCTCAAGCCCCCACCCAGTGACCTGGGACAATTACACAACACCCTCTGGGCGCCTCTAAGAGGCAAAACTTCCCCACTCGCAAGCACAGAGGCTGAGTGTAGCAAAAACGCTTAATAAAAGGAGAGAATTAACTCAGCATTAATTTGGGACAACACCACAACTATGACTCATAAACACAAACCATGAGCAAAAGACCCACCCCCAAGTAAATTGGGCAGTATCCTTTTCCCCTCAGGGTATTAAGTCCAGCAACCCAAAAGTCCCTTTAATGTGTCCGTCCCTTCTCTGCACCCCACTCACAGTTGCTGTCCTTGGCCAGTGCAGCCCCAGAGTTCAGAGGTTCATCCTCAGAGTTCATCTCCCACCCTGTGTGGAGGGGCAGGGGTAAGGAGGCACCTTACATGCTCCACTGCTAGGGCACTCACTCATCACCCCAACAGCCAGTTGCCATGCCTCTGTGGGGCTGTGTTCTGGCCCTCTCCACCAGTCTCCCTACTGACCACTTGTGGCACATTTTCACCAGCTGCCCTGCTGGTTGTTTACTGTGCCTCTCCACCAGCTGTCCATTCACCAAGACACCTTCAGGGCCTCCCCCCACTTAACGCAGCCCTCAGTGATTTCAGCTCTTAGTGGGGAGCCTCACTGCTGGTGCATACAGGGTCATCTCTTGCAATAATGAAACCAAAGTAGATCTAATACATAGACCTAGGTTGAGTGATTTCAGGTTTACAACATGTAATAAGATTTTCAATTGACTCTAAATTATCTCTTTTACAGAGAAAGAAAAGGTCAAACAGTGTCTAGGACCCTTAAACAGGACTCACACCAAAGATGCACATATCTATCCCCTCTTTCTCTGAAGTCATTGGGCTTTGGAACCCATGTGCCCTGCCTAACGAGTGCCATTCAGTTGAGGGTGAGTCCCTCCATTGGGGTATGCCAGGTACAGTTCTGCTGCCGTTGGTTCACACAACAAGGATAACAACGCTTTATTACTCCTCCCCCAAAAACAAGGAGACTGGGGATCCGACACCGGCCACAAGTGATCATTAAGGCAAGTAATCCCATCATGCTGAGCACCTAGGCAGGGTGGGTGTGTCCATGCAAACAAGATCAGCTTCTGAAGTCTTTTTCCACAGTTCACCACTCGATGTCAGAGGAGAGCTCATTCAGACCCTGCTTACAGATTTATATATTACAGCTGTTGGGGCCAAATCTTGTTTATCTCATTATCTAGATCTTTAGATATACTCGTATGGCTCCATTACGAAAATATCTAAACACCTCACAACCTCATTAATGGATTTATTCTCACAACACCACTGTGAGATTGGGCAGTGCTATTGTCCCCATTTTACAGATGGGGAACTTGGGTACCGAGGCTTAGATATGGTTGACACTCAGTTTTTGTACAGGTGTAACTATGTCAGCTAGGAGTGTGGGTTTTTTTTACTAATATAGCCAGTGGTGAAAGTAACTGAAAGGACTTACCGGTACTGCAGGAGTCCTGGTATCATCCAGAAGAGGCGGGGGCTCTCAAGATTTAAAGGCCTTGGGGCACCGGCTCTGGCTGGGAGCCCCAGGGCCTTTAAATCACCCCGGGGCTCCCAGCTGCAGAAGTGGCTGGGAGCCCCCGGGGCTCAAGGGTAAATTAAAGGGCATGGGGCTCCGGCCGCTGTGGAGCTCCGGGCCCTTTAAATCCCCGCCGCAGCTCCGGCAGCCGGGCTTGGGCAGGGATTTAAAGGGCCTGGAGCTCCCGCCACTGTGGGAAGCCCCGAGCTCTTTAAATCCCTGCCACCGAAGCCAGTGCGGTCTGGCACGGCATACTGGCTCTTGCCAGTACACCGGACCGTACCAGCTTACTTTCACCTCTGAATATAGCTATACCGGTGCAAGTGTTCCTTGTGACTTAATCCCTTCCCATACGGTACCGTTAAAGCAATATAACTGTTGTGGTTAGACACGGCCTAAGTGACTTGCCCAAGTCACAGGAGTCTGTGGCTGAGCAAAGAACCTAGGTTAGTGCCCTAACAACTGGGCCATCTTTCTCTGCTGAGTAGCACTTACTTGTGAATGAATTCCATTGAAGATAATGGGCTAGATTCCCAGCTAGTGTAAATCAGTATAGTTTATTGATGTCAATGGAACTATTCTGATTTACTCCAACTGAAGATGTGAAGCTGATGAGATTATTCAGATTATTCCCTTGTATATGCAATGGTGTGATAGTATATTATAGGCCAAAGGCGGCAAAGATCAGGATAGAAAATTGCTAATAGGTTCTGTCATTTATGGTATCAGAGGTAGTTTTGAGTCTCAGACTTACCGAATGTAAGCAAAACCACCTCATCCACCCACAGTCGCTAAATATTTAGTCATTTTTAACAAGTTAAACAAAGCCCTTTGATTGGATTTATGCTAATGGCTCTTCTGTCAGCGTTTCTAATTCATTTACATTTCATTTTAAAATTGCCTGTGTACATTTCCAATCCTCACTAACACCATTAGCAGAGAAAGGAATGAGTAACAGGTCACAGATGCCACAAGATGGCAATAGTTGAAGAGCAATTTGTTTCAGTAAGAAGTGATCTGGATTCTCCAGCAAACTTGTGCCTTATTTAGAAGGCACCACGCTGTAAAGGTCTGATGCATTAACCTTAGCACTAACATCACATTTTTCCTTTGAAAACCTGAAAGCAATTTCTATAAGATGAGTCTCATTCTTCTTCCCACGCCTGATAGGGAAACAGAGGCACAGCACAGGTAAATGAGTTACCCAAGATCAGTAGCAGAGCTAGGAATGGAAGCCACCTCTCCTCGTCTGGTGTTTTATCCAACAGACCATGCTGCCAAATCTGTGCGGAGGGCTGGTAACTTTGGGACAAGAGTGAGTAACATTCAAATGAGCAGCATTAGCACAGCCCATTGCAGCTACCATCAGTGCAGTTACCCAAGGGGTGAATCATAGGTCCTAATTTTCCTAGTCTAGACCTAATTTAAGGGTACGTCTACACTACCCGCCGGATTGGCGGGTAGCGATCGATTTATCAGGGATCGATATATCGTCTCTCGTCTAGACGCGATATATCAATCCCTGAACATGCTCCCGTCGACTCTGGAACTCCACCAGGGTGAGAGGTGGGGGAAGCCACGGCCATCGATCCCGTGCCATGAGGACGGGAGGTCAGTCGAAATAAGATACATCGACTTCAGCTACACTATACGCTATTGACACCCACCCACCCACCCCCCTGTGTAGACCAGGCCTAAGAAATTATGTATATTTTGGCTTTCCCTGCAGATTATCTGGCTGTAACCTCACTTGTGCTCCTAACAAGACTCATCTGGTCGGGCTGTGAGGGTGTATCACTCGGAAGAGCTGTACCTTGCTGTGCAGCATCCTAAGTTGACATCAGAGTGAGAAGGTGACAGAAGAGCTCTGCATCTCTGTGCCTGGCCTTTGAACCTGACACACCGTTACAGCAATATTCACATTTAAGCAGTGCTTAATTTGTGCTGGGCAGGGCAGTCCGTAGGATTTATGGGGCCCTATGCAGTATTATTAAACTGGGGCCCCTATGTCCCATGGCAGCCCAGGCTCACGTGTATTTTAGATGAGGGTGGTCTTTTGAAGGATTTATTTAAAAAAAACACTCTATGGCTGAAGATCCAAGCATTTTAAGGCTAAAGATGAATACTCAGATTGTGCATCTAAAAATCTATGCAAGGATTTTTTAGAGATGTGATTTTATAAACTTCAGCAACATACTAACGAAATATTTTTAAACAAATTTTAAACTAAAGTCCTGTAGACTAGCGTGGCCTGAGTAAATATTACAGTCATGCACAACTGTTTTTGTCAGTAAATTCAGAAACTGACAGCATATACCTGGGAGTTGGCAAATGCCTGTTAAATGGCTTCATTACCCCTTGAATGGCTCTTTACCAGTTTCAGTGTTGTGCTAATAGGTTTGGCAGGCTGGAGGCTTTTTTACTTTTAAGTACTAGATCCCCTCCAGGCAGCCAGGGCTCCAGGCACCAGCGCTCCAAGCACTGCCTGGGGCGGCAAGCCGTGGGGTGGGGGAGGGCCCTTCCGGTCCCTGCAAGGGCGGCAGTCAGGCAGCCTTCGGCAGCGCACCTGCGGGAGGTCCGCCGGCCCCACAGATTCAGTGGCAATTCGGCAGTGGGTACGCCGCAGCCGCGGGACCGGCAGACCTCCCGCAGGCAAGCCGCCGAAGGCAGCCTGCCTGACGTGCTTGGGGCTGCAAAAAAGCTAGAGCTGCCCCTGCCTCCAGAGGAAGACTCAGCAGGCTGCAGCAGCCAGCTGTGGTGGGAGCCTGCAGGAAGGGTCAGAACAGGGATAGGAAGAGGCAGCAGGGTGGACACTAAGACCCAGGGGTGCCCCAAATGTTCTGGTGCCCTGTGCAGCCTCATATGCCTAAGGACGGCCCTGGTGCCAGAGCTTGGCAGTTCATAGCCCCGGCACCTCTGGGCTTGCTGCATCAGTTATGAATGTAAAAAAATTGCTTGAGCTCCAGCCCTGGAGCACCCACAGAAAAAAATTAGCAGGTGCTTAGCACCCACCCTCAGCCAAACTCCCCCCTCTCCCATCCCCCGCCCCCAGTGCCTCTTGCCTGCCACGGGCCCTGCTGATCAACTCCTCCCCCTCCCTGTTCCAAGCCTGTTCCAAGGGATGGGGCAGGCTCCGGGGAGGGGGCGGAACTGGGGGGGAAGAGGCAAGGTGGGGGTAGGGTCTTGGATGAAGGGGTGGAATGGGGGCAGGGCCGGGGGTGGGACAAGCCGGGGTGGGGGTAGAAGCTTGAGGGAAAGGGTGGAGTGGGGATCGGGGCGGAGCGGGGGCAGGAAGGGGCAGGGTGGAGGCTTGGGGAAGGGGCAGAGTGGGTTGGGGTCTGGGTGGGGGGTCGAACTGCCCAGGTAGAGAGCAGGACCGGCTCCAGGCACCAGCGCAGCAAGCAGGTGCTTGGGGCGGCCAATGGAAAGGGGCGGCACGTCCGGCTCTTCGGCGGCAGGTCCCTCAGTCCCTGTCGGAGGGAAGGACCTGCCACCGAAGAATGAAGCGGCGGCGGTAGAGCTGCTGCCGAGCACGGCTTTTTTTCTTCTTTTCTTTTTTTTTTCGCCGCTTCGGGTGGCAAAAACACTGGAGCCGGCCCTGGTAGAGAGGAAGTCGGTGCCTGTGGCTCCAGCGCCTCTTTCATTACAAATTATGCAGTGCATTTAAATGACCCAGGTTTGGAGCCTCCTGGCTTTTGAGTGCCACATAATAGCATGTGATAAGAGCAGAGACGAAAGGAGTTGGGGGAGGGGGAGCTATTTCTGGAGAGAAGGCATGGGACTCTAATATAACACTTACAGTTTGTAGAGAGGTCAGTCCTGTCCTGGATATGGGCTAAAGGCTGGTTACGGGACATGGCTAAATCAGTGTTAGGTCCTGAGCAGCCTGCAAATTGCAACCATGTTGTAGCTGAGGGTCCCTGGACCTAGCTGTGTTTGTGGTGTAGATGGGCCCTTAGTATAAAAGCACTTTAAAGTGCCACGTGCACCAAATCACTAGCTATTTTACTGATTCTTCATTTATTTTTTACTGAAATACTCCTGTTTCAAATACAACTGTGACACATCCCAAGCATGCAATTCTTTGGCACAAAAGCTGGGCCTGGAACAAAACACTTGGCTGAGTGTCTATTTCATATCTAAGGGAGGAGAATCCCGAATTCCTCCAGCTTCATTAAAGGCAACTTACTGTTTAGTAAACAAAATGGCCGAGTGCATCGAGCACTGCCCCGGGGCCTCGGGAGACCTGTGTGTCGTTCCTGGCTCTGACACTGCCCTGCCCTGTGCCCTTGGGTAAGTCACTTCCTCCCCTGGGGCTCAGGTTCCTGCTCTCTAAACTGGGGGTACTGACATGGACTCCCTTTGTAAAGTGCTCTGGGATCTATGGAAGGTAACTGCCCTATAAAAGTTAGGTTTATACCAGTGGTTTTCAAACTTTTTTCTGGCGACCCAGTTGAAGAAAATTGTTGGTGCCCATGACCCAACAGAGCTGGGGATGAGGGGTTTGGCGTATGGGAGGGGGCTCAGGGCTGGGGCAGAGGGTTGGGGTGCAGGGCTGAGGGGTTTGGGGTGCAGGAGGGGACTCCAGGTTTGGGGGGATCTCAGGGCTGGGGCAGGAGGTTGGGGTGTGGGAGGGGGTCAGGGGTCTGGGCTGGAGATGCAGGCTCTTGGGTGGGGCCAGGGAAGAGGGGTTTGGGGTGCAGAAAGAGGCTCTGGGTTTTGGGGGGCTCAGGGATGGGGCAGGGGGATTGGGGCACGGGGTTGGGGCACAGACTTACCTTGGGCAGCTCCTGCTCAGCAGCACAGCAGGGGTGCTAAGGCAGGCTTCCTGCCTGTCCTAGCCCATGGACCGCACTGTGGCCAGCAGCAGGGCTGGCTCCTAGGCGGAGGTACGCAAGTGGCTTTCACCCACAGGCACCACCCCCCCAGTTCCCATTGGCAGAGCCGATGCTTGGGGTGGGGGGCCGTGCATGGAGCCCTGTGCCCCCTCCGCCTAGGCCAGACCTGCTGCTGGCCACTTCCAGGGCGCAACACAATGTAAGAACAGGTAGGGACTAGCCTGTCTGAGCCGGGCAGCGCCGCCGATGGGACTTTTAATGGCCCGGTCGGCGGTGCTGACCAAAGCCGCCATGACTCAGTGCTTTAAATTCCATGACCCAGTACTGGGTCACAACCCGCAGTTTGAAAACCTCTTGTTTTTACATTATAATAGCAACATTCTTTCCTAGCTAGTGCCGTGTTGTGAGTGGAGTTGTCATTGCTGGGCTCTGGCCCTTTGTAGTCTGACTCGTTGAATTACTGACACAGTGGCTTGACAGGAGACAGCGAGCTGGTAAATGCTGGATTTTCAGCCTGAAAACTTGCATGCAGGAGTTACTGGAAGCCTCAGAAGAGTGTTGTCCAGCTAGGAACAATTCACTGTAGGCCCGACTGTGCAGCCCTTGCTTACAATGGTGAGTCTGTAAGTCACATGGATAATCCCATTGACTGGCCGTCTGGTCTCCTTAGGGGGGTGCCAGACTAGTCCAGGAAAGGGGGGGGAAGCTGAGAAAAGAAGAGGAGTGGGGACAGGGAAAGCTGCAGGACCCAATACACCCTCTCTCAGCTGCAACCACGGAGCTCTGCTTCCACTGCTGTGAGTAGTTCCTTGCAAGCTACCCAACTCCTTGCTCCTGCCCCAGCCCTTAATGCAGCCAGCCACAGGATTGGCTCAAATGGACCTTCCTGCAGCTTCTCTGCTCAGGTCAGTCCTAAGTGGCACCAGCCCATGTCCCCCACTCTCATGCTCAGCTGCATGTAACCTGCCAAACTGGAGGGACGGGAGAGGGGGAGCTGGAGGGACGGGAGGTGGGAAGAGATTAAGTGGCAGAAATAAAAAGCCAAAGGGGAGAGGAAAGAGACTTTGGCAGACAAGCACGCAGGAGAAACTGATTCATTCTCTGGCCCCCACCGTGTGTTTTGAGTCAGGGCTTCAAAGGTTAATGTCCCTGCCACCTAGGGCCCAGCGAGTCACTGAGTCCAGCTGCTACTGGTACGGGTGCTGCAGCTGAGGCAGCGGTTGAGCCAGGTGTCCTGAGGCTGCCCTGTGCTCTAGCTGCCAGACAAGACAACTTCCCCAGGGGACTCTCGAGAAGTTAACTGAAAGGCTCACCGCTATTGATCGCCTTCAGTAAAGGGCTGACGCAAGCACAGTACTGCAATAAATGTTCAGTGCAAAATCTGTTAGCGCTCTAGGGTTAGGCAAAGTTGATGCTATTGAGGTTACGCTGTCAGGAAGACAATGACTTTAAACACACACAAGCCAGGAAATGAAAATGTTCTCATGGTTACAGTATTGTATGCACTCAGCATTTTGAGCATTGGCCTGCTAAACCCAGGGTTGTGAGTTCAATTCTTGAAGGGGCCATTTAGGATCTAGGGCAAAAATCTGTCTAGGGATTGGCCCTGCTTTGAGCAGGGGGTTGGACTAGATGACCTCCTGAGGTCCCTTCCAACCCTGATATTCTATGATTCTAAGTTAATGTGCTGACTAGTTAGGCTGCTACTGTGTATCTTCAGAGAGCTCTGCCTGTGCAGTGCAGGTGAGTTACTGTAACTGGGAGAATCATAGCGAATCATAGCGTTGCACTTTGAGAAGCAAGTGATTTCCATCTCAAGCGTCTTTATTTTCCATGCCAAAGACACTGAGCCAGATTCTCAGATGGGTAAATCAGCATAGTTAGGTTGAGCTCAATGGAGCTACCCTGATTTACAATAGCTGAGGATCCAGCTGACTTTTTCTAACTGCCAACCCTGCAACCTGTACCCCATCCAGGAAACTCGGCATCAAGCCTATAACATCTCTCTGAGCTTTAGAATCTCTCTCACTTAGGACAGGTCTACACTACGGCAGGGATCCACGGCCTGAGATCGATCCACCAGCCAGGGGCGGCTCTAGGAATTGCGCCGCCCCAAGCAGGGCGGCATGCCGCGGGGGGTGCTCTGCCGGTCGCCGGTCCCGCGGCTCCAGTGGACCTCCTGCAGACGTGCCTGCGGAGGGTCCGCTGGTCCCGCGGCTCTGGTGGACCTCCCGCAGGCACGCCTGCGGATGCTCCACCGAAGCCGCGGGACCAGCGGACCCTCCGCAGGCACGCCTGTGGGAGGTCCACTGGAGTCGCCTGCCGCCCTCCCGCGGCATGCTGCCCCAAGCGCGCGCTTGGCGCGCTGGGGTCTGGAGCCGGCCCTGCCACCAGCGGTTGATTTAGCTGGTCTAGTAAAGACCTGCCAAATCGACAGCCGATCGCTCTCCGGTAGACCCCTGTACTCTACACCTGACAAGAAGAGTTAGGTAAATCGACGGGAGAAAGTGTAGCCCCCTTGGTAACTCGACCTAAGGTACGTCAACTCCAGCTACATCATTCATGTAGCTGGAGTTGCGTAGCATAGGTCAACTTACCGTGGTAGTGTAGACATAGGCTTAGAAGGACATCCAGTCTTGATTTAAGGACTTCAAGTGATGGAGAATCCACCACATCCCTGGAAAACTAGTTCCTATGGCTTATTACCGTGCTGTAAAAATGTGCTCCTTATTTCTAGTCTGAATTTGTCTAGCATCAGCTTCCAACCAGAGCCTCATTGTGCCTTTTTCTTCTAGTTAAAGAGCTGTCTGCAGAAATCTCTTCCCCATGTACTTGTAGACTGAGCAAGTCAACTCTTAACATTCTCTTGGATGAACTAAATAGATGGAGCTTTGT